>NW_024881528.1:1372500-1675927 GCF_019059575.1 Amphibalanus amphitrite | reverse complement strand
CAGACAGACAGACAGACAGACAGACAGACAGACAGACAGACAGACAGACAGACAGACAGACAGACAGACAGACAGACAGACAGACAGACAGACAGACAGACAGACAGACAGACAGACAGACAGACAGACAGACAGACAGACAGACAGACAGACAGACAGACAGACAGACAGACAGACAGACAGACAGACAGACAGACAGACAGACAGACAGACAGACAGACAGACAGACAGACAGACAGACAGACAGACAGACAGACAGACAGACAGACAGACAGACAGACAGACAGACAGACAGACAGACAGACAGACAGACAGACAGACAGACAGACAGACAGACAGACAGACAGACAGACAGACAGACAGACAGACAGACAGACAGACAGACAGACAGACAGACAGACAGACAGACAGACAGACAGACAGACAGACAGACAGACAGACAGACAGACAGACAGACAGACAGACAGACAGACAGACAGACAGACAGACAGACAGACAGACAGACAGACAGACAGACAGACAGACAGACAGACAGACAGACAGACAGACAGACAGACAGACAGACAGACAGACAGACAGACAGACAGACAGACAGACAGACAGACAGACAGACAGACAGACAGACAGACAGACAGACAGACAGACAGACAGACAGACAGACAGACAGACAGACAGACAGACAGACAGACAGACAGACAGACAGACAGACAGACAGACAGACAGACAGACAGACAGACAGACAGACAGACAGACAGACAGACAGACAGACAGACAGACAGACAGACAGACAGACAGACAGACAGACAGATCATGCAAAAGCCAAGATTAAAACTTAACCCCTGCCTCATCTCAGCATCGGAACAATTTCGGGATAGTATTATTGCAGGTATTATTGCAAATTCAATCGAGTCAGGTACCGATGAAGGTTCCCCGGCGAAATATTACTCTACAAGACTGCCTCCTTGACTCCTTCTTACAAGACTCCTTCTTGCCTCCTATAACTTACCTCTTGGTGATTCTTCATCATGGGGTACATGTGCAGGAACTTCTTTATTGGCGTCGAGAGAGCCACGGCGTGTCGACGGCGGTCCGCGAATGTCAAGTCTCGCAGCGCTTCCCGCTCTTCCTCGGTTAGTCCCTCTTGCCTTAGCCGATTCCTGTGAACTTGCATGTCCTCCTCTGGTTCCGGCGGGAGGTAGTATGTAAAAATGGCAGCTTTTGAGTGTTTTATTTTTGAAGCAAGAAACGGCCTTTAACACGCGGCCCGCTGGGGAGAGGGGGGGGGGGCGAAACGCCCCCATGTTTTCCTGGAATAACTCCAAAATGTGAAGAGCTACCGACTTGTAATTTGGCATACCCCACCAGACATCAATTTTACATCTTTAACACGCGCACTGCAGGGGGGGGGGTTGTTTTCAACCCCCCCCCCTGTGGTTTTTCGCAAATTGCGAGAAAACGGCGGCGCGTAGCACCGCCAAATTTTGCATACCTGTTCTCACAACTTTTGCACACCTTGAGTAAAAATTTTGACCCCAGTTGACCTATGGTCAGGTCACCAGGTCAGGTCAAGTGACCCTACCTCGAAACGTAAATTTCGAAGTTTGCAATCCCACCAAGCCCACAGTTGTTGAGATATGATCTTGAAACCCACAGGAAATAGTAAAGTCATCACGAGCTACAACTTGTATATCTCGGAATTTTTATATCGATGACCTAAGGTCAGGTCATTTTTGCGACCGGCCCATTATAAGTCAATGGGAGAAATTTCAACTTACTCTGAATGCCATCCTATGACTTCAATACGCTCAGGATCATAGTATTACAGGTCTCTGTTGGTGATTTCACCGAAACATATCACTTATGACCTTTGGAAGGTGATCTCCAGGTCATCTTAGGTCACCTGAGGTCACCAGCGGTTTTTCTTCAATAACTTGAGATTGAGTAGAGATAGAGGCTCCGTTCGACGTTTATCGTGTTCTTCTTGTCAATGCGGATCGAATGATATGCAACATGACCTATTTCGGTCAGGTCATGACCTTGACCTGAGGTCAAATTTTCAACTTGACCTTTCGAGGTCATATTATATATCATTCGATGCGCCTTGACGAGCTAAGAACGATGGCGTTCGAATCGATCCTCTGTCTTGTGTGCAAGACAAGTTATTCCAGAAAAACTACCGCGAAATTCCTGCTGTGAAAATCGTAACATTTTGTCTTCGGTGACCTCTGGTGACCTCGTTTTTGACCTGACCCAAAAATGATCTTAGTATTTCTTGTCGATCTCATCTTAACCTATCCAACGCCGTTTACCGCTTGTCGCTACGTTGCGCCGTTTTCGAGATCTCAGGGGGGGGGGGTTGTTTTCAACCCCCCCCCCCCCCTGCAGTTCGTGTTCGGCTCAGACCCGCTGCAGTGCGCGTGTTAAAACAAAATTTAAGATCCTAGCTTCGGGTCGCCAGGGGAGTACAGTGACGTCATCTTTCGCTAATTTTGACCAAAAATAACCCATTGAGCCATCCCGAATGGGACCCATATGGGCTGTAAGTTGGCGAACTGGGCATAGGTGAGCATGGACCACAGGTTGCCGTGTCATGGGCGTCCAGGGTATTTTTTAAACGGGAGAGCCCTTGGCAACGCACGTGCTGCACAACACCCCTGACACGCACCCCATTCGCCAGCTCGATCGGGCAGCGTTTGCCGCATGCCGATCGGCCGTCGGGGCGCCGAGCTACGGGCCCGGGAAGCGACCCCTGCCGGCCTCATTTTGGCGTTTTGACGACGCGTTGCCTTCATTTTCCCATGTTGAGGCAATGGGAGAAAATGCATTTTTTCCAGCGCATGCCACGCACCTCCCCGGGCCCGCATCGACTCGAAACGACCACGGTGCACCGGTTCGCAGCGTCACCTCGGCGCCGTGCAAATTTCAGGCTCCTACCCCCAGCCGTTTAGCCCCGGCGCGTGAGCAAATGCACCCACTGCACAGCGTGATGGGGTCGGGTCGGGTCGGGTCGGGCCGGGCCGGGTCGCGAATACTCAGATTTTCCCATTAATCTCAAAAGAACTCGCTCGTTCGCTGCGCTCACTCGCTCGTAATCATACCTTGATATCCCTCGAAGTTTTCGTAGCGTCTGGACTTCTTCGCCTTCTTCGCCGCTGTCGCCTGGGCCGGCCGCTTGAATGATCCCATGACACCCGGGTCCGGTCGTTTATAGTTCCTCACACGCCATTGAATCTTGTTTTTTACTTGCTCCTGGAGAGAAAATGGGAGAATCCTATGTAATCACTAAATTACCAGTAAACCGCCGTGTTCGGCGAGGGACGGGCGAGCGAAATAACATAAACAAAATTATTTTCACTTTCATCCAGAGAACCATCTTTTGCCGACTTTATCATTTTAATGTCGTTTAACATGTAAAATCATCGAGTCCCTAAATAAATTTGCGATATAATCATATCCACCGACCACCACCCAGAGGCACCATGACATCCTACATCCATGCGCTTTTCATAAATTAAATCCTACATCCATGCGCTTTTCTAATTCATGTCATTCGTGCGCTTACCAGTGCCTGCCTTGAAGTCAAGCCGTGCAGCAGAGCTGGCCACTGCTCGAGCGCCCGGTCCGCTAGATCCATATAGCGGTTATGGGTCATGGTGAGAGATCTGCAAGAGTATGACGCTACTTGAAAAAGATACGAGACATCCAGGTGTTTAGGGATTGGTTTATGAGAAAAGTATTCATTAATATGATAGAGTGGGATAATTCGGAAAAACGAGCGTGTTATGGGTCATGGTGAGAGATCTGCAAGAGTATGACGCTACTTGAAAAAGATACGAGACATCCAGGTGTTTAGGGATTGGTTTATGAGAAAAGTATTCATTAATATGATAGAGTGGGATAATTCGAATAGAGTGCGGTGATTTAACCCTCGCCGTACCAAGTGCTTTCTTACACCTTCCCCACACCAGGGGGGGGGGGGGTTGGTACGACCCCCCCTCGCAATTTCGCTCCTGGTGGAGCTAGAGCGTCGCGGAAAAAACGAGCGTGTTGCTCGTCACGAGACGAGCAATGAAATTTAAATAATTGTGAAATTTAAATAATTGAAATTTATTTAAATGATATTTGGGTTGTACATACTTTACGCTAAACGAGTTCTACCTACTTTCATCCAGCTTACCCCCACTGGTTTGATGAGGACTTTGTCCAAATCTGATACTCCTTCCCTAGTTGTTTCATTTGGCCCACCTACCTGCAAGCGCCTGCAAGATGTTCCTGCTCAGGGCCTTTAAACAGTGTTTGGGTTTGAGCAAATGGGGTGGAGCTCAGAGCTGAGTGGGTCCCAAAGATTTACCCAGTGAATGACTCTATAGGTCATTTATATTCATAAAACCTGTGCACAACTATGTTGTGGTGCTCTGCCTAGAGTGGGCTACAGCCTCACACACAGCAGTCAGGCAAACTGCAGGGAAAAAAATCTAAAATGGATTGATCTTAACTTAGATTATTACATCACAATTTGTGCCCATATTTGGGCATGCTTGCAGACCCTCACTGGAATGGTTAAATCACGGCTCTGGAAAACGACAAGCTTACCACAGCTTCAGATACTAGAGAAAATAATTCAGGCTACATCTCATAAGCAAAAAAGAACCTTTGAAGATATTTTAATTCCACCTACAAGATAAATTAAATAATCAAAATTTAGATTATCTGCACCTGATTCCAGGACAGAAACAAGTGGGTAACCTGCTTTAGATGACGTTGTCAGGTGGCTAATATTAAAATAGATTATGCTAAATTTTAATTTAGATTATTTTGACAGTTGAAATCCAATTTTCAGAGATGTCCTCTCCTATCTTCAGAAATAGCATGCAAAAGATACAACACATCATCATCAGATGCATCATTTAGATAGAGCTGTTCACTCCTTTTAACCACAGTGAATATCTCACCATCATGGGGACTTTGACTGGTGACGAGGGGTTTGAAAGGGAGCAAGTCAGAATTGTAATATTAATATAAATTACATCTCCTTATATGGGCATTGCTCCACCCATTTTTGTGATGTCATATCTTAATTTTGATCAATCCATGTTTGGACTGCTTCCCTGCAGTTTGCCCAACTGACAGGCTTCGGTGTCACCCATGGGTGGAGTTTCTCAAACAAGTTGGTGGGATGAAAATCTTAGGTAAAACCAAAATTGAACCAATGCTGATTTCCAACTAGAATATCAGGGGTACCAACAACCAAACTGATATTCTGGGTGGAGAGAAATTCCACAAAAATACTAAGTTAGAAGCAACCAACATCATAGTTAATATGAAACAAAAATTACAAGCTCCAGAGGCCTTGCTCCAGATACCAAACCAGTTGAGCACACTGTGGTTATTCCGTGCCATATACTATATGTAGAAACGTTTCAGTATATAGAAACAATGTTCCATAGATAGAAACGCTGAGGTGATCATTGTTCCAAATATGGAATAGGGTTTCTGTATGTGGAAACGGAAGGTGCGTGCTCGCCTGTTATTTTAAGTTTTGGAAAAATTGACACCGCATTTCCATCTGCAGTGCTTCCTTGATGCCAATATAAATAGATGGCAGTTAAATGGCAAGGCCATATAACTCCGACCTTGATTTCATATTTTCACGTAGGTAAATTTCAGCATTTATCCATTTATGAAGTGGATTGCTTTGTATTTTAAGTGTGGGTCATGGAGCATGATCACATGTGATTACTTTTCCCCTAAATAAGCTGTGCGTGGTTCTAACATTTTTTTATGTTAGATTGAGATTGGTTGCAGGTCAGTCAGGCTGAGGCACATTGTGGTAGGTAGTTTCGTTCCATCTATGGAAATGCTTCTATTCTTGGAAACATTTCTAAATATGAAAAGTTTTTGATCCATAAATGGAGACTTGCATCGTGCATTGTCATAAGTGGAAACTCTGAACTTCCAGGTGATTTATTTCCAAGCAAAATGTGTAATGTAACTGGATGGCTGATTGCCATCTATTGGCATCAGAAAATAAAGAGGGTTAAAATGTGGAGTGAATTTTGTCAAAGTTAAAAATATTTGTGAAGCCCAAGTCAGTTAAGTATCAGCCCAAACCAGGTTTGGGCTATCATATTTGAAAGGAAACATTTATGGAAGTGTTCCGTCATTCATCCCAGTTTCGCTCCATCTGCAATCACAACCTAAAATTTTATATCACAGGCTGGCATGGAAAAATCTAACCATGGATTTTGACCCACCAACCATGGTACAGGGACCCGCAGTTGCTACTGTACACATATATTACCAATTTAGAATTGCGCTATTATTTGCTAAGTGCTGGCCATTGGAGAAAGGAAATGTAGTGCAAAGTATGGAGAAATAACACATGTTTGCTCATAGGACGTATGTTTTGTATAATTCCTCTTACCACAACAGATATTCTTCCAAAACTACAATCGTGCTATTTTTCCGCGCCGGCTGCCTCCCCAGAGCCCGTCCTTGGTATCGCCTATAGCTTCTGTTCCCGCTACGTGAATGAAAGTCACGTGACTACTACAGGTTTGCGCTCAGTACTAACACACCTAGCCCGAGGGCCGGTCCGTAGCGGGGAGGGGTAGAACGCCAGAGCTCCAGCGCAGTGGAGGTGGTGGTGGCCTGTATCATAAAGAGGTAGCCGTAAGCAGAACTACAATTGCCGCAGTTTAAGATTATGATCAAGTTTTCTTTAGATGTATTGATTGACAAGTAAGTGCAATGCTTATACGATATAATAAAACGGTGTCCAAGGCCTTGGAAGAACTACAAATCATATTCAGCAACGTATAAATTTCTGATACAGGCCATGACCTTTCACCTTGCCTCCGGGGAGGACCGCTCAGGAAGCCACATACCGAACGAATCGAGGCCTCGCAGCGCGGCGGCAGAGGAGGCGGATAAACCATCGCCAGATCTTTCGGTTACTAAATACTAATGTTTCCAGAAGAAGGAGGGGGGGGGGGGGGTGGAGGGTGAGGGCTGTTTTCAACCCACTCACCAATCCTTTCCTTATTAAGTTATAGCTTACCGAAAAATGCAATACAATGGTGGCCGTCAGGAGATGTAGCGAAGAGTGCCTCAGCCACACCGGTTTTGAGTAAACTTTAAGCATTGGAATTCAGGCCAGTGATCCTGAAGCATTATTTTATTTTTGTCGTGCATAAGCTGGGATGACGTGGTTCAAGTTAATAGCGAAGCAACGGTTTTAGTTTCAGAACATTTATGATGCTAGTCGCGCCAAATAGTATACGTTTGTTGCAAAATGTCAAATAGAATGTTGACGTGCTATCCAGATGATGGAATTTATTTGACACAAGAAGTCAAAAAGTGGTATCGTTAGCCATCCTGCATACCTATAAATCGATGCGTCACCTTGGTTCGAGCTCAATAGGTCTTTTCGCGGATGATCGGTTTCGTATTTTCTTTCTTTTTTTTGGGGGGGGGGGCAGATTATGAGCCAGTAACCACCCTCCCCAGTCCCCCAAACAACAATTGTTGACAAATACTGTGATGGCCTAAAAAAATGCCCTCACTCTTTCCTATTTGGGGCTCTCAACTTTGATTTATTAAAGTTTTTTGTCTGTTCATTATAAAAGCTGTCAAATTTGCCGTATCATTAAACTTTTATTGAGTTTGTATTTCACACTTATCTAAAATGAACAATTTTGCCACTGGCTTCTTTTATGAATGGAATTGGATGGTCGCATGAATGAACGAATGAATAGCTCCATCTGAGCATCAGCTGAAATCAATCCTAAAATTTAATCTACCAGTCTGCAACGAAAATGTTTAAAAACCAGTGCAAGTTAGGTGCAGTTTCTAATCTATGCCGTTTTTATTAAGTGTCTCATAGCTCCTTAATCTTGAGCCGCTTCTCTTACGATTCATCTTATGTGGTGCTTACATTGCTCAAGAAGTTATAGTATTCGAGCTCGTTGGTCTTAAAAACTGCTATCGAAGTAAATTAAAGTGCTTCGGGCTTCGGCACTTAAAAACCAATCGATATTTAACCCTCACCTACTTAGGCATTTCTTTCCAGCGTCTAACATGTAGCGGAGGGGCGTATAAACTAGTGGTGTCAATTTCAGAAAACGTATGTCCAAAGTCCGTCCAATGTCCAATGCTTGCGTCGATTGTCCGTCCAAAAATGTCCAAACCAGCCATTTGTCCAAAGATGTCCGACACCTACGCAATAGTTTACACTCAACACTGTTATTTAATTTGCTTTTCATGTACCGTTACAAGCTCAAAAGTGTTAATCATATCGAAAGCTGAGCTTTCTAATAGCCAATCAATGTTAAACACGACTACTTTTTAAAAATGTTGATGTGTAGCAAGCGATTGTCCAAAATTGTCCAAAGCCTGCTGCCATTGTCCAACCGAATTCCGAATTGGACATTGGACAAAATCGGAATTCCGAAGATTCAAGTTCCGAACCACTAGTATAAACCCTCAGCCATTCGGTCCTTGATAAAAATAGCCAGAGCTTCGCTGAAAAATAAAAAAGAGCGAGCTGCTCGTGACGAGAGAAATCCGATGATTTGAGGGTCCTGGTCATCGCTGACGAGAGAAAGCCAATTATTTTTATGTCCTGGTCAATGCTGAGATCCTAGGTCACTGGTTGACCTCCCAGATCAGGTTAATAACCCAAAAGCACGGAAAATTGGGTCCTGCTAGAATTTCTACATGAGTGAAGTTTGCTGGGACTTGGCTTGCTTCTGACTCCGAATTTGCACTTGCTTTGATCAAAGATGATGTATCAAAGCATTTGGGGTAGGACGGGTCACGCCAGATCACCCATTAGGCGTTCTGCCGGCTATCCATAGAATGTTAACCAGCACTTACAGCCTTGCAACATATTGCATAGGCACTATAACTGATACCTAAGTATGCCAGTTTTCAAATGCTAAAATGAGTGCTAAATTTCAAACCAACACTTCCTAAAAACCACTGTAAAAAGGTGTAAATTTAAGACGTTAACCGATATCATTTCAAGTAAATGACCTTAGCCCTGAGTTTCACGTGACCTTGGCACCCACAACAATCAATGAGACAAACATTAGATAGTATATTTCACATGTTGTCACGTTGCTAATCACGAAACGACTATGGAAACACACAGAAGATGTGCGGCTGACTTAAGGTAATTTGGTTCAGGGATTTAAAATTATCAGACAAGATGCAAAAATGATGAGGGCTATTTAATTTTCCGGGAAGTTGTAAATTTGATTAACTCCAGGGCACCAAAGAATCGTCGCAATCCTTCGTTTTGCCGCGAATCGCGATTTATTGGTGAAAAACAGGGGGCGCGGTCTACCTCTACTTATATGTGTGGTGACTGTGAGGGCTAATATTCATTTTATCTGTGTTGATGAATATGCAACAATTTCTACATAAACTGAGACCAGTCCATACTCGTATGAGTATGTTTTTCTCACGGACAATGACAATATAAAAACAATGCGAATAAAACCAAACGTTTCGGATAACAACGTGCCTTCGTCAGTGGAGAAAAATAAGTGTATAGGTTTAACATCGATGAGAACTATATGCGGCACCGTCTCGGTCTGGCCAGCCGGGTTGCCGGTAAAATACACAAATGTTTATTAGCTTCCATGATGTGCTTAAAAAACTGCTGAAAATATATCTTTAAAAAAATAAAGATAACTACTTCATCGATTTAATCGAAAGAAAACATGTATGCCTAATTACTTATTTCTTGCCACTGACGGAGGCACTTTTTGTGCGAAACGTCTGGTTTTATTCGTATTGTTATTGTATTGTCATTCCCTGTGAGAAAAAAGGATAACTCTTCAGTTAGTAACCATAACAGCGAAACGGCTTAATGTAACACAGTTCACTGTGTCTACGAAACCATAAGTCCCTAAAAATAATCCTATTTACAACTTTTTAAAAAGATACAGCTTATACAGCTTAGGCATACAATTTTTTTCTGCATTAAGATAATATTCATTTATCTCCACAGAATATGGTAAATTAGTGCTGCTGAAGTTCGCTTTCGAAGCGTCTCCTCCACGCATTCCACAGCTCTCGTGCCATTTTGGATCACGGAACATGGCTGGGCGCAGGACAGGCCGTCAGCGAGCTTGGACGGACCACGTGACCGACCACCTCCTCCCCTCCCCCTCACTCCCGTCCCCTTCCCCAGCAGGGCGTCCGATCTAACCGCGCCCCAGGCAGTCGGCTCGGTCCGACCCTCCCCTGGTCGAGCCACGGCCCGGTGCCGCCTGAGTTTGTGCCGGGTGCAAAACTGGAGCAGTATCTAGCGCCGGAACTAGTAGTCAGCACGACCATCGTCAGATGGCAGGAGTAAATGGAATAAGCGGTTCCAGGTTTTAGAAGGAATGGGGCAGGAAAAAGCGCTGAAAACAATGTTTTGCTGATATAGTCATAAAAAGTTCACTGAATTAGGAGAGAGCACATCAGTTTAAAGCATTTCAGATGGTGGTTTAAATAAGCACACAATCATTTCCCAATTCGCCTCCAACGGTGTCACAGGCAAAGAATACGCTGAAATACTAGTGTGTACAGAAGCAACTGCGGGTCCCTGTACCTACCCAAGGGCGTCGCCACAGGGGTGTGACGGAGGGGATCTCATCCCCTCCACTTTTTAAAACTTTAACATTACGCCTATTGGCGTTGCATGGAAGACTTGAAATGGTCCTCGTCCCCTCCAAAATGGTCAATGTCCCCTCCAGTCGTCACACCGTGGAGTGGCCCCTGTACCTACCTATCTGTCGTAGATTCAAATGTTAGCTTTTCATTTTTAGAAACAGTGTTGTGCATAGTTTTGCAAGAACTTGCGTAGCTCGTCAAGGAGGTGAGCGTGCACCTTCCGGCTTCCGTTTCCAAATATAAAAATGCAGCATGTCCATATTTGGTACAATGCTCGCCTCAGCTCTTTATGCCCATCAACTTGTTTTGAAAACTATAAGGTACCTCTGACACTAAACTATACCCATTGTTATTGCTCACCTCAGTCTAAAATGGTTGTTCTATCATGAGTAGCCAGTCTGCAAAACATGGCAGGATTTGACGAGATCTCATCGGAGCAGTCATCATGGATCAGGGCAAAAACTGGGGCAGGTTTTAGGAATGTTGGGGCAGAAGTTGAAAAATTGGGACAGAAATACTTTGCTCAGCTCCTCACCACCTTCCACATCATTATAGCGTTAAATAATTTGCATTATTAGGGGCAGGAATTGTGCTGCCCTGAGTCTCAGCATTCTGAGTATTTTGTCTGCCCTGAAAATCTTGTCAAGCTCCCTGCCACATTTTGCAGACTGGATGAGTAGGAGGAAATAAATATTTTACCTGTGACTGGAGAACATAACCAATTTATCATCTATATGTGCAATTAATGTGCTGTACATGGCAAATTGTCTATTGACACTGCCATTCACATGCATGCCTTCCTTGACCGTTGATATGTTTCATAGTTATATAATCGTAATGCACAATGAATACAAATACATGTAATGCATGTGAAAATCACAAGTTTCATTAGACAATAGGTATTTTATCATATTTCTTCACTTACCATTTGAGACACCACTTCGCAAACAGGCCTCAGATGAATGCGGCGGAGTCGCGCGCGCGATCCGCACAAAATGGCGACATTGTTGCAGTAACTTAGCTGCGTGTAATGGTTTACTAGCATAATACGTGTAATGTTACTGATCGGCACGCTGAAGGCAAGTTTGATAACACGTCTCTCGATTTTTGAGCCGGGGTTGTCTTAAACACGCGTATGTGTTTAATAACTCACATCGCAGCACACACTTTATCTTTGTTTTGAAGCACATCAACGAGTTAATCAAATGTATCCGTGTGGTGATTGCAACACCCCGTGTTTCAGAACTCGTTAAATCATTTTCTTCCTGCAGGTTACACTCTTATAACACATATATGTGTTATGACACTAGCGTTATGTTGAATAAATAACTAATGTGTTAGTAAACATTTTTTACAGTGTAGTCACCAATTATGAATGATAATGTTCACACACATCAGCTTGCAAGATAACTTTACTCATGGAATGTAGTTAATATAATCATGTTAACTTTTTATAGGTGTGTAATCATGACCTAATTGACTGAGATGCTTGCTGTTACTGTTAAAATTTGTGCCATAGGTGCTTGAAATGATTATATTCATTGAAAAGAAGGGAGTCATGATTGCCATGTTAATATTCATGCACTTTGAATTGTTCTCAAAATAGTGTAATCAATCATGCTTATTATAGCAAATAGCAATAGACTAAGACAATAACTAGATTGCTATTTTTGCCGGGCCGGGCCGGGCTGGGCTTGGAATATTTGCCAAGAGCGGGCTACGGGCTGGGCCGGGCTCTGAACCCATGGGCCCGGGCCGGGCTGGGCTGGGGATTTTGGGGCCCGTGGCGAACACTGTTGTAGACTGTAGGTGCACACTGCACAGTGTTTCGTCTGCTGTGTATTTGCCACTGTCAGTTGTTTGAGTTGTGGTTTATAGGGAACTGTGACCTGTGAGGGCCATTGGCCAAACCTCTGCAACTGCATGGTTGTCTAACCGTGATACACTGGCTGCTTTGCATCGTTTCGGTCTGCCTGGCCCTGTATACGGTTCCTGGCCCATGCACGCTGTCTGGGCCTGCGGTCCCTCGCCCTCCGCTCTGTCTGAATGCACTCTGTTCCATTAGCCGCGTGTCAGTACGGTCCATCCACGGCCCGCCCGGCACCTCACCTATGTTACCCACGCCGGATGATACCGCTGCCTGCTCACCCGGTCGCGTATTAGCACCCGGTCCTGCTGTATCAGCTCGGCAGAGGTGCTCGGGGGGTTCAGAGACCCGGTGGCCCGGTCGACCCGGTCGGTCCAGACTCGGTCCAGACCTACCGATCATTCAGCGCACTACTGTTGCAACATCACCCGCGGACTGACCCGACGGCGAGACAAAGGAGACAGGAGAGCGAGGAACACAGCCCTGTCGCAGGGACCGCTTAAATTCAGCATTGAATTCCACAACAGTCCAATCAGAGTCAATACGTTTGTTGACTTTTTGTAGGCCTACCTGTATGCCTGAAAATTGTCTGTAAATGCTTAAAAGCTTTCATCTTCCCACCGTTGTTCTGCGCTGCAATGTGAGAAACAGCTTGTTACGATATTTTGATCAGTGTGCACACTTCACACACAACACTCTCGAGCTGCCTTATGGAGCCGACCTTGAATGACGCACCTTTCGATCTAGCTTTATGACGCGATTGTGCGAACCTGGCCGCCGAATCAAGCTCGGCCGAGTGGTGTGTCGGCCGCTATCGGCGCCGTCGGCGTCCTTTCGCTCTCAGCGGTCCGACAAATGACGTCACACGTGTGCCATAAACCTCGGCTACCAGCACCGATACGTACCGACGGTAGCGCGGCGGGCCCCGGGCTACCATGGTTCTCAGGCCCGCCGCGGATACCATCTGACGCCAGTCCGGTCCGAACTCTGTGGTCGGGAAAAGTGCTTACGTTCGTTCAGTCAATAACCATTGGCCATCAGTGTTGTTATTATATCAGCAGCTTTGTCAGTAGCACTGTCTTCAGTAGACATGGTCTTAAACATGTATGCGCTATGTGAATTGTGGATGCTGTTCACAGTCAAAGAAGATTGACATCCGCC
Organism: Amphibalanus amphitrite; assembly: GCF_019059575.1. Taxonomy (NCBI): domain Eukaryota; kingdom Metazoa; phylum Arthropoda; class Thecostraca; order Balanomorpha; family Balanidae; genus Amphibalanus; species Amphibalanus amphitrite. Next base: position 1,662,231 of record NW_024881528.1, on the reverse strand, counting down.
TCCTCCGTATGTCCCGGACAGACTGCATTATGCCCGATGCCGGCTCTTCGTGCGCATTAGCATACATCATGCCGATATGGGCAGGCGCGTACTAGAATGGAGTCTGGTGTTGAATGAAGACGGCAGCCGTCTCCACGGTCAGCCGAGTACCTCATGGGGACAGGGGAGCTGTATCTCCCTCCCATAACGGGATGTGTAGACAGTAGAGGAGAGAGAGATAGAGGGAGAGAAAGAGAGAGAGAGAGAGAGAGAGAGAGAGAGAGAGAGAGAGAGAGAGAGAGAGAGAGAGAGAGAGAGAGCCAACAGCCTATCTACCACGGCTTGACAGTGTGTGTGACCGGCTTCATGTCTCCGCGGTCACGGGTCGGGTCACGGCCGGCGTGATGCGCGTCTCGTGACGACGCTGCGTGACACAGTGACGCCAGTGGCGCTCCCACTTAGCGCCGGGGATCGGTGCCACCTGGAGTCGGCGCTGGGGCTCCTCGCCGCCGCCGCCGCCTCAAATATGGATGGGAGGAGATATTTACGGGGCGGCGGGAGGTCTGTTCGACGCCAGACACGGCGACGACTGCACTGTCGACCGCTGAGTGGTCATGAAAGGGACGCAGGAGACTTGCTATGGACTATAGCGAGAGAGGAGGATATCGTTTCTGCTGTTGAGTTTCCAGCTGCCGCAAGTTTTTTTTGCCAAGCTGCAATGGCTTCAGGTTTTGGGTTATATAACTATATGCCCGTTTGTTGTTCTAACATCCACATCGCATGGTCATACTTGAGACAGTGCAACATGTACAAACTTATGTGGTTGCATACACCCTTGTTCACGCATCCGACCGCCCGGGTTCGAGTCTCCACGGCCTGCTATCGATCTTTTGGAGTCGATTCTCCATACATTTGGTACCTGGATTATATCTGCCCCCTCAATTCTCAGCGTGCACCGTCCACAGCTGCCTATCCGCATTGTCGGATTCGTGAAGGCGGCTGGCCGGCTGTGACCGCTGCGTCAGCTGGCACCGTGAAATGGGCCGTCGTCACCGGGCCGCGACGGACGGACCGTCCCTCCGCCATCGTCATTCCACCTCCAGCGACTGCGGCCGTGGTAGTGACCGAGAGTTCTTTAGGTTTGACTGCAGTGACAGTGGAGGTGAAGCTTTCCGAAATGATAGACCCTCATGACTATTCTACAGGCAAGCTGATGCGGATTCTAAGTGCATCTGACGGTTTCACCGCCGCAGAGAAAGTAGTCTCTGATGGGGACGCTAATCGACATGCAACCCAAGTAGCTGATTAGCGACAGTAGCAGGCATTGTGGCCTCAGACAGCACAGCACGCAACTTTCTGTGGACAGTGACTGAAGTCGGAGGGCCTCTTGGATGTCGACATTTTATCAAAGAACAAAACATAAAAAGCATTTTGGGCTACGATGTCTCCAGTTTGGGCTGCAGATAAGATATGCAAATTTAGTCGCATGCGAGTCACGTAATCTTTTTCGATCCTTTCACCCCGGACAGTGCAGTTCCGTTGCCAAGATTTGGCGTTGCAGCGTTTCATCTGAGACTGCGCAGTGCGCACATCACACTGTAAAAAAAAGATTAGCACCCCGGTGTGCTAGTCGGATGCTGCGGTTCTGGAACAAGAGCCCTGGGTGCTTAACCTGCACTTAAAATGTTCTACATTTAGCAGTCTAAGACTCTTAGGTACTTGTCTAAGCTCCGAAATTGACAATTTGCCCGCACTTGAAGCACTTCCCTGCTTCAAGGGTGCTTGGAATAGCACCAACGCACGGATGGTGCTAATCTAAGCATCAGTTTTAAGCACCATGATCAAACTTCAGAGCTGATGAAAGCACCCAAAATATGCTTCATCGATTTTGGCGGGAACATCGCATCCGTTCGGTGCTAATTGGTTTGCTTGTTCAGCATCTGGGTGCTTACGTCGTACGAAAAAAGCGGCGAATTCAGAAAGCGCGCGGGATTCGCGACGCCATTTGCATTTGTCAAGTCAGTTGTGCGGGAGCGCTCGGCCGGGTTGGTTGGTCCATGTGCGTGCGGTCAGTGATAGAAACAGTGATGGTGTTGGTCGTTTGTAGGCGAATACGGGTATTCGTGAGTGACAATACTGAAGTGGGTGTCGTCTTAACTGAAATGAAGACCGAGTCTGAAGTCTGAAACGGAGCATCAATGGAGGAGCTGCGTGGGAACTTTCCAGCCTTGTCGGAGTGCTAAGGTGGGCTTGCACTGACCTGCTGTCGTGCTATGAATAATAATGGATGTAATTCCACACCTTTTTAGGGTTGATAAGGCAAAGTTTTATCGACATTTTACCAGATAGGCGACAGATAACTGATGGCTAATGAAATGAATTATAATCTTTACAGTGAAAGAGACAGTGCAGACTGCAGAATGCAGATGGCATATTTTTCCATTTATCTATTACGGGCATGGTTGACGGCAGATGTGGCTGTTTAGGGCGGCGGCCGCAGCCTGTATAGCGGCGCCGATATGTTGTGATTTATCAGCTTATGTTATAATGCCAGGGGAGCGGCCCTGTGGCACTGTTCGCATGGACGTGCTGATATTCTGTTGTTGTTGTTGTTGTTTTTTAATTTGTAAAAAGGTGCTTTGTGATTAAGAAGTTTACGCTTGTGCTTAAATTTAACTCTAATAACCGTCATACGTCATGTCCATTACCATAAATAAACGACAAACAACTAAACAACTAAACGTGTTTGCAGCATGAGGTAGGCATTAAGAATCGCAATGTTCCTTTCGATTTAGCTCGGCTCCCGGCCGGCGGCTACGTCCCTCGCCGCCACTCTTCAAAATGCGTCTAAGTTTTCTCCGCTCCGAATAAAAGTCCCGGCCTCCGCCAGAGGCTCGAGAAGGTCGGTGTCAAGTACCCATGTGCTTAGCACGTGCTTACGCTGTAGCACCATACGGCAGTAAGCACCCACTAGGAGCTGAAAATTGAACTCGGCACATTTTTGGGTGCTAGACGCATGCTAGGGTGCTTCGGTGCCAATGTTAGCACCCGAGCTCTTAATGAAGCACCCTTTGGGTGCGTGAATTTAGCACCAAAGCACCAAAACGATGCTAGTGCTAGCACCTATTTAGCACCTATGGCTCTTAGTGAGGCACCCTTTGGGTGCGTGAATTTAGCACCAAAGCACCAAAACGGTGCTAGTGCTAGCACCTATTTAGCACCTATGGTTCTTAATGAAGCACCCTTTGGGTGCGTGAATTTAGCACCAAAGCACCAAAACGGTGCTAGTGCTAGCACCTATTAAGCACCTATGGCTCTGAACTAAGCACTCTTTGGAATGTAAGTTGAGCACCAAGATGGTGCTAATGCTAGCATCTAGGGCTCTTGAGTAAGCACTATTTGGGGCATACATTAAGCACCAACAGGGTACTGAAAATTGAACTCTGACTTATGACCCAAAGGGTGCTAATCTTTTTTTACAGTGCAGTAGCCCATTGTGCGGTACGTAGTCCTGTATTCATTGTAATGAGAGCTGTCAGTCGACAGAATGTATGTTATGTCCGGTATGTTGTGATATAATATGGTTCGTCAGAAAACATTTTACTCATCAATGGCCGAATATCTCTGAGTCCACTTTGTAGGCTGCTATGATTTCTGCCCGACTCTGCCCGACCAAGCGACCCACCTGTCCAACTAATTGACCGGGCGTCAGGGTTCACGGCGCACGCACAAAACGGGACCGGACTCGGGCGGCCAGCGCGGCGGAGCGGCGGACCCGTCAGCCAGAGGCACTCCTCGACTGACCGACAGCCGCGAGCTCCAGTCCGAACCACGTTTGGGTTGACGGTAGGCGTCTGTTGGCTCCGAGACTGATCGTTCTTCGATAGCCGCTGTTTCGGACCAGCTTTTACAGTGACGGCGCCGATCTCAATCAGCACTAATGTGCGGCCACTGACCGTCCCGCTCTGCTCTGCTCTGTATTAGCCGACCGATTGGAGAGGCTGGCTGCACTCGGTCCGCTGTGTTGGCTCAGGCTGAAACAGGAGACGGCTCGCTCTGCCCCGCCCGGGACGATCGGTGACTGAGTCGAGGTCAGACAGAGGGAGGAATGGTGGCAGACAGAGGTTCTCGGAACGTTGGGTCAAAATGGTCGACTTTTGTTGAGAAGACGGCATAACATAACAGAATACGCATAAACTAGAGGATCAATGCATTATTTATGTGCACTCGAATAGAGGGCATGTCATGCAATCAACATGAGCTTCACAATTTCTACCTTCGATGCCTGGTTCCTAAAGTTTCGTTGTTTTTCCTTCCTTGATTCTTATCGGCAATAGATCACATGACAGTCTCCATGCAGAGAGGCACATTCCAAGTTTCAGCCGGATCCGACTGACGTGACATTTGAGCCCGGTTTCTAACGCCGGCTCGATGCAGCGCCTGGGCCGGCCTGCGGGAGTTCATCTGCAATACGACCCGCCCGCCACTCGATCCCAGTTTGTCAGTGCTCGGCTCGGAGAATGGGAGCGCCTCTCTCCCCTCCCCCTCCCCGGCTCCCGCGCGCCGCCTGCTCTCAGCGCCGATGACGGCTCGGGTTTCCGGGGGTGGCGTCATCGGCCGACCCGTCATCGTCCCGCCGCCGCCGTTATTTGTATCGCTCGGCTGCACGGCGCTGAGACCGGACCGAGCGGCGCTGCAACTGATGTGAAGGGTGCGAGGAATTCCTGAGGCCTGCAACCCCGCGAAGATTGGGAAACACCTACGGTACACACACGTGGGTAATCACGGAGGGCTGGAACACATAACAGCATAGTGTTATGGCGTATTGTAAACGCGCCTCCCAGAGGTCACGAGGTGAGGGTGCATCGGCACGTGTGCCTTGGCGGGGTTCTCAAGGGGTCGCGAGTATGGGATAATAGGCTTATTATAGGTCACGTGGTGTGGGATAGCACTCTTGCTGCAGGTCACGTGGCATGGGACATGTTTGTTGCAGGTCACATTGATGACTGGGTTGGCACGGGTCACGTCTAAGACTAAACAGACGTTGCATTATGGAAGTCACGCTCATGCCGTTGCTGGAAAGAGGCGGTGCTCTCTGTCGTGTCGCTATGTCCATCGTCTCACCGACAGACGTGTCTGGCGCCGCCCGCCGCGCCGGCGTGGTACTCTAATGACGCCAGCCCCGAGTGCCGCCACGTGCCCTGGTGGACCCCTGCGGTCGGTGGAGTCGGGACCCCTCTGCCGCGCGTGTCGGCGGGGAGTGACGTCCGTCAACCTCACCCTCTCATCACGAGACGCCGCGCACTGCCAAAAACCGACCCCGTTCCTCCGCGTCTGGTCCGTGTCAGCGCGCGGCTCCGTGACCTCTGAGACTGCGTGACCCGCTCACTGTCAGACGGGGACGGTGGACGGGGCTGCAGACGGCGGTAAAAACAGAGGGAGGGGTAAGTTCTGCAAACACTATCCAGCTCGGTCTCATCATAACTGTGTCACTGGGCGGGAGTGGACAGAGATGGGTTAACTTCGTCAGCATCTTTTTAGCTGTTCGTTCTAAATTCAGATGTCGCTCTATTTTCGGAAACACTGACGCAAAGACACAGAAACTGAGCTGCTGGCCACTGTCCACTGCTGTCCACTGTCCAGGAAAGGACTTTTCGTAATTTTCGTTAGTGTCATGTCGGGCACCGAAATCACGTTTTGTCTCAGCATTTCTTCACTATAGACAGATGGTTATGGTTGTAACCTTGTCCGTGACCCCGGCGCCTCACCTCCGCCCTCCTGAGGCAGAACCGAGTCGCGCCGTGACGGTGTGACGGTCGGGTCGTGATGCTCCTGCCGTGACGCCGTGCGGTGCTATCCGTCACGGTGGGCCGCCGCGGCAGTGACTGGTGAGCGGACGCGGAGCCGTCTGTGCTAAAAATGGAAGAGTCTGCCTGTGCTGATAATTATGGAAGAGTCCGTCTGTGCGGGAATGGAAGAGTCCGTCTTGGCCGAGAGACCGAGCCGATGAGAGGGAAATACTCATGACTGCGTGATATAATAACAATGATGAATTACCTACTGACGGACGGCGGCTGTTTGGGAAAGCCTAACTCATGGATAAATATTCAATTAGACATGGGTTTTCTGAAACGAACTTGATCATCTTAGTTCTTAGCTACCGCCTACCGGAAACTTGGCATGAGCCAGCTAAAGTTACGTCGAACTTTTAGTCCCGCTTACCAGTGAAGCAGACTGACCAACTCGGGCACAAAGTTCAGCTTCACCAGTGGCGTGGCGTGAGTGAAGTCTGCCGTGACCGTTCCGTTTTCTGTCTGAATCCGCTGGCTGGACCGCAAGTGGGGTGTTCTGCGAACAGAGTGCCCGTTCCTGCCGGCACGGGCAGTGTGCGGTGCTGACCAGTCCTAGACGAAAATCATCAGTCGCACCCGCGGCGCGTGTAGCGGAGTAGCGGCGTGGGCTGAGGTAGGCACGCAGTTGGAGCTGGTTTGGACAACTCACCGGGCACTGACTGCACGCCGGACGGGACTGAGAGGCTCGGGTCGATCGGGGTAGTTTTGACCGAAGGCCGGCGAGTTGGGGTGGGAACTGCAGGGCGCGAACAGCACCGCAGCACCGCGGCAGAGCACCGGCGACGGCACCGACGAACGATGGGAGCGGGGCGGGCTGGGCTATCTCCGCGGTGTGCGGGAGCTGTGTGTCGAACCAAGGCAGTTAGCCGGCCGGTACGGTAAGGCCAGCGACTACATACTGTTCCAGCTCCTCAATTACTACACGCAGCCAGGAAATTTGCACTTGGCTGCCTTCTCCGGAACGACAACTCACGGTTTTGTGGCCCGCAACCTAGCTCAGCTGGTTTGAATGGCTGAGAACCGAGAATGGCTGGCAGAATCGTGCGGAGTCCGTACCAGTTACAGTTTGTAACGGTTCGCCGCTATTCCGACCGGCGTCTGCCGGGCCTTTGTCTCCCTTATCTCTTATGTATCTTTGTCTACCTCCGTCTCTGGCAGCGCATTGACATGACACGTTTAATGGTGTTCCCTGGTTTGTGTCGGTGTGACTGGAATGACTCAGAGACGGCCGTCGCATTCCTCCACAGCTGATCCTCTCTGGTCCTCCCTCCGCCTTCAGTCGACGTGTGGTGGTCACTTGGTCAAACGGCGTTCCTCGCTTCTACAGGCGCCGTGAAGGAATGTCGGACACCCGGGCCGGCTGCCGAAAGCGGTCTGCAGTTAAAACCGCCGGGATGCACTGTGTGGGTGACCCGGTGACCTCCCATTAGGCCAGGTGACCTGTGATGACCCGTGGTGACCTGAGGGGGCCTGTTAGGCGTCCTACTGTGTTTGAACTGGCTGTTGTCTGTGACTGGTTTGCTGTGGAAGGTCCGGACTTCGATCTATGTCGTGATCGATTGCTGACAGTGCCAGTGTTGGGGCGATTGGATCTGGCACTCTCCGGTGACAATATCTGACTGGACCGGGCTCCGGAGTCTAGGTCGGCATTCCAGGGCGGGGCGGTATGCTCACTATGCCGTCCAGGCAGGGGGAGAGCGGGCTGAGCCGGCTCAGGTGTCGTGGCTCGCTCCCCTCAGCAGTCTCACCACTGCGGCCTGCTGAATCACCGCCAGTGCCAGACGGGTTACCAGGGATTAATTAGACACCTCCGCACCTCGGTACTCGGTGAGCGATGAGGTCACTTGACATGCGCTGTGTCGGCTGCCGCGCGATTGGCCGCCGTTTTCTCTCTCGTGCGCGACACACATCTGCGCTCCGTTTCACCGACCGGTAATTAACGGCAGTCGAGTTTGGCGCCCCGCTCCCGCCTTCTCATGGAAATCGGCCCGGCCGGAGCCAGGACCGGTTGCCGCGGCCACGTGTCCTGCGCACGCCTGTCCTGAGGAGAGCTCACTTTCGCCGAATGCCAGCTTACTGTCTGGACATTGCCTTCTCGGCGACCGTCCGACGTCTCAGCGGCTTGGCGGCCGTTTCTCCAAACGGTCGTGATATCACCAGATGTATACCGAAACGGTGTGACTCATCCAAGCAGGAATGCTCCGTGTAAGCAGGCGACATGCTCGGAAATAACCGGCGGGGGCTGGGTGAGCGGGGTCACAGGCGACCGCGGCCCGCAGTGGAGAAGCCTGCGAAGTGTCAGTCGGTGTCAAACACTCGCTCCCGTCGGTGTGTCACTGGCGCTGTGTCACCGGGTGAGGGTAGGGGGGTGTGGGCAGTGGTCGGACGGATCACAGAGGCCTCGTTTTCGCGCTGCGCCTGACCCCGTTCTTGTGTTCGTGCGTTGGGGTCGGCTCCACCCGAAAGGCCGCTCGTATAAGGCTTCCTCGACCCAGCGAGTCACGAGTCGGAAGGACGAGTGAATATTTTGGATAGTGAGCAGATTACAAAGTACTCATAAGCATTCAGCTATCTGTCCCCTTACCTTACCCACTTCCTCCATCGCCCCCGTTCTTCCGTCATCGTTTGCGAGGCGTCTGCCGGCCGTCGTCCGCCCCCCCCCCTCCCCAGCCCACCGTCTGCCTCCCCCGCCGTCGCCCGCCGCCCGGCGCAGAGGCGCGGCCGACCAGTCCAGGCCAGTCGCGGCTGGCGAGCGCGAGGGGCGGACGTGTGCGCTCTCCCTGTCTGTGGAGTGAGTGGCGAGAGTGATCGGAGTGGACAGAGTGTGAACAGTGCCGGTGGATCGAGACAGAGTGGTGGACGGTGGGGAGTGGGGAGGATTTCAGAAGAGTAGATAAGCGGTGAGAAAGGTGAGAGGGAGGGAAATGGACGACCGGAATTAGTGATTCATCTCGGATGGAATGTGAGGTGGGGAGGGGTCGGGGGATTAACGGAAGGCATTAGCCTTTGAAGGGTGTGTACTGCAACATGCTATTCCCTCCAGCTCAACACGTTTCCATATAAGGCGACGTCTGAACATTTTCCGTTTCCCTTAAGATCGACCTAAGCTCAACTCAAGTTCTTCCGCCTGCGTGCCTTTCTTAATTATTTCTCGTGACTTGGAAAATAAGTTGTGAGAAACCGTTTTTGTTTTTGCTTTGGATTGAAGCATGATTTTCTAAATACACACAGAAACGCAACATGCCCCATCACAAATAGATTCGTGCTTCCTTTTCAATTTTCATCGTTGATACGTGCTGGACAGTGGACATCCTATACTTCGTCACCTTTTCACTGACCGAGCGCATTGTAACAACATTGTATTGTATGGCGTGTGGCCACCCTCCCATAGCATCCACTGGGTGTGTTCCCGGCCACAGCAGCACGTGGGAGCGTCAGCCGGTGACCGCCACCGCCGCCGTGCGTTGACGTTTGCTCGCACCTGGTGCGGTCATTGGCGCCATCGCTGCCGCCGCCGCCGCCGCCGCCGTCACCGACCGCTGCCTCCATCGGCTCATGGTCGATTTCAGACAGTGGAGACGCTGGAGCTGTGACAGCCATTGTGATCTCCCAGAAGGTGCAGCCAAGTTCCTTTCAGTGATGACAGGGTGACGGCAGCAATGTTGGAATTGTGAATTTTGGTCCGGAGGCCAATTTTACCAACAGAAAAATAGCCGCCAGCCGGATTTTTTTTGCATAAAGCCAGCTTCACATACGGAGCATAAACGCGATGGGCACGTAAGCGGATAGGGCTTTACCGTTTATGCTCTGTATATAAAACGGTCTTTAGGCAACGAATTCCGGCAGACGGCTATTTTTCTGTTGGTAAAATTGGCCCCTGGTCCCGGAAAATAAAATATGTCCGGAGAACCGGCCAGCTTTTAGAACACTCCAACGGAAAATTCATATGTTTGGCCTACTAAATGTGACAGTCGATAAAATTTGTTCTCCCAATGCTATAACTGCATGTTTTAGGCGTAACAATAGCAGTTTTCATCACACACGCTGGAAATTTAAGAGATTTCATGTGCCGGAGCATACATTTGTAAAGGAGAACAAAATCGTTTGGACCCGACTGGGACCAGCAAAGGGCAGGGCCCTATTTCCAACATTGGACGGCAGGTATCGGTATTCCGTCAGACTCGGAAATCCGTAGCTCAGCGGTTTGTTATGGGTAATGGGTATCTGCGTGGCCCGATGGATGGTGGCCGTTAGGTCCAGCCGTCCGACACAGCATCTGAAGAGCTGTCGGCTCGACACGGCCGGAGCTGTGCGGTGCTGCACTGAGCAGTAGTGAGGGACCACACACCGTCTGATGACCATGAGCCGTCCAGGCCAGCAGGCAGATGAAACAAAGGACGAACACGACCGTCACCGGACAGCGCGTATCCATACCGGTCTGAGATTACAGACCTCAATCGCAGAGCGACGAGATCGATAAGCGGAAAATATACGACTGAAGAGAACGGAGAAAAAGTGCTGACAGGCCGAGACGGCAGACGTCACGGTAGATGGGAGGATTCCTTCTGACGGATATTGGATTGGTTAATCCTCTGTCTCTGTGCACGGCACGGGTTGCTGGGTGGCCTGGCTCCGCGGCGGCTTCCTTTGATGTCTGGGTGCGTGACTGGCCCGGTGCACCGCGGCGAACGCTCCATTCTGCCGGGCCGGCCCCGGGATTCTCCGTCCACTGCTGCTGCTCTGCCGAGTTTTTCTCAGTTTCGCGCCGGCCGAAGTGGTATTTACCACGGTGGGGAATTTGCCAACGGTCCGCCGCATTGTCTGCCTGCGTGCCCTGCGGACAATGGCCGGAAGGGTGTCTGTGTCTCGGCAGACGCCTGGGTTTGTTTCAGACAGTCGTGTGCTCTCTGTGCCGTAGGTATAACAGGATGGTACTACTGTCTGGGATGCGTCGCTAATAGGCGCCCCTCAGCTACATTCCGCTCGGATCGCTCGCGGGCGCCGTGTAACAGGCTCTGGTGTGTGACATGACATCGAACCGATGACGTCTTCACTGGCAATGGTTTCCGTCGGCAGACAACAAGCCGGCTGGAAATCATACCCATTCCCCATGGCTCCGAGTCATGGCGAATCCATCACGAAGACCTCGAGGCGTTTAAGTCCCCATGCCCATTCGGCATTCCCCCAAGGGTTGAGTCGCATTATCGAACAAGCAGAGCCTTCATGGTGTTTCCAGGGCGGTGTTGCTTTCTGTTTCAGCAGAACTGGTCTGGCTCTCGAGTCCCGAGTCGGTGGCGCCGCCAGCAGACCGTTCGATGGCCTCTCGCGTCTGTGGCGGCAGACACTCGGTCCTGTGAGACCAGACGCCGTCTGGCCGGTTAATCACCGGTGGTAGTCGGTCGCCGGAAACGAACTGAACTGCCGGCTAATCGGCCGCCCCGCCCCCGCCCCCGGCCCGCCCCTGCCGTAGTCCGGGGTCATCATACCCTCACCTGGCCCTTGTTCCGGCGCGTGGGCAGCTCTGACGCGTGGCAGATCACCTGCAGACACACACAGGTAGCTCGGGAAGTGTCTGAAATGGGGCTGCAGGAACGGACAAGCACGTGTCAAAGAGGCTTTGTGGACTGCTGTGAAAGGTGTGCTGGCCGACTGAATTGTCGTGCTGGTTGTGATTCTACCGTGGACGTTGGTTGGGCGCAGCTCCCGTGGTGATTGCGCTGTGTTGTGGACCGCCGCCCATGACCGGGCAGTAACCGGCTGTAACCGATCCATGGGAGCCGGGAGAGATGTGTGGGCGCGGTACACTGGTTCTCCAAAAAGGCTAAATCAAGGCCCAGCTGAATGAAGGCAGAGGCGGAGGGAGACGTCTTGGCGCTGTGTTCCGCTTCTGTCCCTAGCATGGGCTGCATGGTGTCAGATACGGAGCAAGACGTTTGGAGAGGGGGTTGGTTGGTGCTTCTAGCAAACTGCATGGAGGCAGTGGCTGCAACTTTATCGATCCAAACCAGCGCAAGGCTGGCAGTGTTGAGTCTGGACCCAAAAGTAACACAATAGACCTTGCAGGCACCGGCAGAGCATCGTCAGCATAGTGCAGTTTCTGCCAGACTGCCTCTATCGTATCCGACTATCAAGGCGTATCGGCTGGCCACTCAGCTATGAACTCTCAAATGAAAACTAGTTGTGGCCAATAGGCCCTGCCCTACTGAACTGTGGACAGTGAGATTTAGCCCTCGGTGTCTCACGGAACGGTAACTGGTGACCGCGAGCCGCGGCTGCCTGACCTGACCCACTGATCGCTGACCACTGGTCACGTTGACCTGCAGTTTTTAACCAGTGGTCAACGGTCAGTCGGTCAGTTCGGTGAGCGGGGACAGGCGACAGAGCAAAAACGCACCTCTGCCGTCTCCCTCTGCAGTATCCAGGTCAGAGGAAGGGTGGCTGGTCCGCGTGAGGTTTTTGTGCAGTGTGCAGCGTGCAGTCGCCGGTCACTCCGCGTCGCCTGTCATTTGTATTCGGTGAGAATCGGGACAGACGACATGGTTAGAAAGACGGACGAAACGCTGGAGATATGTAGGTGACAGAGGAGGCACTGGGAGAGAAACTCCAGCGGTGATTACCTATATGGGGTTCGTCGTGTTCTGTTCTTTTGTCCCACAGCTTGTGATGTAGTTCGGTATCACGATGCCTGAGTTCTTACCCGTCTACATATACGAGTAGTATGACCCTTTGGAGGGACGGATATGTGAGCTCAGACCCCGATGAGCTCAGAGGATGTTCAGAGGCGGGGGAGATAAGCTAAACTCCGTCCGGGCGGAAGCCACGAGTGCAGATGGCCTAGCCGGAAGACACGGAAGCACAGTAAACGTGATCATAGACCGCTGATACGAGCCAAAACGGAAGAAACCGGCATAGTTGCATGGCAGCTCTCGGGCCAGGCGGCTGTGCTGCTTCTTATGGTCGTATAACTGCGTATGGTCCTCGCTTTCACCCTGTAACAGTGGCTGATTTTTTTTCTGATGGAGGATGGGAAGGGGGCAGTATCTAATGGTCGAATAGGTCTTGTATCTCTCGGGCTATGCCGCTCTGCTGTTGTTTTAGCTAAGTATAGTACCCTTTTGCACCCTTTGCTAGTGACTAAACTCTTGTTTTTTTTCTGATATAGGAGGAGAAGGGGGCGGTATCTAATGGTTGAGTAGTTTTGCCAGAAGGAGCTGAGCTTTTCGTTTATTTTAGCTAACACGGTTCGCTGACGTGTGAGTTTGTTTACGCCTTGTGACTAACTACGCTGACCCAAAAACACTCCCCGCGGCCGATGCGCGCCTCCTCGCCATATATGGCCTCTCGGAGTGCCATTCCAGCATTACGGCCGCCGCAGAGGATGTCAAGGCCGCAGCCGGCCAGAGGGCAGGCTGCGTGCCGATCTGTCCCTCGAACACCGTCCCCGGTCACACAGCTCACCGAGAAAAACCGTCCGTCCGGCTCCGCACACGGGCCATGACCGAGTTCGACTCCACATAAACACACGGCATGATGCATTGCAAAGGCGCGCTGTCCCAATCTACAAACAAGAAGTGGCTAACTGATGGTGCAGTCGCCAGACGCGCTGTCAGCGGGCATGACAAATCGGGGGAGCGGGACCGGCACGGCGCTGGGAGCGAGACTCATGGCTGCACGGCGCTCATCCGGGGGTGCAGTTGCACGACGATCCTGGGCCGTAGCGGGCCGTGAGTAGCTCTCAGCACCGGGGTCGGAGTCGCTTAGCGGTCGGTGGCTGGTTGATTTTGTTTGTCGTATGTACCATTCCTTAGTGGTCAGTGCTGACAGAGTCCATTCACAGAATATATACAAATTAACAGTACTTACACGCGATGAATGAATGTGCAATGTGCATGAGACATGATTGATAGCCCAGTTTGAATGGTTGCAAATTGTTTTTGATTAAAAAATGTATGAACACTTGGAAGTGATGATGGATTATATTTGGACGTTTGTTAAGCACTCAATGCATGCTGGGGGTGTGACCAGTTGATGGGCTTAAAATTTCCTTAGACATTACCAATTGGTCGTAGGGACGTTGCGAGTCATAAAACACAAACATGAATGATAGCACAACGTCCCCTTTTCTGGTGCTGACTCCTTTCTCCCCCTGTTTCAGAGCTGCACGATGGATCGGTCGGACGGGCCGTCCTCGTCGGTGGGCGCTGACGGCGCGCTGCTGACGCCGCCTCTCAGCTCAGACACCAGCCTGCAGGAGCTGATTGAGGCTGAGCTGCGCACCCGGCGCGCCACAGAGCCGGAGCACACCGAGCACACCGAGCACACCGAGCACATGGAGTTCTCTGAGCACACCGAGCCGGCTGTGGTGTCCGGACTGAAGGCCCGTCTCACCGCCGACCAGCCGGAGAGTCTGCTGTTTGAGACGAACGGAGGGGAAGTGTCGGATGAAGAGGGGGACCATGAAGTGACCCGGGTCACTGAGGTCAGCCGACAGACGGCCGGAGAGGCAGCCAAGAGCCGACTGACGACACAGGTCACCAAGGTCACCGGAGAGGCGTCCGAGGTCACCACTGAGGTCACGGAGCAGCTGACTCAGCAGATGTCGGAGCAGAGCTCCGAGCACCTGGTGGAGGAGTTCACTCAGCAAACTACACAGCAAGTGTCTAAGGATGCGTCGGAATACGCGAGCGAGCAAGTCACCAGACAGGTCACCGAGCAGGTCACCGAGAAGGTCTCTGAGCAGGTCACCGAGCAGGTCACCGAGCAGGTCTCGCAACAGGTCACCGAACAGGCCTCGCAACAGGTTACTGAGCGGGTCACTGAGCAGGCCTCTCAACAGGTCACCGAGCAGGTCACCGAGCAGGCCTCTCAACAGGTCACCGAGCAGGTCACCAGTCAGACGACCAGCCAGGTGACTGAGCTGGTCACAGAGCACATGTCCGAGGCCCGGGAGGTGTCTCGCAGCTCTTCCGAGACATCTGAGAAGCTGATAGAGGCGTCGAGCCGCTCGTCTATGGCATCCGAGGAACTCCGAGAGGTCAGGGAGGTGTCTCGCAGCTCGTCTGAGGTCTCAGGGGAGCTCAGGGAGGTATCGCGCCGTTCGTCTGCCGCCTCGGAGGAGCACAAAGAGATCAGAGAGGTAACACGCCGCTCGTCTGAGACATCTGGAGAGCTCCAGGAGGTCAAAGAAGTGTCTCGCCGCTCGTCTGATATCTCCGAGGAGCTACCTGTCGAGCCTGCCGCCGCCGACGCCGCCCCGTCTGTCGACACTGCCGACACAGCCTCCGTGCACAGCAGCGGCAGCAGCCGGCGCTCCTCGGCCGTCTCCGATCGGGCCGGGTCGCCGCTGCCGAGCGGTCGGGACGAGCCGGGTCTGACCGGCGCTGGGGAGGAGATGAGCTCACCTCCGCCGGTGGAGGAGGAGGTGGTGGAGGAGGATCAGGTGGAGGGGGAGGAGAAGAGGGAGGTACTGGCTGAGCTGGAGGGGCTGGAGGGTAAGCCGCAGGCCGTGAAGACGGTGGAGACTGAGGAACCGCCAGCTCCCGGCACTGGGGATAGCGAGCCCCTCCGCAGCCGTTCTCCGTCCGAGCAAGGTGATCGCCTCAGTGACCGAGCCAGCAGCCCGCCGGCTCCGGAGAGCACTGAGCTGCCGGCGACGGACGATCCCGTCACTGTGACAGCTGATAATGACGTCACCGCTCCGGCCACCACAGATGACGTCATCGGGGGCGTCACCGAGGCGTCCAAGGTGACCGATGAGGACAGCGACGAAGGGGTAAGTGGAGCGAGGGGATTAGATTCTCTGCTGTTAGCCATTGGTCTATTATACACGCTGTAAGCCGTATTTATGGGTTCTGAATGATTATCTCTAAAGTTCAGTCCGTTGTATGGAAGGAATGTTTGTTTATTGGGTTTTCCTGCTAGTTTTCCTGTTACTGTTTCTCCCTGTATTATTTCCCCTGTCGAATCAGATATGGAAGTGGTGTGCTGGTGAATAGAAACCGGGACAAGTTTCAGTTGAAAATGACGTCAATCGAATTAGTCGGGAACGAAATTCCCCGGCCTTTTAAATATTAAAAATAATTATTATATTATTATTATTATTAATATAATAATTATTATATTAAGGCGGATTAAAAATAATTAAGGTATTCCTAATCCGGAGAAAGCGTCATGGACCTCTGTACAGCCGCAGTCGTTTTTCATCCCGTAAATGGAAGTGAATTTATGTAACCTCGCTGTTTCCCTGATGCACCGTCCTGTCTGTTGTCACGCGGCCCTCGTACTACCCGCTGATTCGGTCGTCTCTTCATTGTTTGTTCGCCATCCTCAGAGGCCAGAGTACGTTAGGCTTAACCGTTAACCTATATTCTCTGTGCATGTGAACGTGTGAAAAATGATTGAAGCAGGTGGACCGCCGGCATTCGCTAACCCTCGCTTCCTTCACATTTTCCTTTATAATTCTCTTGGTTTCTAAATGAAGGAAGGAACATAGTCGGGATGGGGACTTGAAGCCGCTGTATTACTGCATGGCCCACAAACGGCCCTTGCGACTGATTACGAGCGAGCGAGCGCAGCGAGCGAAGTGAGTCTTTTCAATATAACGGAAAAATCTCAGTATGAGCGGCCCGGCCCGGCCCGGCCCGGCCCGGCCCGGCCTGTAACGCTTTTGAGAGGCTTATATCTCAGCAACCGCTGGACCGATTGGCCTGCGGTCTTTTTTGTTGGGTAGCCCAATCCCTTCTACCCCGTAATTGACTACTTTTGATACATCTCAGTGACCGTCGTGGCACGTGCCACGTGAAAAGCACTGGCGGATCCTGGGGGGGGTCCACGGGGTCATGACCCCCCCCAAAAGGTCTGAGAGGGTCATTTGACCCCCCCCAAAAGCCGAAGACCTAAATGCGCTATAGACGCCGTCTTGCATGCTCAAAATCACCTGTCAAACACTTCTGAGCTAATACCTTTGTTTTTCTGGATCGTGTTGCGTGAAAAGGCGTATTGAAGACCAGAATCTTACTCGTTTTTGTCTCAACCGTGCGAGCACCAGGGGATGATCCAGGAAAACTCCAAGGGGATGGTCATGAATTTAATTCGTGGTGCCCCTACCTATACGCAAAATTAAAAACTCAACGGATTTCGGTCACTTAATTTTGGTGATGTCCTATTTTCATTTTTTATTTTGTTTGTTTTATTTTTAGTGCCCCTGGGCCCTGGCAGGTCAAAATCACGTCTGAGGCGAAAGAAATTCACGGGAATCCCAAAAATCACGTCAGGACATTCAGGGCCCTCTGACCAGCCTGACAGCTAGGGCCCTTCTTACTTCCTGGGGCCTCCAGTGAATAACCGCTAGTGTCTGTGTCTGACCGCTAGGGCCCCTCTGACTCCTCAGTAGGTAGGAGGCCCTCTGTAGAGGAGGTCCTCTGTAGAAAGGAGGCCCTCAGTAGAGAGGAGGCCCCCTGTAGAGAGGAGACCCCTTTAAAGAGGAGGCCCTCTGTAGAGAGGAGACCTGCTGTAGAGAGAAGGCTCTATGTAGAGAGGAGGCCCTGTGTAGAGAGGAGGCCCTCTGTGGAAAGGAGACCGCCTGAATGCAGAAGGCCCTCTGAAGAGTGGAGACCCGCTGTAGAGAAGAGGCCCTCTGAAGAAAGGAGGCCCTCTGTAGAGAAGAGGCCCTCTGAAGAGAGGAGGCCCTTTGCAGAGATGAGGTCCTCTGGCTCTTTGAAGAGAGGAGGCCCTCTGTAAAGGAGGCCCTCTTAAAGGGAGAGACCCTCAGTAGAGAGGAAGCCCTCTGTAGAGAGGAGGCCCTGTAGCTTCTGTAGTTAAGAGGCCCTGTGAAAAGAGGAGGCCCGCAGTAGAGATCGGTGGTCCTCTGTAGAGAGGAGGCCCCCTCTGTGTTTTGACAAATGTTTTTGCAAATTTTTCGCGGCGCTTCGCGCCGCCGATTTATGTACATACGTACAGGTCAATACGAAATCTTGACTGTAATTACATAAACCAACCGTGTCAAATTGAATCAGAATTCATATGTGTGCTGTAAAGGAACTCCGGCTTGTACTGCAATGCTAAAAGGGTGGTAAAATTTGTGTTTTGGAGCTGTGTTTCGACACATTCTTTTGCAAATTTTCTCGGCGCTTCGCGCCGCCGATTTATACACCAATCAATAAGAGAGAAATAACAGTGACTGTAATAACACCAACCGTGTCAAATTGAATCGGAATTCATATGTGTACTGTGAAGGAACTCCGGCTTGTACTAGCATGCTAAAAAGGTTGTAATATTTGTGTTTTAGAGCTGTGTTTTGACAACTTTTTTTTGCAAATTTTTGCGGCGCTTCGCGCCGCCGATTCATACACAGGTCAATAAGAGAGATCGTGACTGTATGCTACTATTTACTAATGCATTAGGCTAAAAGTGAGGTAACTATATCTACTTCTGGGTTTTTAAGTCGGTCGACCCGCCTCCCCCCCCCCCCCAGTAAAAAATCCTTGGCGACGCTCCTATATAGGTGGGTTTCACTAACTAAAACTACTGAGCCGAGTGACTTACGATAAAACTTCATCTTATAAACGACGAAGATCAAATGTCATTTTTTGATCTCGACATACTCGCTCCCTACCCCCCCCCCCCCCCGGTCGTCAGAATTCATTCACCAGACCTGGTATGTCGGCCGACTGGTGACCCCCCCCAAAACGACCCCCTAGATCCGCCCTTGGTGAAAAGTCAAGGGTGTTCAAGCTGGTTTGCAAAAGTAGTGATTTTGAGAGGCTCATATCTCAGCAGCCGCTTGGGCGATTGACTTCCGGTAATTTTTGTATGGTAGCAGCATCCCTTCTACCCAAAATAGGATACTCTCGAAGCATGTGGGTCACCCCCAGTGCACGTGCAAAATACAACAATAAGAGGTGCCAAATTTGTTCCCATTTCAGTAACTCGGTAATTACTGGGGCGATTTCGCTGAAATTTGGCATACAGGTAGGCACTAGGCACCCACCAGGCAATGCATTCCCATGTGTTGCGGTTAGGGTGCTACTGCACGTGCGCACGTGCAGGGGGCGTTTCCAGATCTCGAGAACGGCTGGGCCGATTGCGCTCAAATTTGGTACACGGCTGGGGACCAGTTAGTAGGGTGCCGTGCAAAAGTCATTTTGGACCCCGTTTGCACGTGCGCACGTGCAGAATGCCGCTTCCAGATCTCGAGAACGGCTGGGCCGATTGCGCTCAAATTTGGTACACGGTTGGGGACCGGTTAGTAGGGTGCCGTGCAAAAGTCATTTTGGACCCCGTTTGCACGTGCGCATGTGCAGAATGCCGCTTCCAGATCTGAGGAACCGCTGGGCCGATTGCGTTCAAATTTGGCACACCGCTAGCGACCGGTTAGAAGGGTGCTTTGCACAAGCCCGTTGGAAGTACCCTCTCGCCGTTCCGCACGTGCAGGGCTCACTATCTCGCTCGCTCGTTCTTCGCCCAAAAGGCGTTTTACTGGTATATCAATGGGGCGAACTGTTCGAGGTCGTGCGGGCGGGGATGTTAGTGACCTACCTGTGGAGCGGCATTACCATACTGCGGGCTGGTGATGAATATTAGGCATTCACCCCGTGACAGTCGAGTTAGAGCGTGAAACACCTGACAGACATCTTCATTTGGTCTGCTTTTTCTCGTCCAATTTCCATTCAGTCATTGAAGACTCTGATGATAACACACCAGTCACCAGATGATATGGTGCTTGGCTTCATCCAGTCGGTGCTGGTAACCACCATCCTCGCTCATGCCTGGTATCTGATGCGTTGCCGGTTCCGGCGCCAGTCAGTCATAAAACCCTCCCTCCCTGTCATTACTCTGTACCGTTAGCCGGCCGATGGGAGGATTATTTCTATTTGCACAGGGTCGGGGAGGCGCGGTGCGTCTGTGCTGTGTTTTATCGCCCAGTCCGGCCATCGTCCGGCCGGATGTGTGCCTCAATCTCCCAGTCGTGCCTCTGCATATCTGCGTTTATGACTCTCCTGTCGGTCTGCATTATGGCTGCATGTTTGTTTGTCAGCGTTATGACTGTATAATGTATATCCGCATGTCGGTGTGGGGACTGTCTTCCTGTCGGTCTGCGTTATGGCTGGCCAATGGCCATGTCTGTATGTCTATTTGTCGGCGTTAAAGCTGTCTGCCTGTCGGGCTACATTACGAACTGTGTGTCTGTCTGCGCTATGGCGGTATGTCCGTTTGTTAGTGGGGGATGTGTGTGCCTGACTGTCGGCATTACGGATGTCTGCGCCTGCGGCTACCGCCTGCTATCTGGCCTTCGCTCGCCATCGCCACCATCAACCCCTATCGATGGTGGCCTTTGGTGGCGATGGTGGCAAGATAACGGGTCAAGGGCAAGGGCACTGTTTGTTTACCTACTTGTGGAGGGAGATGCGAGGCATTGTCATAGATGCGAGCCTTTCGTGGCTAAGGAATGCTACCTGTTGATCACACAGGCCTTGGTTCTGGGCGAAATATGTTAATTGTTTCGGACCACTGGCCATTGTATTTACGAGGTCTCAGTATCATCCGGTCGATTGGCGACCGAATTCCGTCCAATCATCCGACCTTCGAGAATTGCTCATCGAACCAAGAGGTGAATGTAATGGCAGGTGGCGGCCTACTGTGTGAGTGTGCCACTCACCACTCAGCGTCGATGCTGGAGACTTATATGCCGACCTATCTGAAGAGGCGTCAACATACTACCGTGCTCAGATGAGTGGAGTCTTACCTGCGCAGCCTCTCCTCACGCCAACGCAGCTGAGCTGGGACTTACCAGCTGTCAAGAGTGTCATGGAACTTTCGAGCTCCCAGAGGTGCTGAGGCTTTGAGCTCTGAGGGCTGTTGAGATATGCTGCAGCACGCTCCACCTGTGGCTGTCGCAGCTGGAATAGCCAGACAGGAGCCAGCTTCCAACCGAGCTGCCACTGGTTGAAGGCTATTGAGTGCTATGCGTCGACACGTTTCGTCAGCTGCGGTCGGGTGTGGTATTAGTGGACGGTTGCTGGGCCCCTCCTCTCCCAGGGGGTCACACGGCGGTCTAGGCGTGCCCCTGTCCCGAGTGGTGCCCCGGGTCCTCTGACCGGCCGCCGGCTATTCACCGTTCAGCAGCAGTCTTCGGAACGTCTAGACACTGAACCATGGGAAGGCATGTAACGGAGCTCTTCCCAATCGGTTCGCCAGGAGCCCAATCAAACCGAACAAAAACGGTAATTTGTGGCCCTTCCAGGCAGCCGAACATTGATGAATCGTGCCTCACTTCCCATCACCGGTGTATGGAACGCCGGGTGGCGCCGCGATAAAAACACCAGACTTAACTATCATATCACCATCTTCTTCAGTGGCCATTGTCGTCTTCTTCAGCTAGCTACAGATCTCAGATGTCACTGTAGACTCGCCTGGTGGATAGGAAGGCAGGAAGCACACATTCAGCGTTTTTGAACCACATTATCCAGTATCCATTGTCGATAGCGTTGGCGGATTGTGGTGACAGCTGGCCTTCTATTGCCGACACTGTGTCCCGCGGTCAGTAGAGTCGCGTTGAATCCGACACCGATGCCACCACTATAGTCACCACAGTCTATACTATGCGCACCTGTTGCCACTCTGAGAGAGGCTGGCCTGCTTTCTCCCCGCGGCTGTGGCACGGAGGCCAAGACTCAGACCACGTGCCACGGCAGGCCATGTGTGCGTATCTGCGGGCATGTTTGCGTGTCTGCGTGAGCGTGTGTGTTCACTGCCCGGTGTTTGAACTGACCGACCCGCCTCCGAACACGGAGTCGACACGCAGATTTGGCGTGCCGTTACCCGGCAGTAGTTCCACGGCCGGGTCCGGCGGTGGCCATCAGACCGCATTCCTGAAGAGCGGGTCGGTGGGGTGGGGCGGACGGGGGCGGGGTGGGCGGAACTATCGGCACCTGCTTCCGGCCGGCCCGCACTGAACTGCCGCGGGTCCCGCTGTCCTTCCCGCTCGTGCCTGGACCGTTCGGACGAGCAGGGGCTGACGAACAGGGCTGTTAGGGAACGGGAGGTCAGCAGGTGGTACGCTACCAGCTGATCGGTAATCGCCTGATGCTGGTTTCGGTGGGTCTGACCGACTCGGCTCAGGTGTGACGTGACGGAGCGTTACGCGGGTGTGACGGGATGTGTCGGATCCGTGACGCGGCCCAGAGGACGGGCAGCGGCCGTGACGGACCAGCAGCGCGCGGTGGCGCCGTGGGACCCCCATGGGAAACGGGCCGCTGTGGGCGCTCACGGCACCCTCTGACGGACAGCAATGGTCGGCGCTGTTTGCGGCCGGACGGTGTTGTTCCCTCGGCCGTCTGTTGTTTCGAGTTGGGCCGTTCTCACCGGAGCGGAGGTTAGCATTGCGGCCGGCGGACATGCAGGAATGTGGTGACTCCAGCAGAGAAGATGACAGGGTAAAAACAATTCCATCAGGCTGTGGATGCCGACAAACAAACCATCGCCGGTTACTGCGAGGCGTGCCATACTCGGAGCATTCGTGCGTGCGCAGACAATTTGGTTCGGTATGTTATGCATTCTGTTTATGTCGGATCGTTGATGTGCCCAATTTAGTTGAACTATGCTTACAATCAGGGATGCGGAGCCGTGGAAATTTCAGACGGCTCCGGCTCCGGCTCCGGCTCCGGAGAAAAAAATCGGCTCCGGCTCCGGCTCCGGCTCCGGGTGAAATGTTATGGCGGCTCCGGCTCCGGCTCCGGCTCCGAGTAAAATGCTCCGGCTCCGGCGGCTCCGACTCAGTACATCCCCTATGCAATCAATTAAATACGGGTGGAAGAAACATTGGATTGGTTATACGCGTTACTCTTTGCCATGGCCGGATCATGACCGCGTCCTCGCGCAAACGCACCTCGGAGAGAACTGGCAGAACAAAGGACTAGGAAGCGATGGCATTGGAAACGCAGTCGCCGCGAATCGGAGTTCACTGAACCATCGTAAGCTGACACCCGTCTCGGCAGAGACGGTGCTGGGAGTCGCAGTCCACTGCACTGGCTTGAAAACAATGGCCGTCACCTGATGACCGGTCCTCATGTTCTGGGGATGCAGTAGACGTGGGGGGGGGGGGAGGAGCAGACAGGAAGTTGATTGCGTACTGTGGGATACTGGGGATATTCGGCTTTTTTCATTCACTTGATGGCCCATGACGAAAGTACATACGATATGTTTCACTGCCTTGTACTGTCAAACCGAACTAGGTCAATTATTTTTTTTCTTCTTCAAAAAATAAAAAGGAGCCGGAGTCGCCCCCTTTTTTGGCGGCTCCGGCTCCGGCTCCGGCTCCGGTCTATATTGTTTCACGGCTCCGGCTCCGGCTCCGGCTCCGGGCAAAATATGCCGGCTCCGGCGGCTCCGGCTCCGACTCCGGCTCCGGCTCCGCATCCCTGCTTACAATCCATCTTTTTGAGCAAACAAGTCAGCCATATCCTTGGTCGTGGGCCGTGGCTGTGCGTTATTGCCCAGGGGCACATCTAGTTATTTATCAGTGCCTGCTTTACAGTTTACCTTGACCTCGCATCATGAATGCAGAATCCAGGCCAGGCCATTGTCAAGAGGCAGACCAACTTTGGACGTCTCATGGTCGGAACGCGTGCCTGCCCGCCACTTCCTACCTGACGGCTGTCGTCCATTCAAACAACTACAAGCTACCAGGGGCGGTCGCAGACTTGGAGTTTGGGGGGGGGGGCCAACTTGTCAAAGGGGCCCCTGCGCTGACCCGGGGGGCCCGGTGCTAGCTTAAAGGGGGCCCAGGGGCCCACGGACGTAGTGCACGGGTGCAGAAATCCAGGCCATGGCCGGTGAAGCGGGGGGGGGGGGGGGGTAGTGAGCGGCACCCGAGAGGAGGCTCATTGCGAAATGCGAGCTTTGAGGGTGTACCATGTCGAAAAGGTACCGATAAGTACATTTTGAAACATTGATATTGTCAATAATTCACGCAACTGTGAATGGACTACCGCAAAAGTAAAGGCGGCGCGGCTAACTTTGCCATTTTCTAAGATCATCGTGCTAAAACTTTTGACAGTGGGTCATCGGTATCTGTTCACTGTTCAATCACATGTGTTCCGTTTCATCTTTCTTTGTTTATACTTGAACACAAATGTAAGTTTTGAAGGCCATTACAGTAGCCAATACTTCGGAAGATGGATAGTGGGCCAAATATCCTAAATTTGTCGTGCTGCATGGAAAGTAGTGTTGCTGAGAAAAGGGGTTTTGTTCCAGATTACTGTGGATGCGGAATACATTGTCTGCACCCACTGCAGAATTATTGTTGGTGCAACTGCGCCCACTGCACCCATGGTTCCTACACTTATGGGCCCATCGATAGCGCTTCGGCGATACCTATCGCCTAGAGGCTGCAATGGGGCCCTTAGAGTACGGTGTCAGACCCCCCAGAGGCCGGCGTTGGACCCAAGGGTCAGCGAAGGGCCTCAAAGGCCCCAGGTAGGGCCCCAGAGGCTGATGTGGGCCTTCAGAGGCAAGTGCGTGACGCCGAAAGGTAAGGCTTGAGCCCCCCCCCCCCCTACCAGAGAACATAATAGGGCCATCAAAGGCCGGTGTGGGACCTTTAGAGGCTGGTTTGGGCCCATAGGGACCAGTTTAGGGCCATCAGAGACCAGTACAGGGCCTGCAAAGGGCAGTTTGAGACCATCAGAGACCGAATTGGGCACTCAAAGGCTAATGTGGGTCCTTACAGGCCAGCATGGAGCCCTCAGAGGTTACCGTGGGGCTCTAAAAGACCGACATGGGCCGGCGTTGGACCCCAGAGGCCAGTAGAGGGCCGTCAAAGGCCAAGATGGGCCCTCAGAGACCGATGCGGGCCCTTAGAGGCCGGCATCGGGTCTTCAGAATCCAGTGTGGGGGGCCCTCAGAGGCTAATGTGAGCCCTTACAGGCCAGCATGGGGCCCTCAAAGGTCAGAATTGTATTGTACTAGAAAGAGATCGAATAAAAGTAAAGCGTTTATCGATTTCAACTCAATACGAAATCCGCCATGAACTCAACAATTACGCTTCTACAATTGCTTCACTCCACTCCATATCAATAAATCCACTTTCCTTCGTTCCTCTACGGCTCCCCCCTCGCCGCCGCGCTGCTGCCCCAAATTGCCGTTCTTGCATTTTTGAATCACGCGGCATATGACATGTGCATATTCACTCCGGCACCTCATAATTAGTGAATGACCTAAATCATGTAGGCACTTCTAATTACTAACATAGTTTGATAATAGAAATAACTCCACATTCCCCCCTGATCTCCGATCATTAAATTGTATGTAGACAACGTTGGAGCAGCGCTATACAACAGCGCGCGTGGGCAGACTTCAGAGGCAAATACTACAATGTCCTTGCCGGGTCCTCACGCTACACGTCTTTGCTGGCATCTGTCTGACGACGGCTGAGGCCGGGCTGTCCGCACTCTCAGTCTCGTTGACCTCAGCCGCTGTGGCCTGAGACACTTCACACTCGAGCTGGGAGGCACCATCAGCGTCATTTATCTGCTCGCAGCCTCCTATCGTTCTTGGAGCTGGTATCTGGATCAGCCACGACTCCTCTGCGTCTTCTCCGGGCTCTTCTCGTTCATACTTGGGCTCCGACTCCTGAGTGCAGTCTGTTGAAGCTTGGCGCAGATCGCGCACATGACGAGGAATGCTGTCGACTTCCACGGTCTGGGCCGACACCACTTTGGTGACCGTTCCCACTGAACTGGGTACGTCACATCGTGTGTTGGGATCTCGAACCCACACGCGATCTCCCAAGCTGAACCGACACACGACTACACCAGGATCGCTGGAGTTCTCGTCGATTCCACGTATTTTCACTTCATATCGGTATATTTGATTCGCCGGAGCAGATTCAGCACTGACGTCGTCCTTGGGTGTCACGTTATACCAGTACAGTGCCTCCTGCACTGAGCAGCTTGAGCGGGCTACAATACACTTCACTGTCCGGTGGCACCGCTCCACTATCCCATTTCCAGAGGGTCGGTGGGCGCTTCGAAATCGCATGGTCACGCCCCATCGCTCGCTGAATTCGGAGAAGGCACGACTACGGAATGCCGCTGCGTTGTCCGTTAGGATTTCTCGCGGCGCTCCTCGTTCAAAGAATATCTGCTCCAGCTGTTCGATGACGCTGCTGCTGTCCTGCCTCTTCAACTTCCGCCACACAGCAAAGCGAGATGGGCCGTTATCTATCACCGTCAGATACTGGCCGCCGTTCACATGTGTTATGTCCATGCTCAGCCGTGTCCACGTTTCCGGAACGCTGAGATCTCCCTTACACCACCTGACTGGAGCTGGATCCAACGACAGGCACTGCTGACACTGATGGACGACGGCGCGCACCTGGCTCTTGGTGACTGCTGGTACGGACTTCTTGCAGAAGTAGAAGGTGCGCCGTATCCCAGGGTGCCCAGTCGAGTCATGTATGCGCCGGATCTCATCTGAGTTGTCATGACTTGCTGCGGCGGCGGCTACACCACCGTCACTTCGCTGGTCGGCGCCACCGACTTCAACACGGACAGCAGAGCCGTCTGATGTCGGAGCGAGCCACTTCTGCGGCACTCTGGTGAGGGCGTCAGCTCTGTTCTCTCTGGACGTGACGAAGCTCACGTCTACCTGGAGACCGTATTCCTCCACCGTGCTTCTGATGGTCTCCAGTCGCCGACGAATCAGCATCTCCCCCGCCGCTTTCGTTTTCACTCTTGCTTTTCCTGAAATCGCATCGCTCAGCCAGTGGTAGACTGTCCGCGAGTCTGTCATCAGTTTCACTGTTTTGACTCCCCATGGAATCACGAGATTGATGCCTTTTAGTGCTGCATCTAGCTCAGCCATATTTATATGGGCGCACTCGTCACGTCTTAGCCAACATGCGTCTTCAACCACTTCTCCCCCGATCTGTACCACAGCACCTAGGGCCAGGGAGCTCGCATCTACCCATACTGTTGCGTCTTCTCCATCCACGTCCCATCTGCCGCGTGCTGGGTCTGCTGCATCCACTCGCTGCATGACTTCTTCCAACATCTTCAGTATCTTCGGGTCCGTCACCGGTTCATCCCACGACGTTGTAGTCGCATTCGCCACTCTCTCTTCATGAAGGAGGCAGCCGGCCTCAGCCAGCCGCAGACCGGAAGGTGACTGACGAGCCGACCACATAGCGAGAACAGAGCCCGCTTTGTCAGTGGCTCTGGGACGTCTCCGACAGTGTTGTCTCGTCTCCAGACCAGATGACCGTCCCCCTCCTGTACCCGAAGTCCAAGGACACGGGTACCGCCAGAGAGGCGCTCCGGGGGCTTGCAGTCCAAGCCATGCTTCTTGAGGTGCGCCACAACACGCTCCGCCGGAACAGCACTCTCATCGACAAAGATGTCGTCGATGTATGCTGAAGTAGCGCGTCTGATGTCTGCGTCCCAGCTCAGGATAGTGGCCAACACCTTCTTCAGCACCAGAGGCCCGACGCTCAAACCAAAGCCAAGACGCGTAAGACTATACCGTCTGCCATGGAAGACAACTGTTTGATAGGGCCAAAGTGACTCGTCTACGTGCACTTGCAAGTATGCTTTTCGGAGGTCGATCATGGCTCCATCAGTGCCCCTTTTCCTCCACTCGCGCAGTTTCTCGGCGCACACGTCTGCGTCTGCGGTATGCGCATCAACGAACGAATTCAGCTGTCTGAAGTCTAGAACTGGTCTCACCTTCTCCTTGTTCCGATTCAGCACCGCCATGAGAGGAATTGTTCCCTTCGGCGGCCCCTGTTTCTCTTCATCGTACGGCTCGAGCCAACCGTTTTCCACCCACTGTTTCAGCTCCTCTTCATATTCCTCACGGCTCTCTGGCGGTATTTTATACTCCGACACGGTGTCCCTCAGCGCCTCAGGTGCCGAGCCATCCGCCCACTTCCAGCTCATAGTCCACTTCTTATCCTTTTCATCGTAACTTGCTTGAAAATCTGCCTCATCAACATGCACTTTCACACGGCTCTCATTCCCACTCAGACCAGTTTCCATGTTTGTCTGTTCCGGGTTCATCACTCCTTGTTTCAACGGTTCCGATTCTGTCAGCTCTGGTTCTGTCGGTTCTGGTTTTGTCAGTTGAACGGCAGCACAGTTGAGCTCACCTCCGAACTGCACTTGACTGGAGTTTACCAGCGTAACTCCTCCCAATGCCTCAATGCCGTCCATGCCAAGCACAAGATCAAAACCCAATGGCTTCTCCATCACCACTAGGACATCAAGATCAGCAGCAGCACCGTTCGGAAGACACACTCGAATAGGTCCACTGCCGTCACATTGGTACCGTTCGCCGCTTACAGTTCTCACATTGATTCTTCTCTTGGTCCAGCCGGGACAGAAGGACTGATCAACAATACTGCGGGAACATCCAGAGTCGACCAGCGCCAAGCCGCTGGTGCCATTGACCTCTAATTGTCTTGTAGGGAGGGCGCCGCTTAGCGCGGAGAGGAGGCTGGCGCTGACGTCTCCCCTCCCTGCCTGTTTTCCGGACAGTGAGCCATCGTGTGACCCGACTTCTGACACCGGAAGCAGACTACCTGTCGGCAGAGGCGTGCGATATGCCCCTCTTCTCCACATCGGTAGCACTTCACTGGCCCACGAGTCTCACCACGCTGGCGCTTGTCGCTAGTAGCACCACGCCAAGTCTGACGAGTCTGAACCGCCGCGGCGGTGTCGCAGTCGTCCGCCAGCAGCGCCCGCGCACGGCCGAGCACTTCACTCAGGGTTAGCGACTCGATACGGGTCCCAGCTCTCATAGTCTGACGCACAGAGTCCGGCAGACCGGCCACAAAGGCACATATCAGACCAGTATCAGGGATTCCTCCGAACAACAGAGCTAGCCGTTTAAGCTCAGAAAGATAGACATCGACGGACTCACCAGCACGGAGTCTCCTGGAGATGAACTGGTCATAAGCCGTGAACTTGTCAGCTGCGAATGCCGTTCGCAGCGCCTCTTTTATCCGACTCGCATCGGCCTTGTCCTCTTCACTGAGCTGCTGGTAAACGTTAAATGCGCCACCAGTTAGACGAAGCGGAATAACGTTTTCCAACTCTGTCACTGACCTCAGTCTGCAGGTGAGTTCCACTTTTTCCAGCCACTCGAGCACTGGTTGTCTTCCATCGAATTCTGGGATGATCCTCAAATCGAAAGTATTTGTGTCCATTTTGAAGCGAGCCGAAATAGCTTGTATTGTACTAGAAAGAGATCGAATAAAAGTAAAGCGTTTATCGATTTCAACTCAATACGAAATCCGCCATGAACTCAACAATTACGCTTCTACAATTGCTTCACTCCACTCCATATCAATAAATCCACTTTCCTTCGTTCCTCTACGGCTCCCCCCTCGCCGCCGCGCTGCTGCCCCAAATTGCCGTTCTTGCATTTTTGAATCACGCGGCATATGACATGTGCATATTCACTCCGGCACCTCATAATTAGTGAATGACCTAAATCATGTAGGCACTTCTAATTACTAACATAGTTTGATAATAGAAATAACTCCACAAGAATAGGACCCTAAAAGACCGGCATGGGCCGGTGTTGGACCCCAGAGGCCAGCGGAGGGTCCTCAAAGGCCAAGATGGGCCCTCAGACGCCGATGCGGGCCCTGAGCGGCCGGCATCGGGTCTTCAGAAGCCCGTGCGGGCCCTCAGAGACTAAGGTGGGTCCTTACAGGCCAGCACGGGCCCTCAGAGGTCAGCGTGGGGCCCTAAAAGACTGGCATTGGCCGGTGTTGGACCCCAGAGGCCAGCAGAGGGCCCTCAAAAGCCAAGATGGGCCCTCAGAGGATGATGAGGGCCCTTAGATGCCGGCATCGGGTCTTCAGAATACAGTGCGGGGCCCACAAAGGCTAATGTGTGTCCTTACAGACCAGCATGGGGCCCTCAGAGGTCAGTGTGGGGCCCTAAAAGACCGGCATGGGCCGGCGTTGAACCCCAGAGGCCAGCGGAGGGCCCTCAAAGGCCAAGCCATGGGCCCTCAGACGCTGATGCGGGCCCTGAGCGGCCGGCATTGGGTCTTCAGAATCCAGTGCGGGGGCCCTCAGAGGCTAATGTGGGTCCTTACAGGCCAGCATGGGGCCCTCAGAGGTCAGTGTGGAGCCCTAAAGGGCCGGCATGGGCCGGCGTTGGACACCAGAGACCAGCGGCGGAGGGCCCTCAAAGGCCAAGATGGGCCCCCAGAGGCCGATGCGGGCTCTTAAAGGCCGGCATCGGGTCTTCAGGATCCAGTGCGGGGGCCCTCAGAGGCTAATGTGGGTCCTTACAGGCCAGCCAGCATGGGGCCCTCAGAGGTCAGTGTGGGGCCCTAAAAGGCCGGCATGGGCCGGCGTTGGACACCAGAGACCAGCGGAGGGCCCTCAAAGGCCAAGATGGGCCCCCAGAGGCCGATGCGGGCTCTTAGAGGCCGGCATCGGGTCTTCAGAATCCAGTGCGGGGCCCTCAGAGACACTTAAAGTCTAGTCTTGGGACTCGAGAGACAGAAATGAGGCCACCAGAGGCCGGTGTGAGGCTCTCAGACGCCGGTTGGGCCCTTGAGGCCGGTTTAGGGGCCCTCAAAGGCCAGTGGAGGGCCCTCAGAGGTCAATGTGGGTCCTCAGCGGTCAATGTGGACGCTTGACCGCCACTGAAAGGCCCTCAGAGGTCAGTGTAGGACCCTCAAAGACTGGTATGGGAGCTGTTAATAGCTGGCGTGGGTTTCTCGAGCCTCGTGACAATCGAATACGGGCCAGGGCCCCATACGGCCATGGGGGCCCATCGGTTGTTTGGGGGGGGCCAAATGATATGATGGCCCCCCTGATTTGGCTTTGGGGGGGGGGCCATGGCCCTGATGGCCCCCCCCCCTGCGACCGCCACTGCAAGCTACTCAGAACAAGCCTTGAGCGGATGGAATTGTTGCTAACGAGAGGCTCTTACCTCCCAGAAATGACCGGTATGGGCTGGTTACTCTCGGCCGTGACCGACGTTGGCAACCGGGCTTACGAACTCTGCGATAAGCGAGATATGACTTATCCTTAGTTCACGACGCCGATTCGCCGTGCTACCTGAGTGTGCAGTGCTCACCGCCACTGGCTACCAATTTACATTGAGATGTGAATACCAGTGGGCACTGCCAAGCCGCGGAGGGTGTATAAGACGTTCGGTGATGTCCAGATGGAAGCAGGAACTGAGGATTGTTTGTCCCGCTGTCTCTGAATCCGATTTGTTTCCGGAGACGATCTGTCGACTGTAGTGTGTGCTGCACTCTGTCACAGTCAGTTACGACACCGGTTGAATATGAGCGAACGCACAGATTTGTCGGGAAGATGAAGGGCGGCCGGGCGGCGCCCTGGAGAGGACAGTGGCAGTGCACCGGCCGACATTCGGCCCGCACGGGGTCGACGTATAAACAGGTTACAACACACTGGACCGGCGAGTGCGCAGTCCAGTGAAACGGTGCGGCAGTGTGTTTCTGGGGTGAGTTGGGTTGTCCTAACCGTGTAGGAACTAGGAAGGTCGGAACTAAAGCACGAAGCGGTGAATAATGCGACTAGGTGGGGCTGTCAAAGAGATTCCATCGTTCGCTGCACGGGTGACTAATGAACCTTGAGTTCACCGGAATACAATGCTAGTGAGTCGAACTGATTGTATGAGCACATCGCAGTGTGCTCTGTACGCACATCGTGAATGTACTTACCTATATGCGGCTGCATACAATGCGGGTGACCTCACTCGCTCTCTAACGTTTGCGCAGTCAGTAGCGGGGTTACGCGGTCTGAATCGGCACAAAAGTGCCCTTTTCTGTCTATCTGTGTGGTTTGTTTTGACACATTTGATTTGGGAGAATGTGCTTGCGATGCACAAAAGGTCTGTATCATCTGTGACCGGTGGGTCCTGTTTGTCGGTCAGTGGGTGAGTGATGCTGCCGCACGTTACCATTACCTTCTGATGATCCATACGTTCGGATATGTATTGAAGGCAAAATACTCTGTTATAGGTAGTTTCAGAATTGTGAACTTGCAAGCATAGGCACGGGGACCGGGGGGGGGGGCAATGGGGGCAGCCTGCCCTCCAGCTCTGGGGCCGTGGGGGCGATGCCCCCACAACTTTGAGAGTGAGACGGAATATCACACTTTTTTTTGCAAATGTTTTCTTTTTTGTTGAAAAAGCCAAGGGGTGAAAAACAAGTGGCCGAAAACCGGTGAGAACACTATATTTGGGGGTACCCTAGGTTGATCTCAATTAGGTATGGTGTGCCCCCCCCCCCACTCTGAAAGTAGTTCCCGCGCCCCTGATTGCAAGCCCTTGAACACCGCACGGAGTGACAAGCGGTTGGGATGGGTTGGCACCGCGACTAATGATTCCGTGTGAACCATGACGCCGCGAAAGTTATGACCAGGCGGCACCTCGTTTGTGCCCGTCACCCTTTCCATCCTCTCAGCGAATCACCCATTCTGTGTGGCAGTCACTCTTTCCACCCTAACTCACTTAAACCACTGCCGCCTGTGCGACCATCGCCCACCCCAGTAAACCACCCCCT
Organism: Amphibalanus amphitrite; assembly: GCF_019059575.1. Taxonomy (NCBI): domain Eukaryota; kingdom Metazoa; phylum Arthropoda; class Thecostraca; order Balanomorpha; family Balanidae; genus Amphibalanus; species Amphibalanus amphitrite. The sequence goes on along the minus strand of NW_024881528.1, from coordinate 1,629,844 downwards.
CTGTGTGACCGTCCGACCCATAAATCGCCGCCGTCCTTGGACCGGCTCGGCGTTTTTGTCACACCCCTTTCCCGGCAGGCGGTGGGCTCGTCCCGGCTCGGCTGTGACTGCCGCGCCGAGCGCCGTGCCTGCCCATTGCCCGGCCGTGACGCCCGCCGTTTTTACACCCCGGCTCGTCTGTGTGACCGACAGGTGGGAGGAGGCTCGGAGTGGCGCGCCGGTGCCAAGGACGCCGCCAAGAAACTCCGTCGAAAGAAGAAATCGGACGGCGCCGACACCGAGACCGGCCTCAGGGTAGGAACACCGCCCCGCGCGCGCCATTCTTTGGCGCCTTTCTGATGTAAAGTAACGCTAACACCCGCCACCAGAGTCCGGTCAGGTCCCGCCCGGGTGGGTGGTGGGCGGGGCGGGGTTTCCTTCTTTCAGGAGCGACCTTTTCAGGTGGTGGGCGAATACGCCGGAGGAGGAGGAGGCTGTACCAGCAGGGCCAATAATTGGCCGCTGATTGACGGCCGTCCACGACAGCCGGCCGAGCGACACCGAACTGGAGACAGCCGCTCTAAACACAGAGCCTCGAGCTCCGAGTTCAGTGCGGAACTCAGAGACAGCTCTGAAACAGCTCTACGAAGGTTGGAGCTGTGTACTGTGCTATACCCTACGCAACTGTGCACCGTCTTCAGTAATCAGTACAGCATCTATGATAGGTGTTCCTAAATCCTAATGCCCTCACTGTCAGGTCTACTTTGTATGTTTCGTCTTATGTTTGTCATGTCCGATTTCACCGTCCTTCTATGGTTCCCTTTTTCCGTTGCTCATCCATTTTTCTCTCATGCTCTTCACTCCCCTCTGTTCCCCTCACGTCTCTTATTAACCTTCTCCTTCGTCAATCTCTTGCCCACTGCAGTTCACAGTTCTCGTTGCTCTCCGTAGCTTCTCGCAGCTCTTAGGTGGCAGCTCTCCGCCGCTGAGATCGGTCCCGGATAATCCGAGCCGGTCTTTGCCAACCACCGGAGGCTGTTCGGTTCAAAGTCCCAGTCGGAGCGGTTCGGTGGTCTCACCTGACCGCGTTCGGCTGCCGGTGACCGGATGCCTACGCGATCAGGAAAGCGCCAATCACGGCTCCGTTTTCACGGCTTTCCCTCAAGAAGGGCGTGCCCTTTGACGTTCTATCTCGGACAATGAGGCGTGAAGATCTAGTTATGCACTTTCTCTGTTATTCTACTTTCGATTCGCTATTTATTCAGAGCTTCCCGCAGACAGTAGATTGTCAGGTGCCGATTATTGTAAAATTATTTATTGTTATCTGCGGTCTGCCTCGAGCTGTCAGCATCTCGTCGACTTTTGCTGACAGTTTGTCCCCGGTCGGACTTCGTCTCAACTACTGGTATGCTGCCTGGCCACCAGGTGGCAGGGAGGTGCGCACTGCGCCGGTGGCACCAAGCTTATGATTCACAATATCGGGGCCTAGTTCCTCAGGTGTTACTTATCGCCATGCCTCAAATTGAAACGCATTCAGCCTGATGGTTTAAGATTGTTACAAGTTGTATCGTTTACTGTTCGGAATTAAATTGATGGCTGCGTTCAGCAACCGCCCCATCACCACAACCGTGCAGATGGGTGGCGCCATCGTAAGAAGCACTGGTTACACGGCGGCCGTGCAGGTGGCGCTGCCATCGAGAAAGGGACTGGCCTAACTGGCGACTGTCGTCGCTCCCATCTGAAGAGGTTAGTTCTCCGCAGATCTAGAGGTCATTTATCCATCAGCAAACTAGGACCTCCCCTTTGTACCCTCGCATCTCTCGCTAAGCTCAAACCACACAGCATTCCTGCTGCCACATTGCACCCTTCCTTGATGGTCCGAGCGGGGCCCGTTACCGTCCACACCGCAGTCAGTCTGAGCACCGTTCCATGCTTCTATCCTCAGGATACTGAAATCCTTCTCCTCCACACCGCCTCCCCCTTCCGGGCTGGACAGGCAACTTTATCTCATGCGGGCTACTCCCTTGGAGCGGCACCGCTGCTCCCGAGGGAGCGCACCCCGTAGCCGGGTGCAGTGAGTGCCTTGGGGCTGGGTGGCCTGTCTTCGGACGGGCTCAGCCCCGGCTACTCACTAGGGTGCCTGCCCAGACCAATGTCTCTCCCTATATCCTATCATCCTCCCGGCTCTGAAATGGTCTCATTGGACCGAAAGGGCCTAACCCAACAAAACCCAAACTCAGTCTGAGCGGCCCGCTGGTCTGGTGGGAGCGCCACCGTCCCGGTTCCCACGGCAGTTCATCTCCGCCGACTGGCTCTCCAGGAGGCGGTCTGCGACTGGAGCACCTTCTGTGGCCCACTTGGAGGCAATGGTAGTGGGCTCTGTCTGCTTGGGGGAGAGGCTGCCATCTGATGACGGGCTAGACGATAGAGTAGGTGGTCACTGGTCAGTGGTCGTAGCCCGCAGACTCGTTCATTCAACTGCTGACGTGCTAACGGGAGGATGCCAGACAGCGCCCGGCAGTCGGACACTGTATCCTGACGCTTTGCTATCACTTATAGTCCTATCTGTTTATTGGAAACGTTATCAGCCGTGGAATGGCGAGTGACGACACCTTCCCGTAATTATGTTTTAATCGGAAATCAGAGCTCTGGTTTACCTGGGCTTACTATCTTTACAGCTGAGATATAGTTTAATTGATACCTTCGCGATGCCGCTGAATGGAGATGATAGGTGTCTTGTCACATTCGTGTAGTGGTTTAAGTAAACAGTGACACGAGGCCACGGTAATCTATATTATGGCCTGAGGTCAGCAGGTGTCTTCCGTGAGTCGTGACCCAGGCTGAGACGGTGCCCATGCTGGGACCTGGGGTCAGCATTCAGAAGTTGCTTAAACTCTATCGAGATATCACCATATTTATACCGTGACCGGGGGCCAGGTCGGCTTACGCTCATGTCGTGACCTGGGGACATGGTGAAGCCGTGAAGCCGTCAGATACGGCCGACCCCCTGTTTTGTTGCCGAGGTACCGTACGGCTTCTGACAGGCTGAGGTGCGTACCGGCCGACCGCGGTCAGGGTCCGACGCCGGAGGGCTTCCTTCAGTGGCACCAGACGGCTTCCCGCAGAGTGCGGTCACGGTTTTTACCTGATCTTACGCTCGTTCTAGGGTCTCACATTACGCAGCCCTCTCCTCGCCTCTCCTCCGAATAAACAAACCATTATACCTCCTACGTTCCTATCTAATCAGACGCCGTTTCCGTTTTCTAGGTCATCCGCATATCAACCTCTCCCATCTCACTGGGCGCGGCTAATTCCTCCGCCCCTCCGACCCTTCCTCACCATCACCGTACCTGTTTGTCTATCACACCCGTCTGCCTCTGGTCTGTTTGTCTGACGGGCTCACTATCACCCGCCCCGCCACCGTCCCCCATTAGGTCGACCCCGATCCCCAAGCGGCCCTCCGTTTGCGCCGTACCCGGGAGACCATTCCGGGCCGGTTCACACCACCCCATGATGGGATAACTACGGAGGTCTCGGAGATGAGAGAAAGCTGCAGTTATAGCACCACCAGCAGCGGTGCTGGCAGGCGAACGTGATGAGCAGTAGAGGCGCTAACTGAGCCGTATTCTGACCAGTTGAGACGGTGCCGGCCGGGCAGAGAATGCACCTGATCTGTTTTTCGCGGCCTGCGGACTGTCGTTGGTATGCATATAGTCTCGTCAGACTCTAGAGCTTCAGTCATCACTGACTCAATACTGTGTTCTGTGCAGCTTTGTGTAGCTGAGCTCCATATTTGGTGATCTGTTGTGTTTAACAAATCAGATGAGCAGCCATAGATGAAATGCTCGTCATTCTGAAGAAAGGCGGCACTTTGTTTGGCCAGGTGTTGGCTGTCAAACGGTTCGCGTTTTTAACAGGACTCTAAAGAAGGCGATGTTCCACTCACGATTTGTGCCTTATTCACGACTTCGTGAATAGGACGAACACGGGAAACTCGGCCAGTTGACAATGCCGATTGTCCCGCACCGTTCCGCTGATATTCTTTGGAGAGAAGTCGCGTCCCATTGTCATGAACTGGACCCAGTGTTGGGGACTGTGGGATTTGGAACAATTCATCTTCGGAGCGAGGAACTTATTGGAAGTTTGGTAGGATAAATGGTTCGAATATCAAATTTGGCGCACGTCATAACTACATAATAAAAACCGCTACTTTTCTCATAATATACTGGCCTGACCCAATTATTGCGTTGGTTACGATTCAATTATTCATTTTGCGTTTATTACCCGTACCTATGTGAACAGTCACGCCCAGCTCGAGGGCCTACCCTGAAGTGGTTTCAGCTCCATACGAATCCGCCCAATGCGTCACACTCGGAGATGAGTGTCAGTGTGCCTTTGGGCCCGTCGGTAATAGTGTGTGCGTGTAAATCACACACCGTGACAAACCCTGGGAGCCGGCGAGCCTGCTGCTCACTACAAACCACTGCAGTGGGCAGTTTGACGGCGAGGCGCCGCTCCGTTACCGCAGGCCGGAGAAAAGCCTGGAAAGCCGCCTCTCGGCCAGTGATGGACGGGACCGAGCTGTGACGAAGCTGTCGTGTCGGAGACGGTCCGGACAGCTCGGCCGAGGGGAACGTCGGAACGCCCACCGGTCATAAAACAAACGGGAACATTGACCGCGTTTATGCTAATGCGGCGGAGAAAACACCCATCCTGAGACGCTTCATCAGTGGACTCCGGACCTTTGTCGCAAGGCGTAATGTATGCAGTTATGGTCGGGGTGCTGTCGATATTACAATTACTGCCGTCCAATGAAGGCATACGACTTTATTGTTTAGGCGTCTAAACGGTCGAACGTCCATCACCTATTGTCTGTTCGGCTTTTGATTCCAGCGTGTCTTACAAATGGCACGGGATGGTGATAAAACACATATTGGTAAGACGTGCCGTTACCGTCGACGTCTCTTGAGCCGAAGTTTGCCGTTTAAAAGCAGCTCTCGCCGTTTGGTCCCACATACCAAACACTGCTGGGTGGAGCGTTGTTTGAGGGAGGCTCCACTATAGACCAATTAACTGCCTGACACAATGGGCTGCTCTACCTATCAGATGAGTTTCGCCTCTATCAGCTGCACTGCTGGTCAGGGGTCGGTAGAGCTGTGTAATGTATGAATACTTGCTGCTGCCCCCATATCCAGGACGCCGTATCCGTGTTGCCTGTGCTATGGGTAGTTTGGGTTTCACTGGAAATGGGGTAAACGGAGCAGCTAGTGTTCTGTGGAATTTATGCACGTCGTTATCCGTGCAGACTCGCTGGGGACTCACTTTGACGGCTGCACGGGCTTGTTGTGAGGTCCCTGCGACTCCGCCGGTCCAGCAATCGGCGCTCACCAGACCAGACAGTTCGTCATTCCCTCGTCGGGCCCGTTGTGAGCTGTCGTCACCGCCGTGCTAACGTCCGTCCCCGGAGCTCTAATCGGTCTGTTTACTGAGGTGGGCCGCCCCATCCGCGCGGTACCCCGCGGTGTAACCCGGCCCCGTGAACCCTGGGCCGGGACGGACTGACGCGGTGATCAGTATCCATCGAGCAGGATGAAGTGTCAGCACCGGCTGCCGGCCGCCGCGGTGGGCCGGACGGCCGATCAGCCGAGACCGACTCGCTGAATTTGGACCGCCGAAAACGGCACCGATCGCTCGCGGAGGCGGGTCGGATCACAGCAGGGGTCATCATCGGTCAGTGTCGGTCATTGGAGGTCACCATCGGTCATCGGATGACCTTACCATAGAGGACACCGGTCGACGGGCGAGACCAATGCGGAATGCCGCTTGTAGTAGAATCCCCTCTGACACTTTATACAACTTATATTCTGATTTATGAGTGTCCTCATGGCCTTTCGACATATAATGTGCGTGACACCTGAGCGTGAGCATCATTGGTGCTGATGGGATGATCCCAGAAAAAAAGGCACCCAGCCACAGTGATGATAGTTCAGCCTTGATGACTGGGAACTTAGAGAAAGGCACAGAGTGTAATTGAAATAGAAAGGGAGAGCTGGTGATAAGGCACGTGGCGGAACGGGGCCGGGGTGCTGACCGCCGCTGGCTCGTTAGTGCATGCGCTGACCGACTGGGGTGCCGGGAGGGACAGGTGATGTGTCGTCACGGGTCTCTGTCGCCGCCTGCCGCTATCTCTCGCGCCCCGCCCTCTGCTGTCTCCGAGTTCCTAACATGCCGGCGGACGCCGATAGGATCTGGATGGGACGCGGCGCCGTGGAGATATAATCTGGTCGCGGCCTGATGGCTGTGTGATACCATTATGGCAAGCTGACCGCACGCCGCCGCTGTTACCGCTCCGTCCGTCTGGGGTACGGGGAGGGACGGTCCATGGAGTCGGACTGGGGCCGGCTGTGACCACCGACATTGCCTCAGCGGTCAGGCACGTTGTGTGTCGCCACCAGCGCCTTCTCGCGGGCAATTGGTGGAGTCGTCAGGCCGCATCCTAGCGTGCCGCTGTTCACGAGCCCAGGACACACACACAGCGCAACCTAAAGGCTCACCACCACGTAGCCTTATCTGCTCTACCCAGGCGCGGAGCGAGAGCTAAGGTGACCGAAGACCGTTTGACGGTCTGAAGTGGTCGGAGCTGATGTTTTACAATGATCTCCAGACACAATGCCGACCTGACCCGCTAAGTCTATGCTGACCCCGCCCAGTATGAGTCCCTTCCAACCAAACAACACCATGTCCAAACAGCGCCCGTGTGGGAGTTAAACGGTCAAACCGTTCACGGAACTGAGCGCGTGGGCGGCGGCCAGCGGGCGGCTGAAGTCAGTCAGACAGACGGACGGTCGGACAGAGCTGAGAACTGAGAGCTGAGAGCTGAGAGCTCGGACTGAGACGACCCGACACGGATCGGCACAGTCTGGTCGGCTGAATTCAGAGAGACAGATCTACTGATGAGATCAGACATGGGCGACTCGACTTTGGCCCAACTCGGCCGTCTGACCCAGCCCGTCCCGGCCGTGTGGTTCCCTCCCAGCCAGCCCCTCCAGCTGATCAGTATTCAGGCTGTGTGTTTGGCAGGCACGCGCGGCGCCGAAGCGTCCCGCCCTGGCCAGCTCGTGCCGCTAATGTTTCTCCGGTTTGGTCATGACTGCGATGCAGTCTGCGATGGGTTCCCCGCGTTGTACGGCCCTCCAGGTATTTAGTGGTTGGTTGCCAACATCACAAATAAGCGATCTGCATTGATGAATACGTCTAATGGCTGTTGAAAACCATTGCCGAAGTGTGTGCACGAACCCTCTTCTCATTTCTATTGAGACATTTTACAGGAGTGTCTCTATCATTCAAAGTTATTACACAAAAAGCACATAGGCTAACCAACCACTCTTTCGCTGGAGGGCCGTACATACGCCGTCCATTCGGTACCCTGCTGGGACAGACAGCCCTCTTATGGTGAACAGCGCCCGGAGGGCCGTGCCGTGAGGTGGCGGCCGGCCGCTTTCTCCGTCGTGCCCAATGAGTTGTGACGTCGCGGAATATGTGGGTGAATTCTCCGCATGCCAAGACGCGAGCGGACGGAGCGGCGGGTCTGACGAGATGGTTAGGGCGATAGCACGAGTGATGAGTGCTGGGACGCACTTTGACATCTTTGGACGACTTTGTTCTGAGTAATTAGCGAAATTGCTGGTTAAAGACGTGATGAATTCATGATCTATCGGCTCTGGTCCCGGCTCCGCCCATCTACCGATATAAACAGCGACTTCGAAATTCGTGGTATGCTTCTGTGTTCAATTAAGAAAAAAGTGCTTGCCTTGTTATTCATTTAATTACGGACCACTAAATTGTCAATGGATTATTCGGTGCAGATCGTCGGTGCATTGCGTTCATATCCCGCGTCGCAGTCCTGTGTTTCGCCGACTGGCCGCCAGGGGCGCTGAGGTCTGCCGTCGCTGGCGGGCCCGCCGCTCGGCTCCGTGCGGCGGAGAGGGGCAGTCCGGCGCCGCTGGTCTGTCAGCCGGAGCGGACCGTCCGCCGCTCGTCGCCGTGCCTCCGATCCCGCCGTGTGTGACCGAGCACGTGTCACATTGTGTGACACCGAGTGATATCGCGTGACATCGTGTGACCTCGAGTGACCCGAGTGAGCCGACCCGGCGGCGTCGGCGCCATGGCGGCCGCCAGCGGGCTGCTCTCGCCCTCACTGGTGAAGAACGCGCTGCGCTCCATCTCGGAGGAGCGCGAGCTGTCCTTCGGCGGTCCGGGCCCTCTGACAGTGCTGCAGGAGGAGCTGGGCGGCTGGCGGACCTCGGCGCCCCCGCCCCCGCCACCGCCTTCGCAGGAGGCCCCCACCTACCTGCCGCTGGCGGCCAAACGGGTGCGGGAGGCGTGCCGCCGCCGGCCGAGACACGCCGCCACCAACAAGGTCAGCAGGTGATCCGGGAGGTCATTTATTGATGACCGCTGCATTTTATACTTTTTACTCACTGCATGGCCTTATGAAGCTGCGCAGCAAACAGCCGCACTAACATTATCATGATTCATTTGGGATGAGTCGTGTTCATAATTGACTGTATTTAATAACACCAGCCTGCATTCCTGTCATGTTGCAAGCTCTGCGCTCCATCCGGCGCTACCCAGCCCAGTTCTCAGTTCTGCTCTGTTGTGTCCAGTTTCCCTAACTCACTCCCGTCGACCGCCGGCGGCGCGGAGTCCAAACTCCGTTGTTTCCGGGGCATGTCACGCATGCGAGCTGGCCGGGGACCGCTGCACGTGCCTGGACCGCAGCTCTCCCACGGCACTGGTGTACCACGGACGGACCATACCGACGGACCAGCTGACCGGACCGGACCAGACCGGACTGTGTGTGTGGGTCTGTCCGGGCCGTTTGCACTGCAGGGACTGCAAAGGGCGAGGCTCTGTACTGCCATTGTTTGACTCTGAGTTGGCCGTGCCGAATGAGCGCATTGTCTCCTATTTTTGGTGGAGCGGGAAACTCATGCGGAAACAAACAAATCCTGAATGACTGGGACTTGTCGACGCTTACTTTTTACGTGAATATTAGTGGTTAAATGTCAAATTATTCGTGATAATGCGCTGTTGAATCAGCAAATGCACGAACAGTAACTTCGTGTGAGATCCCGAGTTCTTACGGAAACGTTTGCCGTTTAATCATTGGGTTTTCGTGAAACCTGTTACACCTTTTTCATACCTTCATAGTGCATGCAAGCTGTCGGGCCGGAAAGGTTGCGCCATAGGAGGTTGAACGATCTTCCTTAGCTGCTCGTCCATTTCCTTATTGCTATGTTCCATTCCGGACGTGTGCTCTGTGTTTCTCAGCTGCAGATGTGGCGGAAATGGCAGTCAGCCAGTGTGCAACGCAAACGATTTGTGTAAGTGGAAAGCAAAGCACGATTATTTCAGGGATCGAGTTACCGCTCCGGGGCCACATGATGTCGAGTTACCGTCGCAGACGATGGCCAGTGCAGCCGCCGGAGTCAACTTTCACGGACGTCTCTGGTCTTCTCTGTGCAGGACAGATTTTGGTCATGGTCAGCTGAAGGCATCCTTTCTTCCTTCAGTGTATCCGAGTGAGACGGTGTCAGTTTGTGTCATCAGTGTGCACGGGTGGAGAATGTTTGAAAAAGTTACCCCGGCCGGCGACCGAAAGTCAGAAAGACGATGATGCTCAAATATTTGTCAACGGTTATCAACAAACCCCTATTCTGTGGCATAGAATAATGGATGTCTGCCGTTTGTACGTTTTTAGGGAAAACTGCTGTACGCAGGTGCGGAAGATTTCGTAATTGTAACAATTTTGCAACACGCCTTAAAATTTCGGACGCATGTCACTAGCTAGTGCTAGGTCAGGTCATCAGGTCAAATTTGCTGGATGATCGTGCTAAAAATGCCATCATGCCCTTTGCAAAGCTTATTCCGTGGAAGTTGCAACCTTCCCACACAAAACAAAATGTCAAATTTAACCGTTTTGCATGACCCTTTATTGATTTGAGCTCGCACCTGAAATATTATTCGCGACCGAGCCTTAAACGAGTAATCGAATGCTTTGTTTGCAGTGTTTAAGCTCCGTTATGTTCATGAACTGTGAGAAAAGTTGTCGGAGAACGCTAAAATCAGAGAAATTTGGCTTTTGATGATCTATGGTGATTTTATTATTGAGCTTGCCTAAAGCATGACCTGATTTCTCTGATCACGTTTGTCGCTCTTTCAAACGTCGTTCCGCTTCTCGCCTCGTAGCCCAGTAACCGAGTTAGAAGGAGCGTGAAAAGCCCACCTCTCGACTCAACGTGTTACGGATAAGGCCACCACCCTGGCGCAGGAAGTTGGGGGAGCCTTGAAGTTGAGCCCCAGCAGCTCGTCCTTCTATCTCACTGATATTACCCTCGTCCTGTCTTGTGATGTTATTACAGTGCCATCTTACGATAACGGCCCTTAAATATGATTTACTTCTGTGTGATGAAACATGTCGGGCTCCGCGATGAAAAGACTTAAAAACATAGAAGCTCCAAAATGAAAATAAAGTAATTTTCAAGAACTTTTCAAGGTAGATAAGAATAATGAGAGACGCTTTTATAGATGGCAGTTTTTTCGTATGGAGACAGCTTTTAGGATTTACAAAAGTGGAAAAAGTTACCCCGGCCGCGCCGGGGTCGGCTGAAGGTTACCCCGGCCACGGCCGGGGTGGCCGGGGCAGGTTCTCCACCCATGTCAGTGTGCCACGAGTGTCATCGGTCCATCGATGTCACCTTCGGTCTGACGGTATCAGTTCTGAGGCTGCCGCTTGCATTGGACAGCTGAAGACAACGCGCACTGTCGTTACCTAGCTGAATGGCTGCCGAATGCCCGCGAACCGTTCGACTTTCCCGGAGGATTAGCTGCTCCGGTCAATCTGTCAGTGGTATCGTACCGTCACTGTCCGGCGGCCGGGCGGCTCGGCATTCAGCACATTTCCTCCTCTGGCCAGTGTCCGGTCAGACGCGGCCCGGCGCATCGTTCGACCCGGTCTGGCCAACCCGTCCTGGCGACGACGTGTGCCATTGAATGATGATCCGTACCGTTTGAGGTCATTTCCGTTCAACAAACCACTTTTGTACCGTTTGAGATGGTGAGTTATGATTCGACCGTTTTCCTGCAGACCGTTCTCCGCAGTTGGATCAGGCTGAAATGTTGCCGAATATTGCATTGATTTTATTATTCAAATTGGGAAGCATGCATTGCAATCAAAGCTTCATTTATCTGATGGTGCAGTTTGCCTTCAGTGAATCAAGAGTAGTTGGAAAGAGATTCCAGTATTACGATCGGCATGCCAAGCGTTCAGCTTCACATGACGTGATTTTCCCAAATATTGTATCTCCTTAAACGTTATTGGTGCCAATCCCGGTATAGATACCGGTCCGTGCGCCGTTCATGTGAGCGCCGGTAATAGCTTTGATAACCGTTCAGCCCTCTCGCGCCCACCACACCGTTCGTATCTCGATGCTGACCGCTCCAGCCTCCAGGCACCGCTCCGGGCGGCGATGGCAGCGGTGGTGACCGAGCGGAGACGATGTGGGTCGGATGGTGTCTCACCGGCCACCCGTGGTGTGCTCTGTGCGGGCCACACCACCCCGGTCAGACGGTCTGATCCCGCCCCGCCCCGGGTGGGTGTTCACTGTTCACTGTTCACACCGAATCCCAGCCCGGCGCGCGGCGGGGACCCTCCACCGCCTCCTCCGCCGCCGCCACGGGAGGCTGACCGCACGCAAACAAGGCGCGATGGGAGACCACATCCGACCCAGCGGTGGTGCGTTCGATGGGCGCGGCGAGAGGTGAGATCAGGTCAGCCTCGGTCACTCACCGACCTGTTTCGGACTGCAGGCCAGCATAAGCTGCTCTGAATAATCAGTGCATGTGGTGAGCTTATACGGTACGGTGTTCACTGCTTGGGACGAGTCTGTTTGACTTCGGCTGCTGACCGAAGCCATTCAATGGAATCAGCTATTATCACTCCGTTCAATCAGCTTCGCCCCGATTCCCCGGGTCTATTCTTGCTCTGCTCTATACCAACAGTCTGCAGAAGCCGCTCTCTCAGCCCCAGGCAGTCTACATTCAACGGTCCGTGGTCTGAAACTGAGTGCACTCTGCAGACAGCGGTGACAGTCCCCTGTCACTGATCCGTGGGAGCATCGCTCTATCAGCGGGCCATCAGTCCAGCAGCTGCCCTCTCAGGTCCTGCGGTGTCTGCCGATGGACCGCAGCTGCACATCAGCCTGTCGAAAATCACCCAGCCCTCAACAGATCTCAGACCGGCTGGTGAAGGGCGCAGCATCAGTAAAATGTGTCATCCGTGATTACCTGGAGTGATACGGGTAAGCTAAGACTGTGGTTGGCATCGTTCTTACTACGTGGGGACCGGTTTTGTCCCCCTACTACAGCCCCGCTACGTTACACGCTATTCCCTTCTGGGGGCGTCAACACTGCACCAGTCGGCCCCACAATATCACCGCCACCGGTCCTGATCACTATCGATAGCCGCGTTCGGCGACGACAGCGGCTGATAGCAGTGGTGATTGAGCCTGGACCGGTTCCACCCTGCCATATACGTATGTGCGACGTGTGTACGCGGCCCGGGACATGCGATAGCGCGGCGCACCTGTCATTAGTCACTCCAAGGGCAGGGGCGACGACCGGGTGAGCCGTCCCATGTCGCGGTATTCGGCTCCCGGGGCAGCCCAGATGTCTGTCATGCTACTCCAGGATCTAGTGATTGTAATGCCTCCGATGAGCTTGTGCCAGCAGGCAGGGAATCGTTTTGGCCAACATGACGCAGTGCAGACCCCGGCGGGTGCCTCCGGCTTGGGTCGGTCGGCACTCGGCACACTTCAACGGCGCGATGGGCGCTCTCCCCGGCCATCATCACATCGTCTCAGCGGCGCGGTGGGATATCTCCGCGGTCAGCACTGGTGGACGTTCTACGAGTACTCTACGCTCCGGACTGGCGATCCAGGTCAGCCGCTGTGAGGAGCGGCGGCCAATTATTGTCCGGTGATCCGCGGACCACTGACCAAACGACGCACTGCCGAACATAGAGGCCAACGGATGGACCGTCACCGCAGGACCACGGGCAGACCTCTTGTCTCTACCAGTGCACCTGAAGGGATTAGTTTCTGCTGCCGATAAATTGTTAAAATTTCTTTATAAAGATGAGCACCTCGCTGTATCCACGGGTGCAGCCCATTTCTCCCTTTTCCTGACGGAGAGCTACGAGGAGCCGTGGCGACCCTCTGTTTCGCTCCTCCACCACCAGTGAAGCAGGCCGGGCTGGTACCCGACGCGGGCCGTTCGTCCCATATACGGAGCGGCACGGCGCTGGATGAGGGATCGCCTCACACTGCGCGGCGCCGGCGCAGCTACAGAGAGGAATCTCACCACGACCGAGAGGCCCATACAGGCCTGAGGCTATGAAAGAGACGGCGGCGCTACATGGCTGTTGTCCATTACATGGTCCGCAATTACAGGGCGCTGTGCGGATGTTTGGTGATCTGCATAAGGGGATTTGATTCGATTACTTGAAGTACCGACTGGATCGGTAGTCGGTACTAGTGGTGTCATTCGGAACTTGAATCTTCGGAATTCCGATTTTGTCCAATGTCCAATTCGGAATTCGGTTGGACAATGACAGCAGGCTTTGGACAACTTTGGTCAATCGCTTGCTCATTTTTATAAAGTAATCGTGTTTAACATTGATTGGCTATTAGAAAGCTCAGCTTTCGATATGATTAACACTTTTGAGCTGGTAACAGTACATTAAAAGCAAGTTAAATAACGGTGTTGAGTGTAACCTATTGCGTAGATGTCTGACATCGTTGGACAAATAGCTGACTTGGACATTTTTGGACGGACAGTCGACGTAAGTATTGGACATCGGACGGACATTGGACATACGTTTTCTGAAATTGACACCACTAGTCGGTACACAAGTCTGTGTTACGAGTGAAACGCCCAGGCCCGAGGGACCGCAGGAATCACGAACACTGTCGAATGAGCACGAGCAACTCGGCGCACACAACAACGCCGAAGGTGTTTGATTTGTATTCATCGTGCATACTTTCACATTCTGCTGATAGCCCAGGGCTCAGGCAGGTCCGTGTGGAGTGGAGTGAAGCTCTAGGCATTTCACCAGTACGGCTCCCGCGGCTGTCGTGGGACGGCTGTGGACCCGCCAGCGGAGTTGTATATAATGTACTATCCTGCGGCTCCCGGGTCTCCGGAGAGGACCTTGGAGAGGCGGCCTTCAGGTCCGCCATGACTGCGCCTCAGGCTGATTGGGCGGCTGCCACATAAGGCAGTTTTTCATCAGCGAACGGCGGGGTAGTTAATCACATGGCTCACAAACTGGTACTGTCAGGTGGTGTTACTTCTCCTCTGATAGCGCCGGTAACGTAATAGGCTGTAAACGGGCTCAGTAAATCATGTCAGTGTAATGTGACAACCCATCTGTAAAACATGTCGGTTGTTGAGCTGCTGATAAACTCGAGGCATTTAACCCGGCAGTATTTGATAGTGAGGTCATGAGACCTCGTCTGCACGGCCGGCCTCTCATGAAAACTATCCGAGAGTTATCACTCACATGACCTTTCATCAGAACGTTTTTCGTGCTTCTACGTCCACTGTTATGTTGAGTTCAAAGCTGAGGTGCCTATGCAGCGGTAGCGCTGCACCTCATGCCATTTTTGTTCGTAGCGACGTCCGCATCCATCGCTCGCTTCCTCAGCGCATATATATTATACATATGTATATTTATATTATATATATTTATATATTATTATATATTTATATTATATTGTATTATACATATGTATATTTTGTTTGATCTCCTGGCAGCGGCCGAGCACCTCTCGATCTGAAGTGTCCGCTATGCTACCGGCGTCGCCGATATCTCATCAGCTCTTCTCAGCCGTTATCTGTCATTCTCCTGCACTTATCCGCAGGCGGTATCTACCTCCGGCTCTCTGATATCTCAGTGATGTGCTCAAACTCGTCCTGCCATCAAATTGGCAGGACGAGTTTGTCATCGCAACAATCTCCAGTAACTCGAGTAACTCTCCATGAACATCCATCGCAACAGCCTCCAGTAACTTCACTGATTCCCACAGGCATATAACCTGATGACTACGCTGGGGTCGGCACTATCTCTGAGATAGAAATAACGCTGCAAGACGGAACTCCTCAATCGGGTCGACTAACAACGCGCTAGGTGCCGCCCCGTCCGACCAATTCACCTTATCATCCACTAACGACGTTTGTACACTTCTTCAGTCATCCTCCCGTCCGTGACATTCAAATTTGGCGGTCTGTTTGTAGAGATCCTGCAAGGCGGCCACTCTTTGTGCCATTCTGCTGCATTAAATTGCATTGTGCTATAATTGCAGGACCGTCCGTCCGCTGGCACCCCTCCCTCCCTGTGCAATACGGCCTCCTGACTGCACCCCTTCCTCCCTCCTCGTGCAGTGCACTTCCGACCGACATGACCAGTCGTCCGGCGCCGCGCCGGAAGTCACGCTACTGGCCGGTGCCGTGGGTACGTCCCGGCACGCGCCGACCGGATACATCGCCCTCAGGGGCCCGGCAGCGGCGGCGGCCGAGTGTTGCAGACTTGGGAACCACCCCCAGGAGCATACGGCACCGCGCCGCCGTCCGCTGCCGCCGCCGCGGGCACTGCCGGGACCCGTGGCGGTGATTGGTGGTTTTACTGCGGCCGTGGGTGTGGTGTGTTTCATTTCGTGGACTGCCCGCACGGTAGCGGTGGAATGAGCAGCATGTGGCCAATTAGCGGTGACGTAGTGGGTTCAATATTAATCAGACGCCGACTGAGCTGCCTGTGGAGATGGCCACTGGTCAGGTCAGGTGTTGGTAGGGAAATGAGGAGGATGGTACCTTGCATCCACTGATTTGTTAGATATGTGGTGTTCGACTGAAAAGCATCTGCTTCACGAGTCAGACCTGATGTTCGCGTTGTGGTCTCCTTTCGGTCGCTTGGCTGGTCGGTCGGTGGCCTGTAGCGTCTGAAATGGGCCCGGCACGGTGTTGATGACCGACGGCAATGTCAGCTAATGGTCAAATTGAACAGTCCCGAACGTGGTCTGCTCCCGGAACTGCCATTATCGACGGTCGAACTTGGCATTCAGATGAATAAGCAGCCAATAGTCGGCAATAAAACACATTCATGCCGTTCTCGGATAGGGCGACAGCTGTTTGATAGACCTGTTAGTTTGATCAAATGGCTCCGTGATTGGGTTGGACTTGGTTATACCGTGTAGTTAGTCGCATAGATCAACATTGGTATTTGGGGAAGACCGTAGAAGCCAACGCTGAGCTGCCTTCCGTGACCTGTCATTGACACGACAGGCTCGATCCAAACTGTCCTGGCTCTGCCAGTTGTATGGTATCTGCACCGAGTCGAGCTTTTCCGTATTTTATTGTCTTGACCTGACGCCCTGAGGAGTCCCTCCACCGAGCCCATCTGTCCCAGTCTCCCTATCGCTCATATCCAACACGGCACCAGTGGCGGATAGCCGGCACCTCCGCCGACCTGACCCGCCGCCCGGCACATCTCCCGAGACCCAGCGAGCGTCTGCCGCCGTCAGCCGTCCGTGTGACCCGCCCGCGGCTCTAACGGTGTCCGTCTCTGGCCACGCAGCTCCGTCTCTCCGCGGCAGACCCAGCAGGCGCCGACACGCACGATACGGGCTGACGCCGTACCCGTGTGTGCATGTGTTTTGTGTGTGTTTGTGTGTGTGTGCTACGAGACTGTTCGTCGGTCGTTGTCCACAGTCACCCGTAGTATATGTGAACTGACCCGAACCGACCGACCGAAGACGTCCGTCTGACCAACTACACACCACTATACACGTTCCCCCATGTCCAACACCATTGACTGCTGCTTCTGACCACTGACCACTGCCTTGTGACTAGTGATGTCTGACCACTGACCACGGCTCACCGAATGTTTGACGTAAACCACCGAACCAGAAACCACCCTACCGCCACCCGTTCCGTACTCACTCTGACCACTGACTGGGCTGGTTAGCTACCAGTTACGATTACACATACCAGCTACCTATCGGCGTGTATATACCTCGCCAGCGGGCTATCTGAGGTGCCGTTTCAGCCTATCAAATCTCTGCACGGCGGTCAGCCGGTGGAATTTAGCAGCAGTCGCACCCCTGGCCGCTGCCGGTGACACGCCAGTTCTCTGTGACGGGAGGGCGCGGCGCTGTCCGTCCCCGTCGGTCTATCTACCCGTGGGGTGGTGGTGTGGAGGTGGTGGCTCTTCCTCTCCGCTCGATGTAAGTGTTTGTTGTCCTACCTCGCTGTATCGCGCTGCTAGGGGAGGTGCTTTTCTGCTCTTTGCCTGCTCGATGCTAATCTGCTGCCGCTTCGCTCGGTTTGCTATAAGCTAGATCGTTTTTTTCTGATTTCTTCTAACCTCTGGTTCGGATGCTTACTGGCCAGAATCTGACATCAGACAATCGACCTGTCGGGGTATATCCGCCGCCCAAAGAAGGACCCCCATGCCAGTGCTGTGACCTCGGTCAATGGTCGTAGCTCTGCAGTGGTAGTGGGGGAGCTAGTGCCACCTCTCAATGTGACTGTGCCTTGTACCGAACCTGGGGTGTCTCATCCCAATAATCAGGGCTAGAGCGCGCTGAAAAGCCGTCAAAAGCATGGGTGCTGACTGCTGAGTGCTTCTGCTGGTACCTGCTGTCGTAGCTAGATTTTTAACGTGATAAGATTGCGATTCCTAGAAATGAATGCTACAAATGAATAATGTGCCCTTTGCAGGCTACATATCGCTGTAATGTTTGCATTTGGTCGACTACCTGCATACGTGCTGTGAATGCCGCCACTACCCGCTTGCCAACCATCACCTATTCGACGCGTGATACGACGGTTTCACTGTGGCGTCTCACATATTTTGGTGCTGCGAAGTTTGATCAGAATCAGCAGTCAGCGGTGATGCTCGCTTTTTTGCTGCGCTGACTCGCATATTTTGTAAAAGTTCAAAGCTCTATCATCAGCGTGGGAACCGCTTATTCATACACATGTAGAAAGACGGCCTTGTATTTCCGTCAATAATAACAGGAATTTATCCGTCACTTGTCCCAAAGAAATGCATGCACATGGAGATAATCGGCGATGATTACCTTGTTTCTTGTAAGCACTCTGACTGAGCGAGTCACTGTTGGCTGAAGTTTCCTTGCTCATGACTGATAACATTTTCCAGCGTGAAGACGGCTGGGGAGTGGGGATCACTATTCACTACCATGCGACTCTAACTCCACTTGCTACATGCGTTTCTTCTGTTTAGCCCACGGAATTGACTCCCCTGCCCCGTGCTCACGGCCGTGTCTGACCGTGACTCTGTGACTCGGCAGAGGCCGGCGCTGGACTCGGAGGGCGACTCGGACATCAGTTCGGAGGGCAGCAGCGGCGCCAGCTCGCTGCCGCCCAGCCAGGCGAGCGGCGGCGCCGGACAGGGACGACACCGCAGCTCGGACAGCTCCGACGGCGACCACGAGCACGAGCACGACCACCACGACAGCGAGCAGCTGGCCGGCGTCAACCTGCGACAGCTGGTCAGTAGCCGGTTAGCGTCAGTACCTGCCGGATCACCGCTGGGCCCACGGCCCTCGGATGGGTCATAGGCTAGGTCAATGTTAGGTCAGTGGACTATGGCCCTCGGTCGGGTCGCTGGCTGGATTAATGTCAGATATATGAGCGGGGCACCGATTGGTCACGGGACAGGCCACCGATCCAATGGGTCACCGCTACGTTGATGATGATTTGGGGGTCACCGCTATTGGTTACGGAAGTTTGAGCTGATGGGAATATGGAACTGAAGGCAGTCCGTTCTGTAGACGATGCATGCAGTTTGTGTGATTGGTGAGGCTTGCATGAACATTGAGAGTAGCTCAGATGAATGTGCAGTGTGCTGGTTCTACTGGTTCTACAAAGTTGCTCTGTTTTCGGTGATATATGCGTTCCACATTCACTCGTGTTTAGCTGTGTTCCTCGCATGTCTGTGATTTATGCTCATCTGTGAGTGTTTTCTCGACGTTCTGTCCGACTTGCGGTGGCAGCTGTATGGTTGTCGGTGCTCGTATATTCCCCATCTATCTCTGTAGAGATGCATGCTCTGTGGTGGCTGATTTCGCCCGTCTGGCTCTCTCCCTCTCTCTGTCTCTCTCCTCTCACGGCTCTGGCCCTCTCCGGTCGTATGCGGCTCTCGGCTCCCACACCTCACCACTCGCGCTCGCAGCAACCACCGATCTCTCGTCTCCCGGCCCGACTTTCGTCAGACTCTCCGCCACCGACCGGCGCCGGTAGCACCAACATTTTCTCACGTGGCACGCCGGTGAAGGCCTCTCGATCGGGTGCTGGTCGCACGTTCGCGCCCCCGCACCGTCCACAATGTGACCTTGGTTTGGTCTCGTGAACCCCCAACCACCGTGCTCTACTGGGGTCGGGACAGCGTTTGCTCAATTACCGGTAGTTGCATCAGATGATTAAAAATATTCCGATGCTGTAGTAATGCAATTACTTTTTATCGTGCGCTATGGAAGTGGTATTTAGTCATTTTTATTTGAAGCAGTGTAACTATTTTTATGCGTGAGGATTTTTCTCGGTTACGCATTGCTTTGTCAATGTGTTATTTATTTTGCATTATAAGTGCTGAATGAGAACTGCGCTGGACAACTGTCAACTCGCTCAGGAGAGTAGGTACTTGGTAATAAACACTTCCACAAGTCACGTCCATCGTCGCGTCGAGCCGATTGTCACCCATACGTCACCCGTTACGCGATCGACGATCAACAGCTCGGCCTATCGGCCCTCTTTCAGCGCTCGAGCTATCTGACGAACGTGAGTGCGCCGAGGCCGACCCCACGGACGGCGCTGGGCCCCGCCACCGGCGTGTCCATCAAAAACCTGGTACGTGCGGTCGAGTTGGGCGGCGCTCTGAGTCATACCTATGCGGGGAAGAGCTCTAGGAGAGGGAGAGAGACAGAGGGGTCGACTCCTTCCCTGTTGTCCGTTTGTTTCGTGAGAGTGATTTGTCAAGCTGTACCATTGTGTCAAGTACAGGGATGTTCACGAAAAACTGACACATTTTAAAACGACTTTGTGAGCATGTGAGAGCTCACGGAGACTTGACTTGCATGCCATTCGAAAGCCTGTTGAAAAAAGTTTTGTATCTGCATAGCTCCTTTAGTTAGCATCACATGAGCTTCCAAATAAATAAGAAAGCGTTAAAATGGGGAAATTTGACTTGGCGACAAAACTTAACGGAAAAACAATGAAGCTCTCGCGGCTGCCATCTGCCACCACGACTGAACCAGTCTACGAATTCGTCTAAAATTTGACATATTAATGTTTCGATGGATTATGTTTTATACTATTGGCATATTGTGGGCAAATTCCTAAGGAATGCCAAAATTGGCAGGCTTGGAAGTGCTGATGTCAGAAACCATGGCCGCATGCTGGCAGTCACTGTAGAGTGGTACCGTGCCATCTTTTAACAGCTTCTGTTAGCTACTGTAGCGGAAATGGGTCGACGTCTACACCATTTGGTGGTTCTGGCACGTCAGGGCCACCCTACGTACAGTAACGGCGATCATCGGTCTCACACGAGAACAGGGGGGAGGGGGCACTTGTCTCGCGCATCACCTCTCACCCATAGCCGGCCATTTCGCTCTACCTCAACTCCGTGGACTATTCCTGTGGGGTCACGTGAGTGACATGATCTGTAGCAGCGGCCCAAAGGACATCAAACCTCCCGACGAGTGCAGTGAGAGGTGTTGCAATTCTCCAGGCACGTGCCCAAAAACGGGGAATAATTTCCTGTTTCGGGCTGAGTCGTGCACTGCTCCAAAAACTCGTCATCTGCAAAATACGCTGTAACTTCTTAGAAACGAAAATGACATGATCCCAAAATATGTCAATACAAACTTAGAAGTCCACTCTATTGGCCCATAGCATGATCACCGTTCTGAGGGCAAGTGTTTTCTCGTAATTCGGAAATAAAATGTGTCAGTTTTTCGTGAACATCCCTGTATGTGCTACCATATTACATATATCGACTTGTCAAGTAGATTCAATACGTGGTTGTGACAACGTTGCTATACGTCATCGCTTGGGCATGCCGCCATCGTGGCCCGGTACTCCTGTAGCCTCAGTGTGATAGCTGCCAGTCGTGTGTTTGGCTAGCCAGGGTGTCCCTAAATGTGGATTCATTGTTGTCCGTTGCAGTTTTGCGCTATATCCCGCGACCTGGTGGGGGGGGGCTATTTTTTGCCCCCCCCCCCCTCCAGACTTTTCGATATATCTCCAGAACCACTGCGCCGATCGTCACCAAACTTTCAGTACCCTCCCGGACATCAATTTTACACATTGTGACCAAAAATTTTTCCAACGGCTATGATAGGTTGGCCGTAAATGACGTCAGAGTGACGTCATGTTCTGCCGTTTTCGACCCAAAAAAGGGTTTCGCGGGAAGAGCTGTCAGGCCTATAGCTTTGCAAATACAGAAAAATGATACAGACATAAAAGCTGTAGAATGGACAGGGCTACAAAACTGCTATGTCGGATTTTTGAAATTTTTGGATTTTGACCCCCAAAAATCAAAAATAGATTTTTTGAATATAATAGCAAAAAAATCCAAAAAGTTTTTTGAATTTCGAAAAAAACCGGAATATATGTGATAGTCCTAACCGCCTTCTATCTACATACCAAATTTGAGATCGATACCTCTTTTTTGGCCAAGTTATAGCGAAAAAACTGTTCAAAATTGATGACGTCAAATTTTCAAACTCAATTTTCAGCAATTCTAGACCTCGTAGCGCAAAACAAAGACCACCATTAGACTCCCCGTGACGAGCTGCATCGAATCAATACCCATTTTATGCAAAAATATCAACTTTGAAATTTGACCTTTTTTGACCTGACCTTGACCTGACCTCCACCAGAAACTGACCTAAACCGTACCTGATGGTCTTATAACCAATACCATTGAGTTGGAAATGAAAAAACTGGCCATAAAACATGCATCGCATAACCTTAGTAAAGTTGGGTTCATGTGGTGACCCTTGGTGACCTTTGGTGACCTGACCTGTGACCTGACCTGGTATGACCAGTGACCTCTAACAGCAACATATCTACTAGGCAACTGACGCCCTATCGCTGATTCCCGACAAAATGCGTTTTCCTCGGTGTTTAGCGCATTCCCTAGAAGACCCGTGAACGGTGAAACATTTCATCTTTGACCTGACCTGTGACGTCATCGGTGACCCCGAGGTCAATAAAATTTGGTTTCCCTCGACAAATTTGACAGGCCTTTCGAACGCCGTTTGAATTTTTCGGATCCGTCCAGTAGTTTCGGAGATACGAGGGGGGGGGGGCAAAAAATAGCCCCCCCCACCAGGTCGCGTTATAAACAGACCCCACCAGGGCGCGGGATATCGGAGAATGAATGAGTCTATGTCTTAGTTATCAGGCGGTTGCGATAATATGCCCAGTCCCGGTGTGGTATCAGACCGTGGCATGATAGCGACCCTGTCCTGTTAGTCCACCGTCCAGTAGTACCGCCGTTTCATCCAGGGGTGCGGCCCTGCTCCCCTAACTACGACCCCCACGGACTGGAAACTGACCCCTCACTGTGACCGTCCCGCAGAAGAACTCGTATAACGCGCCGCCAACGCCAGCAAAACGCGGATCGAAGGACAGCGGCGATGGCCGACCGAGAGAGCTGTCCAAGATCAACGTCAATATGGCTTCACTGGTGAGTAGCGAGGGTTTGGCTGTGCTTTCACGATGTATTTAGGTTGCCACCGTGGTTCATTGATCACGATTAAGTGGTGCTTAGCTGTGTCATTCAGCTGTGCCGTGGCTGTGCGCAATGACGCACGCTTCAGTTGCATCACATGCGCCGGAGAGAGGAAGACAACAATCAGAGACCAATGCGGGCAAGTAGGGAGTGGTTGAGAGGCGACAAAGCGTCCAATCGCTGTACCGACCTGCTGCGCAATGTCACCATCTTTGCTGTCACCGAACGGCCGCGGGGTTGCGCCATCAATAAGCTCTGTGGAGCTGCGTTTCCTCTCTCCAGATACGCTGTGTCACCAGTGATAGCGTCACCAAGTACCCCGCGGTGCTGCCATCTTCCCCGTGGGGGACACGTCCCCCACATGTGGCACCTCCCGCCTGTCAATGACGATAGGCGGTCTGCCAGTGACATCTACTGAGCGTTGTCGTTTCACCACATCCTAGTCCAAGCGCTGTCTGAGGCTGTTACACGTATAACACACCTCCGACTTCCGAGTCATACGTAGTAGGTATACACCGGTCGGCCGTTGCCCCGTATTGTATGGAATGACCTGCATACCGCCCTCCGGTCCGTCTACCGTCGGTCTGGTGGACATAACGTGACGGGACCGTCACGGGCCGCACTGGTGGTCACGCTGCGTGACGGCAGTGATGAGACGCGTCGCTGCCGACGACTGCATGCCATGCTATCCCGCCGCCGGGGCTGTGACGGGCGGCAGCGCGAGCCGTACCGCTGCACGGTGCAGCGCTGTAGCACGGTGTCTGGGCCTAACGGGGTGGTTCACCGCGGGCACCGTCAGCCCCGGGGCAGACAGACAGTAGCGGGACGGTTGTGGAATCGCTGACAGTGAGCGATCGGTGCCGTCCGCGCAGAGAGACGCGATAAAGAGACAACGAGCTGGACCTCCACTCGGAGAAAGGTGTTAAAGAGACAGCAAACTGAGTGTGTGATGTGTAGGTGAGGCACTACACCCGGCTGTGCTGTCTGAGTGAACGCTGTCGTTTTATTCAGCGTCCTTCTCATCCGTCCGTCATTCGTCCGTCCGCAGAAGTCGGTGTATTCCTCCCCGGACGGCCACCCAGCCGCGGCCGTACAGAAGCCGGCGGCGGCCGACCTGCCGTCAGGCCTGAGCCTGCCGTCCATCCGGGCGGCCTACGTACAGCAGACGACGGCGGGAGCCGGGCCGGCGGCCGCCGAGACCAAGCACGCGCCGGCCGTCCGCACCGGAGTCAGCATCGACAAACTGGTCAGTCGACGGAGGAGCTAAGGGAAAAGGTCAGCCGTGCGTATCAGCCGCCGGGGATCCGCGGGAAGGGTCACGCTGTAAACTAGCCAGTCGGCGTAGCCCGCGGAAGGGGCCGCAGTGACTGGGTCGAAAGTTCTCAACCATTGTCCTTTTTATGAAAAATTATTTGTGATGTTTCTGAATTGAACGGGTTCTTTTCATGGCATCTTATCTGAATGAGTATGGTATAATTAGCTCATGAATTGTTGAGTTTTTGAGTCGTTTTCGTATTTCGATACCGATCAGACTTTTTGCGTTCACTTCCTTCTGCCGCCCCTGATTCATCACGCTGGCTGACCTTGCCCGTCTCCCGGACAAGTTTATGCCGACTGCCGGGTCCCTGCTCGATGTTTACTCTCTATTGGTGATCTCTGATTGATGAGACTCCATAAAACTGCTGGTATCTGGCGGGCGATCTGGACGAGATATGGGCCTATCTGTCGGGCCCTGTTGAGACCATTAGGGGCGAATTGCCGCTGAATGGGACAGATTGCCTCTGAATTGGACACCGGGGCACCGAATTACCCATTGTACTGGGAGGTTTGAAGCAGCGCGGGACTTGGGTCGGGGGTTTCAAGGGCATTCAAGCTGATATAGACACGTTTTTAGGCGTTATTCAGTCTT
Source organism: Amphibalanus amphitrite (assembly GCF_019059575.1). Lineage (NCBI taxonomy): Eukaryota > Metazoa > Arthropoda > Thecostraca > Balanomorpha > Balanidae > Amphibalanus > Amphibalanus amphitrite. Next base: position 1,605,080 of record NW_024881528.1, on the reverse strand, counting down.
TGGGACTCGCCAATAAAAATTGGATCATTTACTTTGCTTTTGTTCACTTTCTTACCCTCAGTTCTCATGACATTTGCTTCCAATGCTGTCGATACCATTGAGCCTAAGTAGTTTCGTATCGTAACACGTTTGAACACCATATTAAATATGCTAGCATTTGCTTTGTTTTGTAAGGCTGTCGGGTTGAAGATGTTCGGGAGGTAAGCTGGTGCTTGCTCATCGTTTTGAGGCTAGTGACATTCTAATTCAACATCCGGCAGACCCATTAATTTGTTTTCTCTGGTACACGTCTCATCCATAAAGTGGGCGCGCTGACGGCTCATTAGTACGAGAATGCACGATGTGGGTGTGCTTGAATGATGTACAAATAATCATGCTTCAGCTACATAGAACGAGTTGTTGGCTCTTGTACCGCTAGTTTTTTGCCTGCTTTGACGGCGTTTGGGACTGACCCTGCAGGAGCCAACTGCGGATAACCCGTGCAGACTGTGTTTTATCTACGGTGTGCGGTGCTGTGTTTAACCCACGGTGCTGGGTACTTTTGGTACGGGCTCTCACTAACCCGCTAACCCCGTAGCGCTCGAGCTGGACCGACCTGGCTAGAACGGCAGAGACGCCTGGCGGCGATCACTGGAACCAGCCCGACTCGCTCCGAACGGCGTGCATGGGTGTTTCGGTCAGAGCCCTCGTAAGTCCGAGAGGCCTCTATTTTCAGTCGGTTTATCGTAGCTAGCGTTGAAATGGTCGCTCTGTTTACGTTGTTTTCCCCATCTGCATAGCGAAGCTAATGAAATGGCTGGTGCAAATATGCTAAAAGTTTGAGAAGATGAAATGGTGACTTGCATGCTTTTGTGACTCGTTAAGTTGTGGTGAGACCATAACCATTTAATACTTATGGTAACTAATGTCTTAAACAACTAACCCAACCAATGCTATCTAACAACAATTTGTCGTTGTCCAGCGACAACTGTGTTGGTGACTGTGTGTTGTGTTCACTGTGGTTCTGACTTCTGAGGACGGACACCGACGTATGATGACCTGGACTGACCATAACTTGTTGATCTGCTGTAACCCCCGGTGACCTGAGCGACCCTCCTGCAGAGGGCCAGCTACGGTGACCTGAGCCGTCTGTCGGACGGGTCGGGTCACGACCCCGAGCCGCGGCCGGTGGCCCCTCGGCCGGCCCCGCGATCCCACAGTATCCGAGACCTGGTAAGGACGGACCTCGCCCACCCACAGACTTTACCGGGGACAGAGACAGACCGCTGGCTCCTCCATTGCAGAGTGTATATTATGTTTGCAAAGACGCTTGGGAATGATGCTTGTTGTTTCAAATATGATTATTTTTATCGCTTGCTTGATGCTAAGGTGCTTGCAACCGGCGTTGAAACGATGTTGCCTTGTTTGCTGTTCTTATAACGCTTTATAATGCGTTCATTTGTTAAAACTGCTTTGGTTTTGTCCATATGCGTGCAATTAACTGTTGTACAACGGCTTAGCATCTAATTGGCAGGTTTGCTGGTCCGTCCATGGTCCCAGCGGGATGTAATCGCACTAACATCTAACGTCGAACCCGTGCCATTGCCCGCTTGGTCTCCCGTTGCCGTCCCTCTACTAACGGTCTGCGCTGTGCCTGTCTGTCTGTGTGTCTACCTGTCCGCGGGGCGGTACAGAGTACCAGTACCACGGACCTAGCCGGCCTCCAGGCCTCGCCGGTGCCGCCCTCCTGGCTTCAGACGCCCGCCGAGGCGCGGCGCCACCGGCGCGCAGAGCAGGTAGGTGGTAGCGCCAGTGCCGTCAAATTCCTGCCTAGCTTGACGTTCCTCATCCAAAAAGAAACTCCAACTAGTCGTGGGCTGTTGATATAACTTGGAAATGAGGTTATTAATTGTGAAGGAGCCCTTTGCTTTACTGACAAGATGCCTAAAATAAGGTTGTTTCATTCGCGAGTAGCTTGATGCATAACCGTCATAAGCAAAAAACGTACAGTGTAAATACGCCTCGCCCGTGGCCGACTCCTGCAGCGCGCTGTGCCGCTAACGCCGCCACTAACGCCGCCTGCCGCAGGACCATGACACGTCCCCGCCGAGCGCCCTGACCAAGAGCCGCTTCAAGTCGGAGGGTGACCTGCTGACGGCCTCGGCGGCCGGCCGGCGGTCGGCAGCCGCGCCCCCCGCCGACCGAACACTCAGAGACTCGGAGGTGTTCTCGAGAGTCTCCGTCAAGGCGCTGGTACGACGCGACGCGACCTGACACTGGCACGACATGGCATGACCTAGACACGAACTGACACCGGACGCAGCATGACATGACCCCTGACACGACCTGATAACCGCGATCCTGGTCTGACAGCATGACGTGATCCGACCTGTACGGGGCGTGACCTGACCTGGCTCTCATCGGATACTAGTTGGATCTTGACCTGACCTGACGTAACCTGACTCGGTGCGGTCCGTCGTGACGTATGTCAGAGGACGGCGGCTGTCTGACTGTCATTAGTCTCTACTATGTTCTGTCTCGGGTCTGTGTCCTGAGATGTTACAGTAGTCGACGTTCTTCCTTAGTGTATAGCGCTGACCGGTGCCGGGATATTAGCGGCGAATGTAGGCTCTGTGTTTAACTGACTGCTAGATCGCTGAAGCTCACTAACGACCTCGGAAAGGTGCTGCTTTGAAGTAATATCTAGCCTATCTGGCAAGCATGTTTGTGTGAATTTCTACACCATGCTACTCCAGCCAGGAAGTGTGCTAGTGCCACCCGTGTGTCAATGTCTCAGTGTGGATGTGTCAGCGGCTGTGTCTGCCGCAGAGGGCCAGTTTCTGCGACCTCAGTCAGCTCCGGCCGTCCCCTCCCTCACCGGGGAGGGAGCCGAGACTCTCCCCGGCCAGGAGCGGATCCGCGCTGGTAAGACGGCGAGGTGTATAATGTCCCGACCTTCGGCTTCTCTGGTCGGTCGTCTTGCCACAGCTGTCTGTCTTTACTCGGCCGTCGACAGTGTATCTTACCCTCGGCTGAGCTGTCTTGGTGTTGTCTCGTCACCCGTCTCGCAGCTCTGTGGTATAGGGTGCGGCAAAAGTATTGATACCTTCCGTCTTTTTGTAATAACTCAATGCATTTCCAACATGCCCCCGAATATGACATTTCTGAGCGCGCCCTTGCGTACCCGCATCCTTCCCCGAGGCGGGGATTAGCTGAACAGCTGACCTCGACCCAGAGGGTCGCCGGCCGGGGTCATTATCCACCCGGTGGCCGCTGCAGTAGCCACGGCTGAACCATGAAGGTCAAACAATACAGTTTGGAGGCTCGCAGCCGCGCCATTGGCATGCTCCAAGCCGGCAAGACGCAGAGGGACGTTGCCTCACACTTTGGGGTCCCAGTCCTCACCATCAAACGCTGGTGGAAGAAGTTTAAGGAGGCAGGGAGCGTCGCAGATAGACCGCGGTCAGGGCGCCCTTCCAGCATCTCGACCGTCGCCAAGATCGTGATGAAGAAAGCGGCTGGAAAATCTGGCCACTCGGCGAGGAAGCTGTCCAAACAGCTCACTCGGAAGAAATATCCGGTGTCCGAGAGGACTGTCCGCCGGTACTGGAGGAACACCCTTGGACTGAAGGCCTACAAGATCCGCGTAAGGCCAAAATTAACGGAAAAACAGCGAGCACAGAGGCTTCAGTTTTGCAAGGAACGCAAGAACTGGACTGTGGAAGAGTGGAAACGGGTACTCTTCAGCGACGAGTCTCCCTTTCAACTCTTCCACCACCCAAACCGCCAGAACGAGCGAGTGTGGGCTGAGAACCCGGCTGAAGTCCCGAAGGCGTTCAGCGTCAAATTCCCGCCGAAACTGACGGTGTGGGGCATGATGTCCTACGAGGGACTGAGCCAGCTGCACGTGATCCCACAGAAGACGTCAGTCAATGCCGAGTACTACGTGGAGCACATCCTCGAGGAAGTCTGCCTCCCTGCCATCAACAGGACGGCCACGACGGGCTCCGTCCTCACGCGCCGCATGGTCGAGCGCAGGTCGGACAGCATTTTCATGCAGGATGGCGCTCCAGGTCATCGGTCTGCCAGAGCGCAGAAGTGGTGCCGGGAGCACCTCCCCAACTTCTGGGCTAAAGACACGTGGCCAGGGAACAGCCTTGACCTGGATCCAATTGAAGAGCTCTGGGGGATAATGCAGCAGGAGCTGGACAAGAAAAAACCTCCCAGCAACCTTGGACAGCTCGAGAAGGCGCTCAAGAGGACGTGGGCGAACATCATCCCACAGACTCTGAAGAACGTGGTGGCCAGCATGCCCGCACGTCTCTCACTCTGTGTCCAGCTTCGTGGAGAATACATTGACCGCTGAAATGAAACTGTTGTTTTAATTTTACGGGAGGGAGGGAATGAATGGTAAGGTATCAAAACTTTTGCCGCACCCGGTATTTTCGAGGCACCGAGTATCCGTCTGCTTCCTACATCTGTCCGCACAGCTCTCGAATCGGTTCCATTTGTGATAGTATCAGGCAGGTCGATTTGCACATTTGCACCTAGAGATTCTGTGTATGCTTGTGGGTCTTCCAGCAGTTAATCCGTTATATTTTCTGGGTCGATTCCTCGTTCGATTTAACGATGGTAAGTAACATGTTCTGTTGAATCATCCTCTCTTAGGTGCTCAGGTGTCGTCGCGTCTTATTTCACCTCGTGTTCTCTAACTTCGTTCTCTCTGTTGCAGTAGTCAGAATCACGCCCACCGGCTACCCACTCTGACTGCCACGAACTCTCGTCTCACTCCCCTAAAACGTATATCGTTTTACTCACATTTGTCGGTTGTTGTTGCTTATTTTTGTCGTGCATGTTATCGTCTTTGACTGTGCCGTTATTGTCTCTTTTGTTTGTTTTTTTCCCGTCAGTTCTTAGTTTGATTGACCTGTATGTTGGGTTGGCCATTTTTATATGCAGTTATATGAACGATTGGTGATGGTTTCTTTACTAACGGTTTATCGCGGTTAGTGGGTTTGATTCCTGGAATGCTCTGGTGGCGGGTGTTTGATTTGCTACAATTTTGCCGCGTGTGCTGCGTCGCTATTTGCAGTTTTATCTGCTTTAATGGTCCCCCGACTCCGTTGATACGCTGTCCAACAGTGACATCTGTGTCGCAGCCTCTGCTTCCCCCGTCCCCTCTCCCCCTCCTTCGGTGGCCGGGATCTAACGTCTGCTGATGTGGCCGACTGTTGCAGAGGTCCAGTTTCGGCAGAGCAGAGTCGACCGACCACACCCGCATCCACGTGCGATCCTTCGACAACTCCGCCGTCATCAGCCGCTTCAACAAGGTAGGGAGGCGCGACGTACTGAGGTGGGGAGACGCGGTCATTGGCGCAAACGGTTAGTGGAATAAGCGTGTGGATGTAACGGCGGTAGAAATCGACGCTGCCGACTGCCGTTGGCAAGGGATTGTGTATTTTGCATGTTTATTGTCGATAGAAAGTAGCTACCTTTGCAGGCTAGGTATGGATATGAAAAAAATCGGATGCAAAATGCTTCCTAAACTCGATATTTCTTAAGGACATTTTAGTTCTAAAACTCAAATAAATCTTAGTTCTATCGAAGTCTATCGGTAATTTGCAGATTAACATTTTAGCGTTTTACACCACTGCTGACGCTCGGCGCCCAATGCGCCTTAAAATGGCTGCTCTTTACTCTACCGCAGTCCTGTACTGACTGGCCCGGCGTGCACTGTGGACAGTCTTAACGGTCTGATCAGAACTCGGCAATCCGCTCCTGCTACCGCAAACCGTATATCAGCGTGTGTTTTACCGCCTTTCGTTCGACACTGTTCTGCGGTCACTGTGTCCGCTGCTGCACCCGTCCGGTCTGCGGGTGACGCCTGCTTCTGACACGGATAGCTGGTCCGGCCGGTCAGACTGAGCCTGTGCCGCCCTGTCGCGTCAGATCTGTCCCGTCCAGTCTGGTCCCGTCCGGCCGGCCCGGCCGGCTGTTTTGGGGACGGCTGCAGCCACGTCGCGCACGCCGCTGTTACAGCATTCTGCAGAGGGTTTCGACAGCGGTGCTCTGGGGGCGGGGAGGGGTGTTTTCGAACCGGCCTGTCCGTCGCGGTTAGCTGTTGCCGTCGCTGTGCCCTTGCTTGTCCCCCCCCCCCCCCTCCTCCAACTCTGTGGACTGTGCTGTTGACAACGGCGTGATTGCCATTGCCATTGCTGTATTGGTGTACCAAAGCAAGGGCAACAAATCCCGTCCCCGAATCACACCTGCATAGCTACGAGCGACGCCAAAAATCGGATCCTGCCCCTGTATTATGAAATTGCGTTGCCCCGTGCCCTCTGTGTAACACCCCTCCCTGTCCCCTGTTTCTCAGGATGGCGGCGAATCGTCCAGCTCGGAGTGCCGCGCGTGCGGACGGAAGGCGTACCAGATGGAGAGCGTGCACGCCGAGGGCGCCGTCTGGCACAAAACCTGCTTCCGCTGCTACCAGTGCAACAAGCAACTGACGTGAGTGCCGGCCCGGGGATGACCGGGTTAAATATATGGTTTTGGTAATCGTGACACCAGCGACGTCACTTAACCGTTGTTCAGCTGGCAAATATCCCCGCAGCTTACACTATCGGAGTTTTTAGACTAAAGTTTTGGCATTCATATATTCCAACTGCGTTTTTGGGGCGATACCAGACTGTCTTCTTGGAGCATCGGTGATGTTTTGTAGCCTCCATCAGTCGGTCACACCTGTATATACTGTACTGATTCAGGGGTCACTGGCTCCAGGTGTGCCCGATACCACCTCTGTCGACCGCTCTAACGGTCACACCGGATCCAGCATCAAACATTCCTGGCCACGGGCCGTCCAGCCGGGTCAAAAACTGGCCCTGTCGAAGTCGCTCTGAATGGATTGTTTTTGTCGGCGCTCAGTGGGCGGATTTCCGTCCGCGATGTCGGAAACTAAACGGACCAAAGAGCCGTGGCATCGACTAAAACCAACTCAACATGATTAAAATTGTTGCTGTTTGATTGAAATTATTGTTTACGTCTCACTGGTTGGAAGTATTTTTTACTTCTCAAAACGTCTGGACACTGCACATTCAGACGTGTGCAATGTGTCCTATGCGAAGTGCTCAGTGCTAGCGTAATTTATGATGAACGGGCGACATTCCTCCGTGATCTGTCACGTTTTTGTATTTAGAACCTAGTCCGCCAACCGGTCCGTGTGGAACTATGTTAAGTCACGAGTCGTGAGTTAGCGCTCAGGATCCGTGAGGAGGCTGCTGACGACAGCAGTTTCATCGCGTACCCGCGGCTCCCCTGTCGTGGCGACATCTGACCACTGGTCAGTGCTAATCGCGAACATGTTTCGCTGTGTGTCTGGCTACATAATACCTCACCCAATGTCCCAATTTGTGTCTCACTGGGTGCCTCGTCCGATGTCTCACCGATCTACTCCTCTGTTTCAGTGTGGACACGTATGCCAGTCACGACGGTCGGCTCTATTGCGTGGTTCATCAGCGGCAGCTGTTGAAGGCGCTGGCCGCTGCAGCTGCCGCCCCCGCCTCCGCCGCCACAGCCACCACAGCCGCTGCCGCGACCGTGGACGCCACAGACTCAGGTACGGTTCCTAGGTGTAGGGGTGTCAAACAAATAGCATAAAACTCCAGCATTATATATTGTCACAGAAGCTAAACCCATTCACGGTTAGTCAATAATCCCTTAAATTTTGTATTATGTAATTGTAAACTGCTGTTGGTAAATGGGCATACAAATATTTATTTGAATTCAATTCGTCGCTATATTTTACTCAGAAACAATGTAAAGTATGTCAACCGGCGGGAGACACAAATGTGTCGACTTCCATCGCAGACACAGCCCAAATTCCAAGTGTGAGCAGCTGACCCAGCCCTCGCCCGATGGCTTCCCCATTACCGTTGGGGTTCAAGTACGGTCACCTGAGTGTTTCTCATTACCAGCATATGGTTGGCAATGAGAGTACGGAGGCTGAATTACACCGTAGGGCGTGGGTTCAGTCAGTCTGTCCCTCCCTATACCACCACTCCCACCGCACCCGTTCCGTGCTTCTATCCTCAGGAAACTGAAATCCTTCTCCTCCACGCCGCTACCCCCTCCGGGCTGGACAGGCAATTTTATCTCATGCGGGCTGCTCCCTTGGAGCGGCACCGCTGCTCCCGAGGGAGCGCACCCCGTAGCCGGGTGCAGTGAGTGCCTTGGGGCTGGGTGGCCTGTCCTATGGACGGGCTCAGCCCCGGCGACTCACTAGGGTGCCTGCCCAGACCAATGTCTCCCCCTACATCCTATCATCCTCCCGGCTCTGAAATGGTCTAATTGGACCAAAAGGGTCTAACCCCCCAAAAAAAAAACTCCCACCGCCCACCGCGGCCCGTTCTGACCAGGTGCTGGGACCGGGTGGTGGATGGTTACGCTATGGCGGGCTGGCCTCGGCGCTAAATTGACTGATAACGAGCCCGTGGCCCGGAACCCGGCCCACCGCGGGTACCACGAGACTTCGGCTTGACCGATAGGTTTGTCCCGGTTCTGGTGTGGAAGCGAAATTTGATCGGGAAATGTAGGTGTTGAGTGATAAAATGTTAGGTGGTGAAAGCACATTAGAATAATGTTACATTCTGAAAAGTAGTTTTATTGCATTCGAAAGCAGTTCACAATCTTCTCGATATCAGGCATGCATAAATCAAGAAACATCGTATTTCTGTCAGCTACACATACACCCGTACCTTTTATCACCGTGTTGCTATTCGGAGACGGTAGACGGTGCGGTCAGTTCCAGTCCGCTGCCCGGGGACCACTGACCGTGCAGCGGCCGGGGCGGCCTGACCCGGTCGCGCGCCAGCTCTGATCCCATCAGCTGCCGCCGTGTCGGTCCGGTCCGCCGTGCTGCCGCCGCGCCGCGCTTCCAGATTTCGACCACCGCTCCGGGGTTGTTTGCCTTTCCCGGAGACTGAGTTCGAGCCGCATCGGTCGGGCGGGAGGAGGGGGGGGGGGGAGGGGGACAGCGACCGTGTCTGCACTGGCAGAGCGTCACGTCAGTGGTGACGGGAATGGTATGATATCACGTATACTGGCGATGTTGGTATGTTATGTTTGCAGTGACTGAGGAATGCTAGAATGTCACGGATGCATGATAAAATCTGGGTATGCAGTGGTAGGTGTGACATTTGGTGACGGGACGAGAGGGTGACCGAATGTCATGTTTTGTGTCATTGGTTGGTAGAATTTCGTACTTGGTACCATGCCCATTGCCCGTAGGCCGTAACGTCCGGTATGGTTACTGGGTAGTGTGATTGAGATTGATAGTCACGCATGGCTACCGACGTATGACAGCCCATCACATCAACTACGGACACGTTACAGGATGGTTTCCAATGTTAGAGACACACGACGTCAGGTAGGAAAAATCAGGGAGCGATGGATGGTCCATATGTACCGCCGCCCCGTGAATATCCGCCCGTTAGCGGTGATTCCCGGCACGGTGTCTGGAAGTCGGCCGCTGGCTTCCTGCCCGTGACCCGGCCCCCGTCCGTCACAGCCGGTTCGCTGGCCGGGCAGGCGCCGGGGTGGGTCGGTAGGGTCACCGGGGCGGTGGGACCGTGATCCGGACTGAACTGGACAGCCGTGAGTCGTGAGTCAGTCACGGAACGGACGGTACAGCCGTGATCTTTGTCACTGACGCTGTATATGTGTGCCGGGAGGCGGCGGAAACGGTCATATGAGCCTGTCTAGTTTCGCGGGGGCACTTAACGGCAGAACAGCCCGCCAGTGGCGGCGGTGTGATTGGTGGTTTGTCACAGTTCCCGGCTGCGATGATGCGGTCATGAACCGTGACTGGGGACGGCCCCAGCCGAGACCATTGACTGAGACCATGTCGGACTGTCTCTTACCGCCGCGCCGGCTTGGCATGGAACTCCCGGGTCTGAAGTTTGTAACCGAGTATGGTCCGAACTAAAGACGGCCTTCACATATAGTAAAAGGGGTTAACCCTTCCTTCCTCCACCGGTAACCGTAGTGAACAGCTACAGATGCGACCGCTAGGTTCTAACTTTTAAGCCTGCAAGAGAAAGGTGAACCTGTTCTCACTGCTCCATGCTCTCAGGGCAAGAAAGCAGGGCGGAGACTAAACCCACCAACCCATCGCGCGAACTGTTCGCTCAGTTTCACCCAGATTGTCGAGGCTGCATGCGTTCATCACGTTTGGCAACCAGAGCGGATAGGGCGGGCGAGGTCCCGTAGCTCGGCCGGTTTTCGTCTGAGAAGTGGGTGGGCACGCCTCAGTTCTGTCATGCCACACCAGCATACCACTCAGCGTGTCTTTAGAGTGGAGCAGTGCCACCTTTGGCCGAGAAAGCCGGTAGGTGTGTTGTGTTGCACGTGCTAATTCACTGCACACCAATGCGTCACAATGTAGAATGCCGTCGGTAATTTCATTCAGAATGATAGGGGAGAGTGGGGTAATTTGGCCGGTGCGTGGTGTAAATTGGCCGCCCCCACCTGTACGCTGTCTAATAAAAGTGAGTGAAATAGCTCTAGTCTCTATTCATTTGTCATGGGTAGAAATAACTGGAGGACAAATGTCAAAACTTTGCCCCTCGTAGTTTTATTCAAAATTAATAAAACGTTAATTTCATTAGAAAATGGTAACTTTTACTTCTGTTTACAAAGTTGTATAACATGTAGTATTTGGGCTAAAAACGAATTCAGACATTATAGCGCCATTCTTGGGGGTGTTCAGCGGTTCCAAGAGCAATTTTATCTAATTCCGTATAGCCGTGATGACTTTAAAGACAAAAATTTTCAGAATGACAATATGGGGTAATTTGGCCGGGACTAGCGGGGCAGCTTGGCCGGTGCGCTCATGGTCTATATGCTGGAACGGCCGAGTTTTCATGGTCAATTGTACCATAAATGACATGATTCATGACCAACTTTGACTACTTTGATGCTGTTGTGAAATGCGACCACCTTAGTTTGTGAGCTCCAGCCGGGCCGGCCGGCGACGCGCGCGCGAGTTGTGAGCCGCTGTGGACACGTGACCGGCCGCCTGCGGGCGAATTGGGCGGAGCCGACTGCGGCGGCGGCCGCTGATCAGCGGTCAGTTGGCGTCCTGATCTCGAACCCGTAAGGTACGGCCTTTTGCGGCTGATCTTTGCACACGGGTAGAGTGACGGCGCGACTCAGGCACCGGGAGAGTGCGGCCTTGAGGCTGACTCCTTGCACACCGGTTGCTACCGCTGGTCGGCTAGGCTTCGAGGAGGGGTGGAGGGTCGGCTATCGGTGGCGGCGCGGGGTAACCCGGTGCCAACCCCAAATTGGAACCTTTGTGGTGTAGTGTATTTCTGGATCGGATATCGGTAAGGTCAGCTAATGCTGTTTAACTCCGACAATTGTCGTTTAAAGGGTGGCTAGTCACGGGTTGTATTTAATTGTGCTTATCATCACAATATATCGCGGCACTTCAACGCATTTCTTTAAGTAGTCGGTTGAAACTTACAGTCGATCCGGTCTTAGGGTTTGTCTGAATACAGTCCACACTTTTTATACACGGCCAGAGTCGCAACATAGTCCTCCGGGCCGGATGTAACTGTACCTTTGGAATTTTTCGATCAGTCATTGTCGGTCAGTAACTGCTTTTTTTAGACTTCCTTTCTGAACATTGCCTGTCATGGAGGAATTGATCGCCACTAGGACTAGACTTCGCTCAAAGGCCACAAAGCTCTGCAACGATTTAAAGGCTTGTCGGCAGGAGGATCAAAGATCCTTGGACCAGGATCAGCTGGCATTGAAAATCCACCATGTCGAGAAGCTGCTGGGCGAGCTTCAAGGCACCCAAATTCAGCTAGATAAGGTAGGGCAATCGGATGAGACCAGCCATATCCAGATGATGGAGGATGAGATATTTCTGAGTTCTCGAGTTCTAGCCCGCCTCGAGAAGGCTGCCGAGGCCAGGGGCGTGCCTGTGCCGGGGAACTCGACAGCGAACTCTGAATTCAAATCCTCTCTGGCTGTCAAAATCCCAGTTTTCGGTGGCGACATCATGAAATGGTCAGAGTTTTGGGAGTTGTTTATGGTCTCAGTTCATCAGAATCCTGGTTTCGAAGATGTTCAGAAGTTTGTCGTGCTGAAATCGCATTTAGCTGGTGCAGCCCTTCAGGCCATTCAGGGTATCCCAGTCTCTGGCAACGGCTACGCCGAGGCTGTGGCAGTTCTCAAAGAGAGGTTTGACCGAAGTGAGCTCTGCCGAGAGACGCTCATGAGAGAGCTTTTGAACATGCCTGCAGTCCGCTCCAATGATCTGAGGGCCCTGCGGTCACTGACGGACCATATCGCTGCCCACACCAGAGCCTTAAACTCACTCGGTGTCACGTCAGACAGCTTCTCTTCACTCTTACTGCCCATGGTTAAAGAGAAGCTTCCAGAGAGCTGGCGAGTTGAGTGGGCAAGACAGGGAAAAACACAGTTCGCTGATTTTCTTGAGTTCCTTCAGCAGGAGATACGGGTGCAGGAGTATGCGAGAGGTGTAGCGGCACCAGATGCTCCCTCAAAGTCTCCAAACTCCGCGGCCTCTGTAGCTGCCACCCTTAATGCACAGCGCATGCCTCGCGCTTCAAACAAACTGTGCCCTGCTTGCTGCAGTGGGACGCACCCGCTCCCACAGTGCCGATCATTCTTGAAAATGGATCCTGAGGCTCGGTGGAGAGTTGCGTCGGCATCAATGGCCTGTTATTGTTGCCTAATAGGGGGACATCGCGCTCGAAGCTGTCGGGCTGGAGGCTGCAGCGAATGCGGACGGAATCATCACGTCCTGCTGCACCGCCACTCCGCTGCCCATTCTCCGCAGAATCCTGGTGTTGGGGTGGCACCCACGACTGGTGCAGATGGGCCCTCGCCGGCTGGTCTGCGGCCGAGGGGTGCAGAGGTGAGGCCCCAGGACGGCCACTTGGAAACAGTACAGCGTCCATCCAGCTCAGGCCCTCCGCAGCCCGCTGCTGCTGCGCAGGCGCCGCCGGTAGGTCCGTTCAGGCCAGAAACGGTCCCAATCAGCACGGCTGGGGCAAGGACAGAATCACGTGATTTCAATGTCGGACGGCATCGCTACCAGGCTGGTGGGGGGAACATTGGCAATTGTTTCTTCCAGACAGCGCTGGTCAGGGCCGGTGATCCCCAGAACGGTCGAATGGTTCGGCTTCTCTTGGACGGGGGATCAGACTCCTCTTACATACGCAGCTCCCTGGCGGAGGAGCTTGGACTGCCGGTCGTTGGCACCGGGACCTTCTCCTGCATCGGTTTTCAGGAGAAGCTCGAGGAGCCACGGGAATACGACCGAGTCAGGATCGATTTGAACAGCCGGTTCGATGACGGACATGTGACTATTGACCTATGGAGCACGGAACGGGTGTGCTCTCCCCTTCCGGTGCCGTCCCTCTCGAAGTTGCCCGGTCAGATGCCCGAGATGATGGCCGATGATTTTAAGGGAGGTGAGATTGACCTGCTAATCGGTATTGACAACCTCTATAGAATCGTGCAGTGGGAGCAAGTCGGTGTGGGTGACGGACTTCGGGCTGTCGCCACCGTTTTCGGCTACGTGATGCACGGCTGCCACACGCACAGTGACAGATGTGAGGATTCTCTGTGCCGAAGGACGGAGAATCTCGCCATGAGGACGACTGCTGGAAGACTTGGCGAGGAGAGCGTCGGTCCACATGACGGCGAGATGACGGACATGCTGGTTGATCCTGTCCTCGAACCGGGGAGAGGACTGACGGTGACCGACTGCGTGCCGGCGTCCCATAAGGAACCACCCATCACTGAAACGGGGGGAGGACGGACAGTGGCCGACTGCGGACTTGCGTCCGATTCGGAGCTGTCTCCGGCCTCAGACGGTGTCGCGTCTCTACATCGAGGGGCTCGATATGACAGAGTTGATCGGGTCCGGCGGCGGCGCCGTCGCCATCGTCGTGTCGATGCTCATTTGACAGATTGCTGGAAGCAGGCCGTGTTGCGTGCCTGGACTCTGTCGCCGCGAGGAAGACCTACCCGTTTACCCAAGGTGGGCGACGTGTTTCGAGTTCATAGCGACAGGCACCGCGGTCGCTGGCCTTTGGTCCTGGCTGAGCGGCGGATCTCTGGGCCTGGCAGGCACGGACGAGCGGACAGGAGATGTGTTCCGGACAACTAGGTGGCCAATGAAGAAGCTGAATCCTTAACTGTTTTGATGATTCTAGACTGAACAGCAGTTGTATTGAAGTGTTTGAAAAATGTAAATGGCCTTATGAATGTATTTATGTGTGTCCTGACCTGAAATGACATTTATCGGGTTGCGCTTGACTTTTCTTTCTTTTTGCAACAGACCCTGTCCTGACGCGTGAGCTCTCGGTCAGCGAAGCAGCGGCATGGTGCTCTGCGGTGCTTCACCGGAACGGTCTTTTGGACTGTCCGGTCACAAGCAATGGACAGATGGACCGGTACGGCGGCTGGACGGTGACACGGCGGCCGGACGCTGATCGCACGAAGACCGGGCGCACTGGACTTTCCCGGAATGGCTCAAGCTGAAGCCAGGCGAAGCGAGTGCGGTGTGCGTGTGCCTAGCTGGACACTGGGCAGTGACGTGCAGTGACGATGTGTACGTGATGCGGCGGACGCGGTGCTGACGTCACGGTGATATCGGTGATTCATTGCGTCCAAGATGGCAGTTCATTTTGTGTTGAAAATTTGTTAATTTTCAAGGGGGGAGTATGTTGTGAAATGCGACCACCTTAGTTTGTGAGCTCCAGCCGGGCCGGCCGGCGACGCGCGCGCGAGTTGTGAGCCGCTGTGGACACGTGACCGGCCGCCTGCGGGCGAATTGGGCGGAGCCGACTGCGGCGGCGGCCGCTGATCAGCGGTCAGTTGGCGTCCTGATCTCGAACCCGTAAGGTACGGCCTTTTGCGGCTGATCTTTGCACACGGGTAGAGTGACGGCGCGACTCAGGCACCGGGAGAGTGCGGCCTTGAGGCTGACTCCTTGCACACCGGTTGCTACCGCTGGTCGGCTAGGCTTCGAGGAGGGGTGGAGGGTCGGCTATCGGTGGCGGCGCGGGGTAACCCGGTGCCAACCCCAAATTGGAACCTTTGTGGTGTAGTGTATTTCTGGATCGGATATCGGTAAGGTCAGCTAATGCTGTTTAACTCCGACAATTGTCGTTTAAAGGGTGGCTAGTCACGGGTTGTATTTAATTGTGCTTATCATCACAATATATCGCGGCACTTCAACGCATTTCTTTAAGTAGTCGGTTGAAACTTACAGTCGATCCGGTCTTAGGGTTTGTCTGAATACAGTCCACACTTTTTATACACGGCCAGAGTCGCAACAGATGCCTTACTTCCGATTGGTCAACTGTAAGAGCATGGGACGTCATCAAAGGTTACCAAACGTTTTTTGCTAATAAATCCTTACATAAAAATGGTACAGCCGCACAAATGGTCTCATTCTGTTCAGCTCGCCAAGGCGCATCGAATGATATGCATGATGACCTTGAAATCACGTGACCTTGAGGTCAAGCGACCATATGCAGCGTGACCTGAGGTCAACCTTTGACCTTGACTTCTCAAGGTCAACACATATATCTTTCGATGCGGACTGACGAGAGAATTACGATGGTACTCGAAGTTTTGGCCTAGCTTGATTACTTCAAAAGTTATTCGTAAAAAACTGTTTTTGCATCTAGAGCCGCTAATTTGGCTATTTTGACCCCTGTGACCCCTGAGTCAACCTCCAAAATGCGGCAAATGCGTCATAGGACACACGTCATTGCTGAATCTGAAGCTGACTCGCAATATAACATAAAATCCCGACCGCAAGCTAACACCGGCCAAATTGCCCCACACCCCCGGCCAAATAACCCTGCTATAGTGGGGCAATTTGGCCGCCTTGCAGACCTTTGTAATACGTCACAATTTCAATATAAGTAATTACTCTATCATTTCAAGTTCACTGTCCAGTAAAGTAAAATGAATACGACACCTGCCAGCGTTGAGAAAATGCAGAAATGTGTCGTCAATTTTAAGTTATATCGTTTTCTAAAAAAAGCGGCCAAATTACCCCACTCTCCCCTACCCAGCGTGACACTGAAGTTGAACTACCCACTTTTGTAACGATGGTTATCATGCCTGTTATAATTCAAATTCATCATCGCTCGGCCACCACCATGGCTCCACGTAAATTAAATGCGCCGTCGCAAGGCGGTGTCGTTTTTGCTGCGTTTTTGTTAATTGATGTGTTATCTACACCCGCCCACAATACACACGGTAATGTGGTGATACACACACAGCTGTTCTAATAAGGGCCATTAGTGACGGTGTGAGGCGTCTGTGGCGCCTCTGTGACCGCGGACACACACCTGGCAGACACCTGACGGCTTGATCTGGCCACACAGTCAATGTCGCAGTGGCTATTGCGGGTCAGGATCCACCGAGGCTCTACCCGGGGGTCGTTGTGGTCGGCCGGTGCCGGCGGTGCCCTCCGGACTGAGCACAGTGCTCACTGCTCACCTGCGGCTCACATCACCTGTCCCCGTACCCGCCGACCGTCCCAGTTCATCGCCACCCATCACCCACCAGCCCTGCTGACCGTCTCAAGCGGACCCAGCTTTCTCCGCGGGCGGTCCTCGGCCTGCGCCCTGCCGTCGCGCGGTCGGCCGGCCGACCCGGTGACCTGCGCGTCCAGGAAGCGGCGACAGCGGCCGGGCGGGGTCGGCGCGCCGCTCAGCGCGGCCGCCGCATCCTTCCGCTGCCGGCCGGACGCGGCGCCGGGCTATGTGGAGCGGCGGCAGCCACCAATCAGCGCCGCCCGCGACCGGCCGGCCGCGCGGCGCGGCGCGCGCTGTCACCTGGCCGGGCGCTGGCGGCGGCGCGGCGCGGCGCCGGCGGCAGTGTGCGCCGCTCCGTGATGGTGATCGCCCGTGTCCCCGGTGTTGCAGGGCCCCGAGCCGGCGGCGAGATGGTCGGAGCCGACGACGAGCGCACCGACGGACCGGCCGGCGCCAACGAGATCGTCAAATGTGAGTACCGATCGACGAGGACGGCAGTGTGGACCGTGTACTGTGTGGCGTGTACCGTACCCGCGGGACTCTGCGCCTGAGGCAGCGGAGACTGTGGGGCTTCTGTTGAGTCCGGTCTCACGTTTCAGCCCATCGCTACACGACAATACCGTAAGCGTTTTTGACTTCAGCGAGCTCCTATCGCGAGTTTCCATCGGCGGATCGTGCGGGTTTTTCCATTTTTCTTTGTTTAGTGATCGTTCGCACGAGGTCCATTTTTGGTGCTGGTTCGCTCGTAACGACAGCCGGTTGTCACTCCGTAACGTGAGCCGTGGTGACGCCGGTGCGGCCGTGACGGTCGCGCAGCTGGTGTGTGCCGCCGGCGGCGAGGTCGGCGGTGACGCTGTGACATGACGCCGGCCGGGACGCCGCTCGCTGGGAGGCAGCTGGGGAGCGTCGGTCGGCGGCCCGGCGGCAGCTGGTGGGGCAGCTCCCGACCCCGGGGGAGCGGCGGGGAGGGGATGACTGGGGGAGGGTGCAGACGGCCTGCAGGGACCGGCTGGGGCACGGACCGGCAGGGGAGCCGGCACGGACCGGCCAGGGTCGCCCTGTTACCGGGCCGCCGCTGCTGCACGGTAGCCGGCCGGATTAACCACCGTACCCCGGCGCCGGCTGCCCGGGCCCGGCAGCTGCTGCGGTCCCAGCCGACACGCCAACCCTGATCCTCTCCACCAGCCGGGCCCGGCTCCGACGGCGAAACCTGCGGCCCGACCACCGGAACGTCGCAGCGGGACCGGCGACACGGAACGAAGCGCTCCGAGACGCTCCGACCGCGGGACTTTCTACCCACTGCGCTCGATCCGTCTCCCTCACCCGGCTGTGAGCCGATAGCTGGTCCAGAAGTGGTCTTGTGGTCTCGTCAGGCGGACCAGGAGACCGTGAGTCCCCACAGCTGGTCTCGTGACGCGTTCTCACGGCTCGACTGCCATGCCACCGCTTAGATCACCGCTCCGTAATGAACCCCGCCCTCCCCGAATCTCAGCAAACTCGTGTTTGTCTCTTCACTGCAGCGCTCCATGGGGTGATTTCATAGCCATGACGTCAGATTCAGCAAAGCTCAGGGATTTTTACGTCCGTCCTTCGGTGTGATTCGTGTGCACTTATGTCCATTCAGCACTGTGCAGTTTGCAGCGTGTACTGTAGTCCTCCCTATCCAGCGTGCCGTCCATGCTGCACGCTCGTAATTTGCCATATATGCCGTTAATTTTCCACAGTCCACACAGACAAACAAGTCTGCAGTCCGCCCGTTGTAACTGCGCGGTACCGTTTTGATATTCGTTTGTGGGGGCTGCAATGGCCGCGTCCTGCAGTGCACGTTGGTGCTAGCCATAGCGATTGAGCAGACAGGTCATCCCAGAAAGAAGGCGTATCAGTGTAATTGATTGAGGTTATCATGACCCCTTCACTCGGTAGTCATCAGATGTTTCAGTAGATGTCGCGGGTTCAACGATCGTCGTGACGTATATTGATACCGTTTCTTATAAAATGACCGCATAGAGCGCTAGAGAACAGTCAGTAGATGCGCAAGTTATCGACCTTAGGCTTGTCAGAGGGATTGGAGAAGAGTGACTCGTTGGCCTACTACGGGGTGGGGGAGCCGCCGAGTGCACCCTCCTCCGACACGCGGTGGATGAGTCACCGCCACAGCCCTCGAATATGGCGGCGGCGGCGGCGGTGTGCTGCCATGTCTGCCCTGAACGGCGTTATATACGGCCATATTTGGGCCGTCGGCAGGTCTCAGCCCGGTTCCTTGGTCCTCTATATAGAGGGACAGGGACGGACGGCCGGCGGCCGAATGTGATATCGCCTCGCCTGGCGCTCCGTAACGGGCGTCACGGCCGGCGCCGTGTGACGGTCAGGCAGCCGCTCCGTAAAGGTGGCCGTCACGCACACCGTCACGGGTCGTGATGAGCTCCGCGGCGGCCCGAGCGGCCCTAATGAGGTCGGCCGGGTGGTCAGCGGTCGGCCGGGGTCGGTCAGCGAACTGTGAGTGGTGTGACTGGTGACGGTGGTGCTGATGGGACTGGACACTGGTGATGTCCATGCCGGCACCGCTGTCAATGTTGGTGCCTTGTTAGTATCGTTGTAGGTATTGTCAGCCGATGCTGTTTGAATGACATTACAACGGGTCCACATTGTTCTGTGGTGGCTGCGAGCCTAAAGGGTTGTATTTTATACATAATTACACATGCTAGTCAGTGAATCAGCTCAGCTTGAGCCGTGAATCGTCAGAGCTCCCACCTAGCTGATCCAGTTTCCCGGAAGGTCTTATCGCTCTACGGGTTAATCTGCGGAGAGTATGTGGCCGCCACTGCCGGCGGGCAGGTCCCGCTGACCGGGAGATGGGTCTGATTGAGCCGTCCGTCGGTCCGTCCGTCCGCCCAGCCGGCGGGTGTGGAATGCAGATGTGTGTCTGACTCTCAGCTGACTGGCACCGACGGCCGATTGCTGATCCGGCGGCCTCTGATGGTGGATGACCGACCTCGGCTCCAGCGCTGCCGATGGAGGCCCAGATACTGTGTTATAACCAGACGGGGTGGTCCGGCCGGCTGGACGGCGACCCCACTCCGGTAAACCGCGCCGTACAGTGTCCACCAGCTGTGACGGCCGGCCACCCCGCTCTTCCTGCAGCACCGCGCCGTGTTATAGGTATCGGTGTGCGGCGGCACACCGTTCTGCCTGGCCGCATATAGGGCGAGCCGACCACCGAAGATGGGTGAGAGTCGCAGGCGACGGAGCTTCACAGATTGGGAACCGCTGAGCTGACCGACCGCAGTCCGTCCGTCCCTCCCCGGTCTCCCGAAACGCCACGGCACACCGCTGTGACGCGTGACGATCCGTCAGCCGAGGGTGACGCCGTGCTGTGACGGTCGGCGCCGGCCGGCCAACAATGGGCCGTGATAGCTGTGTGATAGCCGTCGGTCGACCACGACCCCGTGCGCCGGATGCATTATTCATCGGCGTCGGCAACTGTCATCGCGTCGCGCCGCCGCCGGTTTGGGCTGCGCGAGCACAAGCGAGCTTGGTGTGCCGCTCTGGAGTCTGGAGTCCTGGACCCTACCTACCCTTGCACCGTAAACCGCCAGCTTAGTCTATCACCACCCCCGCCAAGCCGGCGGCGGCACGGCACGTGCTGCATTTGCGGTGCATTAGCGCCCCTCAGCCGCCCAGACTGACAACGCCGACCGGGGACGCCAAAC
The DNA here is from genome assembly GCF_019059575.1 of Amphibalanus amphitrite. Lineage (NCBI taxonomy): Eukaryota > Metazoa > Arthropoda > Thecostraca > Balanomorpha > Balanidae > Amphibalanus > Amphibalanus amphitrite. The sequence continues at coordinate 1,584,796 of NW_024881528.1, read as the reverse complement.
AGCCGCGAAAGGGCCGCAAAAACCTGCAAACTGCTGATGGTCGTTAGCTGGAACTGAGCAGACCGTGTTGGTGTCGTGACGAAAATAGCTGGGATGGTGTAGCGAAAGTGGGCGGGAGCAGGGGCATCGCTGATGCAGGTTTCGAAAGAAACGACGGAGTTCACCGTTTTTGCTTTTCACTTGAAGCGCTTGTCCTATAAGCATAATAAGCATATGCATCTGCAGTCTTGCAGTCATGTGCGCTGTCAAAGGCCAAATGGTTTGTCTTTTCTGCCGGCTGGCGGCCAGCTGCCGCTGCCCGGAAACAGGGCGGGTCCTGTGGCACCGATGTCGGCACGTGCCCCCCCTTCCCTCCCCCCTCCCCCACACACACCGGCGGGTGGCACTGCTGACATATCCAATCAGTGCCGCCCGCTGACAGCGCATACATCGCCGTTCAAACACGGCTGATGACGTCATTAATGCCGGACCTCGCGGACCTCGTCATTAATGCCGGACCTCCTGGACCTCGCGGTCCGCCGCAGGACCAGCCGCGTTTGAACGATCCGATTTGACCCCGAGAACGGCCTGACTTCCGGGGCTGTCGGTATAGTGGGTCGGTAATTGAAGGCCTGGAGCAGGGGCCGTTGGAGCCAGAATGCCAAAACCAATTTTCAGCGGCCCTCGTCAACATGGTTCGTAACAGAAGGCGCAGTCACCGTTGCTTGGCTCTCAGAAGTAGCGGAAAGATGTCAGTCACATGGTTATTGGTTATGCTGCTTATGAATCGCCCTTTCGTGCAATCGACACGGATGGTCGGAGCCAAGCCGACACTCGACCTATGGAATGGTTGTCAACTGTCACCTTCGGTCTCATCGATGGACGGCCACAGCACGCTGCTCCCAACAGCCAACTCTCCAACCTGGGTTCGACGGGTCCGACGCTCGGAGCGCCGCGCCAATTCAGTCCGCTCTTCTGCCGACAGGCGGCGGTAGTGAGAGCCGGCCGTGTGTGTGTGTGAACAGAGCAGGGCGCGCTCCGGGGACCGGCGCAGTAGCCGCACATAACGCCCGCTCAGCTGTCGCCGGCTGGCGGCACACGCCGCGGTATGTGCGGCTAGTGGCCCGGTCCCGATAGCGCACCCCTAGTTGTTGTTCACACACCTCTCTCCGGTCCTGAACCGAGCTAACTAACCGTGCCCATCCGTGTCGGCTCCGTTGTCCGGCGCCCAACTCTGGGCGATTCTGGGCGCACGGGGTCGGCGTGAGACAGGAACAAGGGTGCGTCTGGGGACCAGCTCACTAGCCGCTCATAACACAGCTGCCGGCCTGCCGGCCGATGGCGTCACACATCCTCGGCTGGTGCTCGTCGGCTATGTTATGGGTAGCTACTGAGCTCCGTAACCGAAGCACCAATATGGCAAGCAACGTTTTCGCCGCACCCGGCGACGACTGACTCTCTCTCGCCCGTCTTCTTTTTCTTCTAAGAGACTAGTCTATAAAGACGTTTATAGCCCGCGTGCAGATGCGGGTAGGTGCCGGGTGGGATTGGCACAAGCGAACTGTGAAAAAATGAAGATGAAAATGATAAAAGGCATTTTTACTTGCATTGGAAGTGAGTGGCGCGCCGTGCCGGGTAGTAGAAGAGGCCCTCTCTCCCTTTGCTGCAAAAACGAAATACGCACAGTGGATGGCGCTTTTTGTGGCGAAAAATATTAGGCATTTTGATTATTTTCCCCGTTTCATGATAAATCAATCGTCAATGGCCAGCGGCGTATTTAGAAAATCGCGAAGGGGGGGGCCAAGGGTTTGGAGGGCGCCACCTCACCCAAGGAGGGCGCCATACGGTCGCGAGATAAAAAATCACTCAACGGGGGGGGGGGGGGGGTTGGGAGGCGTTTTTTACCATGCCACCAGTTTTTTTTTTTGCGTAACCTCGTATAGGTCGTGCTGCATTGATTTTGCATCGTGTGTATTCTTTATACTCCAGGTCACAAAAGGTCGAGTGGTCTTGAAATGCTGCGCCGAAGGCGCGCGAAATTTTTGAAAACAACCTTTTCCTCCGCTTTTTAGGCACGCCTTTTATACGATCACTGTTCAAAGCTCCTCTCGCTCTTTTACCAACTTTGAAGGTATAAAAAATACCTAAGGTTTGGTCGGGCCGCTGCCACACAAACTGTATAGAAAGCTTGGCTCATGGGTGTCGATGTATAAAAGTTTATTAGCGGTGGCATATCTACGCACCAGATCACCGTATCGGATTGATACCGGAGCGCGAGATGCGTAAACATCATCCAAATTACCTCAGACCAGCCTTCATAGCCTTCTCACAGGTGCATACAGTGTACACTGTACCCACATAACCAGTTTCAATCACCGAAACTTCAGATGCCTGCTGTTGCGGCCGAACCTGTTGACAATACTTAATCGTAATGCATATAGATGCCATGATGCACGTAAAGTAGGATCAATCCGTTAAGACCAAAGACGTGTTTTATGCATCGTAGAGCGTAGATAGTTTTGGTAGGTATAGGTACTTCATTCATTGTGCTGAATGCACGTTCATTTGTGGCAGTTTTCACAGGCAAGACATCAACTATGTGCAATAGAACGACTAAGTTGAAGAACATGCCAAAGGAGTAAATAAATGATAGGAGGGCAGCGATCAACGGATGTTGCCAATAGGTAAAAGGGCTGCGATCCACAGGAGGGCGCTAATAGGTAGAAGAGCCCCGATCAACATCCCGAGTTTCGACAGTAGGGCACCGATAGGTAGGAAGTTGGCGAGCAGCAGGAGGGCGCAAATGGATAGAAGGGCAGCGATCAACAGGAGGGCACCAATAGGTAGGAGGGCCCCGATCAACAATCAACAGGAGGGCGCCACCAGGTAAGAGGGTGGCGAGGAACAGGAGAGCACCAATAGGAGGGTGGCGATCAACAAGAGGTCGCCAATAGGTGGGAGGGCGGTCATCAACTGCAAGTCGCCAATGAGCGGAAGGGTGACGATTAAAATGGGGGTGGCAATGGTGAGGAGGGCGCCTTTGCTCAAGAGGATGACACGAACAGGAGGGCGTCTGTGCGGAGGGCGCTGGTCAACAGGAAGGTGCCAGTAGATAGGAGGGCGGTGATCAACAGGAGGGTGCCAGTGGTTAGGAGGGCGGCGATCAACACGAGGGCGCCAACAGGAGAAGGGCCCCGATTAGCATTCAACAGGAAGGACTAGGGAACCAATAGGTAGGAGGGCGGCACTGAACAAGAGGGTGCCAAAAGGGAGAAAGGCGGCCTTCAAAATTTCACATGAGGGCGCAATAGGTAGAAGAGCGCCAATAATTATGAGGACGCCGATCAGCAGAAGGGCGGCAATGTGTAGCAGGGTGGCGACCTACAGGAGGGCGCCTTCGGGTGAGAGGGCGCTTATTTACAGGACAGCGGCTTACATAGGCGACCACCGTTACGCTTAGAGAGCTACAGCCTACAAATGTGGTTGGAGGGCGCCCGAGGGAGCCCTCCAACCGTATTTGGAGGGCGTATTTGGAATGGGCGTCCTCCGAGGGCGCCCTCCATCCGTATTTTCCCTGTAAACACATTCGCGATTGGAGGGCGCCCTCCAGTCGCGATTGTTTTTCGATTCGATTATATCACAATTGCATTTGCGATTGGAGGGCGCCTTCGGCGCCCTCCAATCGCAAAGGGCGCCTTCGGCGCCCAAGGGGGGGGCCATGGCCCAGTGGCCCCCCCCCTGCCTACGCCCCTGTCAATGGCAACAGCTAATCAATAATCAATCAAAAGCAATCAATAATAGGTATTCACCTTGGGATGTGCGGATCCGCGATGCTCCAAATTGCCATTGGGTCAGCCGTTCATTTTGTCGGAAATGGCCGCTGACCATCCATATTCCATAATCTATTTGTCTGCAAATCTGACCGGTCTCCGTGCCTAAGTAGTCACAGGAGCCAAATCAGGGAGGGATGCCACCAGCCAGGCCGTGGCGGCAGCTTGGGAGCGTCGTGGCGGGCAAAAACGGCTCTCACCTGGCCTCACACCGACCACCGAGAAACATACACTGGCAGCTGGGGGCAGCAGGTTGGGCAGGTGGAGACCCTCCCCACCCTTTGCCGGCGGACAAAGAAGGGTTGGCCCTGCGAGTGGCGGCGCAGGCGACCGGACTAGGGACGTCGGTAAAAACGGAAATGCGCAGCCGCGGAGTTCGGACCGGACTGGTGATGTTGACGGGGTAAAAGCGATGCTCATTGCTCTTTGAAACAGACACCGCTGCTGGATCGTTACAAGTCCTCATAAGTTGTTGCTTTTTGAATTAGGTGTGTTTTAATTTAACAATGAAAAAACTAAAGATGCAAGCTGTATATACTGTATAGTTAATGAGCTACAAGAACCGCCCTCGTAAACAATTAATAACATGCTGCGCCTGCGACATTCATCTTGACAACCAGTGATTTATAATTATGTTCTTTTTTTGCGGTTGATCTTGGCTTTCAGCTCAACCAATTTAGCTTGGAATGTCCGATGTTCAGTGGACTTGATTCACCGACTGATAACACCGGCTCGATTCCGTTCCGAAACATCGAAAGGGCAGCTTCTAAACATCGACTAAACATGACCCAAACACGGCCAGATAATTTATGTAAACACGGACGTCGGGTTGCTCCTCCCACTGGAACCCCAGCGGGGGCCGTGATTCCAGTGCGGCTCCGTGCACTCGGACCGCCACCCCTCCCCGGGGACACGGCAGCTGGAAGGCAGGCCGCGCTGGTCACGGCGGCAGCGGTGACATGTTTGTTTGGTTTCGGCGGTCGTTTTCGGGTCTGCAATGCCGTCTGCTCCCCTGCATGGCCTCGTCGTGCGCTACGTCAGCCCCCTACTACGTCTATCCGTTCGTCCGCCCGCCCCTCCGGTGTATCCGTCCGTTCTTCCGTTCATCACTCTGTCAGTTCATCTTTGAGTGGTTCCTTCAGCAGGGATCTGTTTGGCTCCTCGCGGGCCCATTGACAGACGTCCGACGTCCGGACCGTTAGCTGCACCTGTCCCTGCTCCGTCTCCCCACTCCCGTCCCCTCTCCCGTCCCCACCTCACTCATCTTCCCCGTCAGGAACGCGCCGCCCGGGGCCGGTGCCGGCAGCCCCGGGACGCCTGCTCGCGGCTCGCTGGAAAACACAAACAAGGGGTGGGTGCCGCGGGCGGCGGCCGCCGCTCAGACGCCGCCGCCGCCCTCAGGAATGCGGCCCGGCCGGCGGTGCTGGGGTCGCCGTCCCCTAAAGACGGTGCACCCTTCCCCACCTCTGCCTCACGGGCTACCACTGAATCTCAGAAGGCCCGGCGGCCTCTTTACCCCTTCTCCTCCCCCTCAGTTTCTGGTACGGCGTGGAATGTGATTTAGACTCGCAGGGTCTGCCGGTGGTCATGCCATGTGCCCGTCGTTATCGTTTGCAGTGCTGTCCAGTAGGTACTACCCTGCACCCTCAGCGGCGGCAGACGCCCCTCGGCGGCAACTGTTATTCTCCGGCGGCTGACGGAGAGGGGGCGGGCGCCCGAGTCGAACGGAGGCTGGAGAGACTGCTGGGGCGCTGCAGTCGCCGGACGTACCGGAGCGGCGCTGGAGCTGAGCTGAAGGGAACGACGAGGATAGTCGGAGCCAGGAACAGGAGCAGGAGTTGTCAGATCAGGAGCGGTTGGTAACTGTCAGGAGCAGCCGGAGCCAGGGAAAGGATCGGCCGGAGTCTGAGACCGGAGTGGATCTCCGCTCTGAGCTGGCGCCAGCTGCGGTGACCGCCGGTGTCAAACTGCTGGTCAGACCCACTCGGTGATCGGTGGGGCGTGACGAACGGCAGCGGCGGGCCGGGACGGCTGCTCCCCGGCGGCCAGAGACGGCTGTTATCCCGGCGGGCCCACCCCTCGCAGAGCCGAGCGGACCGGGCGGGCAGTCGCGCTGAGAGGGTGCCGCGGTGAGGCCGGCGGACTGAGAGGGTGCTGCGGTTAGGGCCAGTCGTACTGAGAGGGTGAAACGGTGAGGCGGGAGGACCGTGTGCTGCTGAGAACGCAGTCTGTGGCGCGTCTAGGACAGACGTGCAGTGACGAGGAGACTAGTGTCGTTGGACAGTGTTGGACGGAATTATGTCGGCCACGGCGTTCTCGTCTATGGACCGGTCATGGTACCGGGAACTACACGGGTTTCCGACGCGCTCCCTGACCTGGGACGGAGCTGACACGCATAGTGACACAGGTGAGAACTGAGACTATCACTGTCGCTGCCGCTGGTCTGGGGTGGGGGTGACATGCTTCGACTTTCGATGCATGCTGTCCGTGTTGAATGGGGTTTACACGATCTATCCTCTCTTTAACCCATGGGCAAGGAAAGAGGCAGGCGCATCGCCCTTACATTGGTTCGAGAGGGGGGGGGGGGGCAACGAAACCTCGATGTCACTGTGGGAGCCCCAATACCTTTGTGAAGAAAGTCATTGCAGTTTTGCGCTTATCTCACCTTGCTGAACCATTTCCTGCTCTTATTTTTGTATTTAAATAAAAAATAAAAGTTTATTTAAAAAAGGTTGAAAAGTGGGGGGGGGGCATGGCCACCCCCTGTTCCTACGCCTCTGCGAAAAGACGGCATGCTCCTCAATATTTTCTCAATCGGGAATTGTGACAAGCGTAGCTTATCCATATTTGCTTCCCGTGATCACGAAGGCTCGCCAAGACTAGCCCCGGCTGTCGAAGGATCCATGTTACCACCCAGACGTTTGAACATTACCCCTGCAATTCCCTGGCAGGGCAGGAGGCCACATTCCTGCAAGGCGCCTGTCAGCCCCTTGGGGCGCCCGCCGTTCCGCCCTGCACTCTGTATCACAAGGCGCAACCCCAGTTCGTGTGGTCACTGTCCCACGGGGCGCCCATCGCAGTTCGCCCGGTCCCTGTCCCACAGAGCACCTACTGCACGTCCCCTGCCCTGTCCCACGGGGCGCCCACTGCACCACTGCCCTGTCCAAAGGGCGCTCTCGCCCCGCTCAGCCCTGTCCCGCGGGCGCTCACTGCCCGCTCTTCCCTCCACGGCCCGTGTTTGCACGGAGGGCGGCACCGCAGCCTCCCGGAACCCGTCCCTCCATCCGACCGCTGCCGTGCGCCGGCCCCGACACGGCTCATTCCTGTCCTGTTTATGTTTACGGGCGGCTCTGTGCGCCCGCCCCGGACGGTGGGCGGCCGTTCGGAGTCCCGCGGCGACATGAAACCAACATGAGCTCCAACGGCGAGACAAACGGTCTGCCGGAGTGGAACCGGCCCGGCCTTATACTGTGGGGGGCTAAACGGTCTGTTGGTGAGCTACATGCTGCTGTTGGTGGCTGTTAGCTCACCTGCTGAAGGCAGCTTAACAGTTGCCGTTCCCTCGGAGAGAACCGAACCGACCCCTGTCCCGGTGACTGCGGAGAGAACTTTTAGTGGCCGGCTCTCTGTCTGAGCGGAGAAGCACAGAGCGGTTTCTTGCAGAACCTCTAACCGCAATCATCTCGGCCGAGGGCTAAGCGACCCCAGGCGTCATGACTAACCCGCCTTGGTTATTCTTCAGCGAACCGTATCATCGAAAAGAGTGGCAATTATGTGTGAATTGGAGCCGCGATTGGTGACGGATCACCGCTGGGAAAGTGGATTAGTGTGACACCACCCGGGCACCTCCTCCTGACTCCGCCTGACCGTCTGACCGGAGCTGACCCAACGACAGCCACTCAGTCCGACAGTCTGCCGAAATGGACCCACTGCTCAGCCAAGTGAGACGGGCCACTGGTAAAGAAGGGAAATCCAGCACGACTTCCTTGGCGAAATGGCTCTTGCGATTCCGACACCTGGCCGGGTCCCATGGGGACGGGAGTCTTGCGGACTGGGGTAGGAAAAAGTTGTCACATGCATGCTCCGCGCTCAAATGTACCGGCGTGTTCCCAGGTCGTTATCGTCCAACTGAATTTGTAAGTAGCTCTCAGCTCTGGGCTGTGTTGTCGGCGGCTAGTTCCGTGCCCTCGGCGACTGTGCACTTTAGGGAATGTGCGTGCAGTCTCAAGAGTTCGGCCTTACGGCCGATTCGCTCTCGGTCTCGCTCCATTGACCGCGGGTCACGGCACGCCGGTTCGTCGGCTCACCCGCCGAGTCACGGCGGAACGAGTGCAGTCGTCACGGTATACCGGGCTGCGGAACGGCTGGCTTGGCTGAACCCGGTCCGACCCAAGGCTCTATAGAAGTCATACCTGCCGTCAGCGATGATAGATCTGTCACCGTCTTGTCATTATGCGCGACTCGGGACGGGGCAAACCAAGTTTACGGACGGTTCTTGGTCCTTAATGATCGTGTCAATCTGTCGCCTGCTGATTCACTTACTGCATCGTCCACTCCCATTCGACTTTCGAGCACGAAATAACTCACTGCTTATTAGAAATTTCCTTCAATCACTCGCTTACTCCATGTAGCGCTTGATGACTCACGGTGAGTTGCTGTCTCTTACTTCCCTCGTAACACCTGCTACATGTGCCGACGCTGACATACGATCTGCAATCGCGCTGCATCACGCACACGACCTCCGCCCTGCGGTCCGCACCTGTAAAAGTGTCCCACCACTCACTATTTCACCGAGAATGTTTGTGTGCCGACAACTGTGCCCAGCTGTGCGCCGTGACCTTCCCCGGCTGACGGCTGAATTGACTGACTGACGGCAGGCAGTCGCAGCCGTCTGCCGCCCGCAGTTTGTCGCCGGTCGCCGGTCTTGATCGGTTCCGCCGGCGCCGCGTCCGTGTCGTTCGTTGGTCCCGCGTCTCGTGTGCTTGCTGTGTGTGTGTGTATTCCGGATTGGCAGGGTCGGGGGTTTTATGTGACATGTCCACCATAACGGCAGGTCGTTTTGGACTAGTTCAGTAGACGCTCATAACCCGTCTGTCCGCCGTCCGCCGGCCGGCTCGCTGACAGTGACGTCACTGTGGCCATCAGCGGCTCTCGGGCGAGGCCCCGTCGGCCGGCTGCAGTAGCTGTTCATAACACAGCCGGCCAGGACCGAGGCGCGGACAGGGACGGCCGAAATGAGCCGGCGCTCCGACCCGCGCCGGCCGCTGTTTGAGCTGCTTGGAACTAGTCTGCGCACCTGGCACCACATGGACGACGATGAGGAAGAAGAGGAGGAAGAGGGGATGCCAGAGCGGGGTCGATCGAACCCCGTTCGGGAGGGGCCGCCCGTCACCCCGCGGGATCAGAGGGCCCGCCGGCGACTGCATGTCACCTGGAGCGCCGAGCTGTGCTCTGAGGTGCCGGATCTGTCCTCGGCGAATATTGAGCACCGGGAGCGGGCCTGCTCAGAGACGGAGCGGCGGGGTGATGATGTCTCAGACTCCCGGGCTGGGATACCGGCCGGACCAGTGGAAACTGAGTTCCCCTCTCTGTCAGTGTCCGACCCGGAGTCGGACACCCGGAGCTGGTCCTCTCCCTCCGACACAGAGCCGGCGCCGGAGACCCGCTCCTCCCAGCCCGTGTATAGTGATAACATTGAGCCGACTGTGCACGGTGTGACGGACGGCGGCGGGCGGCGCCCGTTCTATTACGGAGATGTCGCTGCCGACTCGGTCGGCCCTCCGTCCGGCGTCCGGTCCCTGGAAGGACTGGAACTCAGCGGGCCGGGACCGAGTGACAACTGGCGACCGGTGCCGAGTCCCCGCCTCCAGCGGTCGGGCAGCTCCTCATCAACAGGGTCAATAAGTCGCGATTTGTACGAGGAGACGCATCTCCACTGCGGCAACAGGGTGGCCAGCAGGTGGCGCCCCGCGCCGGTCGTCGGTGAGTACCGTACAGGTGGCGCTGTAGTCGCGGGCTGACGCTGGCTGTCCGCCTTGGTACGGAAGGTTTGGTCGTTATTGAGGTCGAGTTGATCATTTGGATAAGGTTTGGTATTTTGTATGTGTGATGCATTCCCATGCATGTGATCTGCTTCACGTTCACTACTATTGAAGCCTGGGAGTGTCTGCTCAACACGGGGAAAAAATAACCGCCTGGAAATTACCTCGGCACAGCATTCATTTTGCAAAATTTCCACCTTTCATTTTCATTCACTTTACGCCTTTTAGGTCTCCATACAAATTTTACAAACCATTGTATCCGCACTACGCTTCCCGGATTCAGTTTGCTCCTTTCTACGGGTGAGCACGCGAAGCATGCCTGCCACCGAGCCCGATCGCAGCCGTCACCTGAGGACGATCCCTCCCTTCTTACTCCCTCCTGTCGCCCCTGTGCTGACCTGTCTGATCACGTGACCTGCGTGGCCGAGGGCGGCGATGGGTCAGGGTCAGTTGAGTGCTCCGGGCGGGTCAGTCAGGGTCGCAGGTCGGTGTCGGGAGGTCGGTTTAGCGGTGGAGGTACGGGGCCATGCCATTTACGGTGTTACGCGTCTCCTTAGCCAGACTCACCGTCAGTGTAGAGGAGCTGACCCGACTGCAGCAGACGCCAGGTATGTCAGAGACCTACCGAGCTAAACCACAGCGTGGTGCAGAGATCGGGCCATTTGTGAGGAGCTAAGCGTCTCTGTATCCCGCGTGTGTGTGTTCCATTAGGGGCTCGGTAATAGTCGGTCAGCGCACGGCTGACGCTCCCGGGTTCCAGCGATACACAGGTGTTTACTGGTTCCCGACCATCCGCTTATGAAATCTGGAACGGCTGTGGATTGAAGGATTAGAGAGAAACCAGCGTCCCATCTGGCCGAAAGGCCGTCTTGTTCGCAGCTTCCTCGACTAATGTGTGCCGGCTGCCGGCCTGCCATCTAACGGCGTCATGCCGAACCTACTCCGAGAGAACTCCGTTTACCTGAGCTGCTGTAGCTTTCTCCATTAGGGAATGTCGTTAATCAGCGGCCTCCTGCGCTCCCGCGTTGGTGTGCGGTGCTGCTCAGACCCGGTGTGCGGATCTGGCCGGTACTGAGTGGGATGTCCGTGAACTTAGCGACGTATACGTATACGTATTCAGCGACGAATTCCAAATCACTTCAGATTCATGGCATGAGTTAAGTTGACCATGCTGAACACGAATATGACATTTATTTTAACTTTTGAGCTGATCTTCATGGTTAAAATCCGGTTTAAATGACGGGGAACCGCATAACGTCGCGAAAATAAAAACCCACGAATTCCAAAGTATGTGCAAAATGTAGAGCTCATCCAGATCTAACGTCCGTGGAAGAATCCAAGCTCGTGGCTCAACGCCGTCATGGTTAAAATCCGGTTTAAATGACGGGGAACCGCATAACGTCGCGAAAATAAAAACCCACGAATTCCAAAGTATGTGCAAAATGTAGAGCTCATCCAGATCTAACGTCCGTGGAAGAATCCAAGCTCGTGGCTCAACGCCGTCATGGTTAAAATCCGGTTTAAATGATGGGGAACCGCATAACGTCGCGAAAATAAAAACCCACGAATTCCAAAGTATGTGCACAATGTAGTGCTCATCCAAATCTAACGTCCGTGGAAGAATCCAAGTTCGTGGCTCTTTAAGTTCATGGTTAATATCTGGTTTAAATGACGGGGAACCGCATAACGTCGCGAAAATAAAAACCCACCAATTCCAAAGTGTGTGCAAAATGTAGAGCTCATCCAGATCTAACGTCCGTGGAAGAATCCAAGCTCATGGCTCAACGCCGTCATGGTTAAAATCCGGTTTAAATGACGGGGAACCGCATAACGTCGCGAAAATAAAAACCCACGAATTCCAAAGTATGTGCAAAATGTAGAGCTCATCCAGATCTAACGTCCGTGGAAGAATCCAAGTTCGTGGCTCTTTAACTTCATGGTTAATATCTGGTTTAAATGACGGGGAACCGCATAACTTCGCAAAAATAAGAACCCGCGAATTCCAAAGTATGTGCAAAATGTAGAGCTCATCCAGATCTAACGTCCGTGGAAGAATCCAAGCTCGTGGCTTAACGCCGTCATGGTTAAAATCCGGTTTAAATGACGGGGAACCGCATAACGTCGCGAAAATAAAAACCCACGAATTCCAAAGTATGTGCAAAATGTAGTGCTCATCTTCGCGACGTTATGCGTTCTCCGTCATTTAAACCGGATTTTAACCATGAAGGCGTTGAGCCACGAGCTTGGATTCTTCCACGGACGTTAGACCTGGATGAGTTCTACATTTTACACATACTTTAGAATTCGTGGGCTTTTATTTTAGCGACGTTATGCGGTTCCCCGTCATTTAAACCAGATATTAACCATGAAGTTAAAGAGCCACGAACTTGGATTCTTCCACGGACGTTAGATCTGGATGAGTTCTACATTTTGCACATATTTTGGAATTCGTGGTTCTTATTTTCGCGACGTTATGCGGTTCCCCTTCATTTAAACCAGATATTAACTATGAAGTTTAAGAGCCACGAACTTGGATTCTTCCACGGACGTTAGATCTGGATGAGCTCTACATTTTGCACATACTTTGGAATTCGTGGGTTTTATTTTCGCGACGTTATGCGGTTCCCCGTCATTTAAACCAGATATTAACCATGAAGTTAAAGAGCCACGAACTTCGATTCTTCCACGGACGTTAGATCTGGATGAGCTCTACATTTTGCACATACTTTGGATTTCGTGGGTTTTTATTTTCGCGACGTTATGCGGTTCCCCGTCATTTAAACCAGATATTAACCATGAAGTTAAAGAGCCACGAACTTGGATTCTTCCACGGACGTTAGATCTGGATGAGCTCTACATTTTGCACATACTTTGGAATGCGTGGGTTTTTATTTTCGCGACGTTATGCGGTTCCCCGTCATTTAAACCGGATTTTAACCATGACGGCGTTGAGCCACGAGCTTGGATTCTTCCACGGACGTTAGATCTGGATGAGCTCTACATTTTGCACATACTTTGGAATTGGTGGGTTTTTATTTTCGCGATGTTATGCGGTTCCCCGTCATTTAAACCAGATATTAACCATGAAGTTAAAGAGCCACGAGCTTAAATTCTGCCACGGACGTTAGATCTGGATGAGCTCTACATTTTACACATACTTTGGAATTCGTGGGTTTTTATTTTCGCGATGTTATGCGGTTCCCCGTCATTTAAACCAGATATTAACCATGAAGTTAAAGAGCCACGAACTTGGATTCTTCCACGGACGCTAGATCTGGATGAGCACTACATTTTGCACATACTTTGGAATTCGTGGGTTTTTATTTTCGCGACGTTATGCGGTTCCCCGTCATTTAAACCGGATTTTAACCATGAAGGCGTTGAGCCACGAGCTTAGATTCTTCCACGGACGTTAGATCTGGATGAGCTCTACATTTTGCACATACTTTGGAATTTGTGGGTTTTTATTTTCGCGACGTTATGCGGTTCCCAGTCATTTAAACCAGATATTAACCATGAAGTTAAAGAGCCACGAACTTGGATTCTTCCACGGACGTTAGATCTGGATGAGCTCTACATTTTGCACATACTTTGGAATTCGTGGGTTTTTATTTTCGCGACGTTATGCGGTTCCCCGTCATTTAAACCAGATATTAATCATGAAGGCGTTGAGCCACGAGCTTAGATTCTTCCACGGACGTTAGATCTGGATGAGCTCTACATTTTGCACATACTTTGGAATTTGTGGGTTTTTATTTTCGCGACGTTATGCGGTTCCCAGTCATTTAAACCAGATATTAACCATGAAGTTAAAGAGCCACGAACTTGGATTCTTCCACGGACGTTAGATCTGGATGAGCTCTACATTTTGCACATACTTTGGAATTCGTGGGTTTTTATTTTCGCGACGTTATGCGGTTCCCCGTCATTTAAACCAGATATTAATCATGAAGTTAAAGAGCCAGGAACTTGGATTCTGCCACGGACGTTAGACCTGGATGAGCTCTACATTTTGCACACACTTTGGAATTTGTGGGTTTTTATTTTCGCGACGTTATGCGGTTCCCCGTCATTTAAACCAGATATTAACCATGAAGTTAAAGAGCCACGAACTTGGATTCTTCCACGGACGTTAGATCTGGATGAGCTCTACATTTTGCACATACTTTGGAATTCGTGGGTTTTTATTTTCGCGACGTTATGCGGTTCCCCGTCATTTAAACCAGATATCAACTATGAAGTTAAAGAGCCACGAACTTGGATTCTTCCACGGACGTTAGATCTGGATGAGCACTACATTTTGCACATACTTTGGAATTCGTGGGTTTTTATTTTCGCGACGTTATGCGGTTCCCCATCATTTAAACCGGATTTTAACCATGACGGCGTTGAGCCACGAGCTTGGATTCTTCCACGGACGTTAGATCTGGATGAGCTCTACATTTTGCACATACTTTGGAATTCGCGGGTTTTTATTTTCGCGACGTTATGCGGTTCCCCGTCATTTAAACCGGATTTTAACCATGAAGGCGTTGAGCCACGAGCTTGAATTCTTCCACGGACGTTAGATCTGGATGAGCTCTACATTTTGTACATACTTTGGAATTTGTGGGTTTTTATTTTCGCGACGTTATGCGGTTCCCCGTCATTTAAACCAGATATTAACCATGAAGTTAAAGAGCCACGAGCTTGGATTCTTCCACGGACGTTAGATCTGGATGCGTTCTACATTTTGCACATATTTTGGAATTCGTGGGTTCTTATTTTCGCGACGTTATGCGGTTCCCCGTCATTTAAACCAGATATTAACTATGAAGTTAAAGAGCCACGAACTTGGATTCTTCCACGGACGTTAGATCTGGATGAGCTCTACATTTTGCACATACTTTGGAATTCGTGGGTTTTTATTTTCGCGACGTTATGCGGTTCCCCGTCATTTAAACCAGATATTAACCATGAAGTTAAAGAGCCACGAACTTGGATTCTTCCACGGACGTTAGATCTGGATGAGCACTACATTTTGCACATACTTTGGAATTCGTGGGTTTTTATTTTCGCGACGTTATGCGGTTCCCCGTCATTTAAACCGGATTTTAACCATGACGGCGTTAAGCCACGAGCTTGGATTTTTCCACGGACGTTAGATCTGGATGAGCTCTACATTTTGCACATACTTTGGAATTCGCGGGTTCTTATTTTTGCGAAGTTATGCGGTTCCCCGTCATTTAAACCAGATATTAACCATGAAGTTAAAGAGCCACGAACTTGGATTCTTCCACGGACGTTAGATCTGGATGAGCTCTACATTTTGCACATACTTTGGAATTCGTGGGTTTTTATTTTCGCGACGTTATGCGGTTCCCCGTCATTTAAACCGGATTTTAACCATGACGGCGTTGAGCCATGAGCTTGGATTCTTCCACGGACGTTAGATCTGGATGAGCTCTACATTTTGCACACACTTTGGAATTGGTGGGTTTTTATTTTCGCGACGTTATGCGGTTCCCCGTCATTTAAACCAGATATTAACCATGAACTTAAAGAGCCACGAACTTGGATTCTTCCACGGACGTTAGATTTGGATGAGCACTACATTGTGCACATACTTTGGAATTCGTGGGTTTTTATTTTCGCGACGTTATGCGGTTCCCCATCATTTAAACCGGATTTTAACCATGACGGCGTTGAGCCACGAGCTTGGATTCTTCCACGGACGTTAGATCTGGATGAGCTCTACATTTTGCACATACTTTGGAATTCGCGGGTTTTTATTTTCGCGACGTTATGCGGTTCCCCGTCATTTAAACCGGATTTTAACCATGAAGGCGTTGAGCCACGAGCTTGGATTCCTCCAAGGACGTTAGATCTGGATGAGCTCTACATTTTGCACATACTTTGGAATTTGTGGGTTTTTATTTTCGCGACGTTATGCGGTTCCCCGTCATTTAAACCAGATATTAACCATGAAGTTAAAGAGCCACGAACTTCGATTCTTCCACGGACGTTAGATCTGGATGAGTTCTACATTTTGCACATATTTTAGAATTCGTGGGTTCTTATTTTCGCGACGTTATGTGGTTCCCCGTCATTTAAACCAGATATTAACTATGAAGTTAAAGAGCCACGAACTTGGATTCTTCCACGGACGTTAGATCTGGATGAGCTCTACATTTTGCACATACTTTGGAATTCGTGGGTTTTTATTTTCGCGACGTTATGCGGTTCCCCGTCATTTAAACCAGATATTAACCATGAAGTTAAAGAGCCACGAACTTGGATTCTTCCACGGACGTTAGATCTGGATGAGCACTACATTTTGCACATACTTTGGAATTCGTGGGTTTTTATTTTCGCGACGTTATGCGGTTCCCCGTCATTTAAACCGGATTTTAACCATGACGGCGTTGAGCCACGAGCTTGGATTCTTCCACGGACGTTAGATCTGGATGAGCTCTACATTTCGCACATACTTTGGAATTCGCGGGTTTTTATTTTCGCGACGTTATGCGGTTCCCCGTCATTTAAACCGGATTTTAACCATGAAGGCGTTAAGCCACGAGCTTGGATTCTTCCACGGACGTTAGATCTGGATGAGCTCTACATTTTGCACATACTTTGGAATTTGTGGGTTTTTATTTTCGCGACGTTATGCGGTTCCCCGTCATTTAAACCGGATTTGAACCATGACGGCGTTAAGCCACGAGCTTGAACTCTTCCACGGTCGTTAGATCTGGATGAGCTCTACATTTTGCGCATACTTTGGAATTCGTGGGTTCTTATTTTCGCGACGTTATGCGGTTCCCCGTCATTTAAACCAGATATTAACCATGAAGTTAAAGAGCCACGAACTTGGATTCTTCCACGGACGTTAGATCTGGATGAGCTTTACATTTTGCACATACTTTGGAATTGGTGGGTTTTTATTTTCGCGATGTTATGCGGTTCCCCGTCATTTAAACCAGATATTAACCATGAAGTTAAAGAGCCACGAGCTTGGATTCTGCCACGGACGTTAGATCTGGATGAGCTCTACATTTTGCACATACTTTGGAATTCGTGGGTTTTTATTTTCGCGATGTTATGCGGTTCCCCGTCATTTAAACCAGATATTAACCATGAAGTTAAAGAGCCACGAGCTTGGATTTTGCCACGGACGTTAGATCTGGATGAGCTCTACATTTTGCACATACTTTGGAATTGGTGGGTTCTTATTTTCGCGACGTTATGCGGTTCCCCGTCATTTAAACCGGATTTTAACCATGAAGGCGTTGAGCCACGAGCTTGGATTCTTCCACGGACGTTAGATCTGGATGAGCTCTACATTTTGCACATACTTTGGAATTCGTGGGTTCTTATTTTCGCAACGTTATGCAGTTCCCCGTCATTTAAACCAGATATTAACCATGAAGTTAAAGAGCCACGAGCTTGGATTCTTCCACGGACGTTAGATCTGGATGAGCTCTACATTTTGCACATATTTTGGAATTCGTGGGTTTTTATTTTCGCGACGTTATGCGGTTCCCCGTCATTTAAACCGGATTTTAACCATGAAGGCGTTGAGCCACGAGCTTGGATTCTTCCACGGACGTTAGATCTGGGTGAGCTCTACATTTTGCACATACTTTGGAATTCGTGGGTTTTTATTTTCGCGACGTTATGCGGTTCCCCGTCATTTAAGCCGGATTTTAACCATGAAGATCAGCTCAAAAGTTAAAATAAATGTCATATTCGTGTTCAGCATGGTCAAGTTAACCCATGCCATGAATCTGAAGTGATTTGGAATTCGTCGCTGAATACGTATACGTATACGTCGCTAAGTTCACGGACATCTGAGTGGGTCTGAGGACGATTAGTACCGCCGCCGGTCCGTCCGGCCGGCCGGCTCGCGGGGTGTCCGGCCGCCTGGACCGCCTGTCCCAGTTGCCGGGTGTCCGGGAGCGGCGGCAGACACCCGGTCAGTCAGCGCGCGGCGGCTGGTGGTGCTGGTGCTGCGGAGAGCCTTCCAGTGTCTGTGTGTGAGGAGCTGCGGGTGCCCTAGCAGCCTGGTCAGAGATGCGGACCGTCAGCCTGCCCAACCTCAGCCAGGAGACGGAGGAGCTCAAACTCGCCAACGGCGTGGTCATCGTCTTCTCCCACCTGCTCGGTAACGGAAACATTGCTTTGGTTGGAATGATGTGCTTTTCTTGTTGAATGGTGTCTCTTTCCTTTTCCGTTGTTCTGTATTGGTGCAAATTTTCAAGCCGATTGCCCAGACGCTGGTCTTTTCAGACCATGCAGGGCCAGTACTCAATGGGGCGTCTCAGGTGGGATGGGCCCGGACTTCAACTTTTGTCAGTCAAAGCAGGGAACATTCTATATTAAACTAGCATGATGGGTCTAAAGCTGGTTTCATCTCTCTGGAAAATAATGGAAAATAATAAAGCTGGTTTCATCTCTCTGGAAAATAATTGCGCCTCTGACAGCCGGGACACGACTTCGAAAAATTAATTCCATCTGCAGAAGTTAGAAAGGACAACGTGATATCCACTTGCGGAATATGTCATGAACGACACAAAACCGCTACGCCGAGGAAGACCGAGTCTGGTTATGTGCCCTTGCCATGATTGTCACGCCATTAGCTCCCCATGACCGTGTTGCTCTCGATCAGCCCACGGTAATAAGCCGTAGTACGGTGTGCGGTACCAGGACCGGAGTTGGGGGGCAACTCTTCCTCCATCGGGCCTTACCCTGCGCGAGTTTCCGGCAAACTCTACCCACGGCCGCTGCGGTGACCCGGGCACCCGACTACGGCGAATTTCCGGCCCAGCACGGCCTTGGTCGTAATGAATCGATACCGAAAACGCCACTGACACATGTTCGAATGCACATTAGACAACTGATGTTGACTGTTGTAGGATAAATGCTTTCTCCTCAACTATTTGGGCACATCCGCGTTCTTTCTTCTGCCGTCGGACCTGGTGATGCTGCCGAGTACCGTTCGTTCCTGGATGGCCGATCGGAGGATTTGGCTTATCTGTGTCTGACCGCGGTGCTCGCTGTATTGGCGAGGAAAGTAATCGGGCGCGACACGGTGTCACCGACGGCAGTGGCCGTATATCACACCCGATTTGCACCGTTATCGGGCAGACGTCTCCGCCGAACCGCCGCCGTCCGGCCCTGTTTGTCCACATCGGTGCAGTTTTTGACTGGTTTAGGGGTACTGGATTCTTATTTCACTTTGATTGGCGCGGGTTTTCCTGGATTGATTCCGCTCCATCAGCTTGTCAAACTTATCACGATGATTTTACATTGGCCGATTCGGCAACCATGTGCAGTTAATTAAATACGACACCAAGTAAACCGATAAGAGCAAGCTCGGTTTTGACGAGACCTATCTAAATAACCCGAGACCGCTTTAATTCAAGGGTCTCTTTAAGACTTTAAATGTCTGTTGTTCCTTCCTCACATTGTTAACGTTCCCGTAGCTCTATCTGCATACAATATCTAAAGCTGACGCCGGGCTTGTCAAGAAAGGAAAATATTTGTGGGAAGTCGCTATTGCTACGACACAATGCTAAAACGGTAGGTAGATTTATTTGCAAAATTGTTTGAGTGCTGAATAGCTTTCTTTATTGTGAATTAATTCGAAAGGTTTTGATAAAGTATGCACGGCTGTCTTATGTTGCTAGCTCTCCATGGAACTCGCAACAACTAAATCAATTTGCGATTTACTCCATCTTGGATGTTATAAGCAATATGCTGTGCAGGCATTCTTAAAAAATCGCTCTCTGTTCCTTTTCAGTGTGGTTGATATTTTTTGTTTCTCAAGTATACCACAGCTCGGTATTTATCGGCTACCTTCCACTTTCACCGTCCTCGGTCGGCCCCTTGGCCAGCGGACCAGACGGTATACACCAGCCCGCACGCAGCTTATACCCGCGTGCCGCAGCCGGCCGGCTGTCCGCGGCGGTGACCGTGATTTCCCGTCTCCAGCGCTACACATCTGCTACCGCCGGCCGGCCATATGCAGCGCTGGTCCCGGGAACACGCAGACCGTGGTAATTAAACTGCCCACGGCTCTCTGCCTTATTCTTTCTCTTCATATCGCTCTCTTTCTTCTCCCTCTATCCGTCTCACTCTTCAGCCTCCTGTCATGAACGGTTGTCCATCTCCACTGTCTCTGGGCTCTGTCGGCCGGGTCTCCCACTGACGAGAATAGTGGTGCCCCGGTGGCCCAGTGCTGACCGTACTGCGGGTTTGCAGCGTCATCAGGTTGTCATTATCACCTTGATGATTATTATTGTGGTCGCAGTGGGTTCCCACGCTGGTAACCGCAAATACCAGGAAGGTGCGGATGGAATTTGTGCGATGTGGGCCAGTTATGCCAAGGAGGTCTTGGGGTACTCTGAATTCTTTTTCATTGTTATTGATTGTCGATGGTCTTAATCTGTGCTCAGATGATGCTCGGTATTGCCCAAATGTGGGCACGCACTAGCTGGTGAGGATCCACTCGTTTTTCGTCCGAAAGCCGGGATCTGGTTCATGCTTATCAGCTTCCACGTTCGTTTTCGCCTTGCGGTTAGGGATAGATCTGAAGCCTCCCTGCTCGAGGCTAGGTCAGAGACGCTCCCCTATCAAGGCTATGTCGGCGCTGCTCCCCGTCGCTCCCCGTCGCTCCTCCGAGCTCAGCCGTCGGCGCCGTCAGCGCGGGCTGGAGTTCCCGCAGCGGCCGCCGGGCGGCGCTGCCGTCGCGCCGCTCCGGCACCTCTGGTTGCAGCTCATCTGCAGACGCTGTGGAGGGTCGGACTGTGTGGGCGGCGGCGACCATGGCGGTCCGACGGGGCAGCAGCGGTGGCGCCGACCAGCTCATGGCGCAGATGCGGGAGAACCTGGTGCGAGAGCTGAAGAGCGTCCAGCGGTCCGCCAGCCTGCGAGTCCGCAGCACGGCGCCAGATTCCGGACATTGCCCGAGAGGTTGGTTAGACCGGAGGTGTGTGGCATCGCTGGAATGGCCTGCTCTTCCCATCTCCTAGAGGTCGTTTGTTCAGAGGTCCACGGCAGCTGTGTGGCATCTGCTCTATTTCCGGAGCACAGAGCTCTTTCGGATCTGAGATGCAAGGTCATTGGAGACTACCTAAATACGTAAAATCTCTTGTTTTCCAGAAGTCCATGATCTATGGTTTAGTGCCCCATCACCCCTCGGTCGTATCTCAGCTTCTCTCCTCCCGGAGATCGGCAAATTGTTACTGTCAGACGGTGGCTGCTTGTCAGGCTCCGTATCCGCTTTGCTGACGTCTATAAGCATGTGCTACTTTTGCTCTTTACTTTCGTTGCGCTATCAATCGTTGGACAGCCGTCAGTCAGTGTCGTGACCGGTTACGATAGGCATCCTCCTCGACTCTGCATGATTCTGATCAGCACGGCACATGGTTGATGATGATTGATGATATAACCTTTGCGATGGATACGCGTGCGATCACAGGAATATCCCCTTGCTTTGTGCGTGTATCTGGACCGGCGGTGGTGCCCGCGGTGTCGCCCGTTGGACACGGTCCACGGCGACGCCAGCTGCTGCTCCGTTAGTGGCGCACACAGTGGCGCATCTGCCGCCGTCTGGGCGCCTGCAACAGTGACTCGGCTGGCGTCGGTCGGGTCCGGCCGCCGGAGCTCGTACACGGCTCCCGTGCGGCGCGAGCAGATGGCGGGCTGCGGCCGGCGCTGTGGGTAAACCGCTCGGGCTGCGGTGGCACGCCGCCGTCCCAGCCTCCACCGCCGTCCCAACCCGACCGCCGGCTCCGCTCCCGGCAGACCAGAGCAGGGAAGGGTGGGGAAGTGCTCCGACGCGCTGCTGGCTGGGAGGTGTAAGGGTTCTGAAGTCCAGGTCCTATAGGCTAACTCCTCGATATGAGAAGTTAAGTTCCTATGCGTCTACTGGGGCATTTTCCTTTGATGAGCCGTGTCAGTGGTTGTGCGTAGCGGCCATAGCAGGTCAGCTCGAGCTGGGTAGCCGTCTTCTGCCGGAGCCACCGGGGACTGAAAGGTTCAACCATGAAAATGGTCGGGCGCTCCTATATTTGTCACGCAACGCCCAGGCGTAGTGTTAAAAATCGGGTCTTCGGGTCGGGTCGACGCTCATACCCCCTTTCCCCATCGGCTGAATGTGTCCGTGTGACGATGGCTGAAAGAAGCGGAGCTATCGCTTGTTTTCTAAATACGAAAATCGGTAGCTCTATCGTTAATTAGCCCACTTGCACGATCTTCGAGACAGCATCTGTGGTTTACGCTTTCACGGTGCACGTCTGGATAGAATCATTGTAGAAAGATATGCCTGACAGTGAAACGGAAGCCCTCATAAATGTGAGATATTGCTTTTCATGACATTGTTTTCACTGCGGCTTATAGTTGGCCGCGCGTTATGGGAGCGCCAGCCGAGGACCAGCTGCTAGGTATAGCTCTCCGATTAGAGCACTTCATGGGCCGGATAAATCCGTTATCCACGGATAAATCCGCGGACCGGATAGGATTGGATTCTAAATTTGTTAAAAAAGAACGGATATGGGCGGGCCGGATTTGGGAATTGAAGGTTGAACCCGGATCAAAACGGATCAAAATTTTAACATTCAACATTGAAGTTAAAAATTGATACCTAGTTTACCAATGTGGTGATTTTCATGTGGTTTTAGGTTTATAAGCATGGTTTTTGGAACCATGATGGTCTGTGAGATGTATGGCTGTCTGGTCCCTTAGATTGAATTTGTTAGTCCAGTTTTGGTGAAACCAGTTATTGGTGAAACGGATTATTACGGATATTTTTTGGAAGTTTGGCTGCAATACGGGCCATGGGTGGGCCGGATTCTGATATTCAAAGAAAGGCGGATAATGGGCGGATCTGGATATGACTTGCCGGATATGGGCCGGGCCGGATCCTAAAAAGCCTATCCGTGAAGTGCTCTATCTCCGATATCGCCTCCTGGGGAGGCAGCTGCGCGCACAATTAGGTGCCGGCCCCGGCGGTGTTTCGCTTTCTGCGCCCGGGTGCTACCTAGCAAGTGTGCGGAATGTGCTGGTTCGGTTTAATTTAGAAGCACTCAGCAGCGCCTCCATAACGCCCTTTGTGGGTGAAAAGCGATCCGGAGTATCAATAGAAGAGCTGGTGTGAACCGATGATACCGTGCTGTGGTCTTATTTATCTGGTCTATTGCCCTAACTGTCTCAAGATTGAGTCAGTCAGAGCTTTATAATGACCTGTCAGCCGGGACGCGTGAGCCTGATTAGTGTTTAATTATTCACGTCCTCCTACCTGAGTTCGTGCGTGGCGTGTGGCCCACATTCTCCCGCGACTCCTCTTTTAACGGCACGCCACAGCGCGGCGCTCTCCTTAGAATAGCTGCATTTATCCTTAGTGTTGTTGACCGAGTTTTGGGTGCCGCCCCTGCTCCCTATCCCCACGACCTCGGTCTTATCCATTCCATATCTACCTATTTCCAGTAGATGCAGCCAGAGGCAGCTTGATCGGAATGTGATCGGCTGGGCCCGCCGACATGCTATTTATCTCAGTCTGCCGTTGTGCTCGGTTTTCGGCTGGTAATTTAGAACCCTGCAACCGAACGAGCGGTCTTGGAGAGGGGGTGTAGAGGAGAATAACTACGTCACCGTAATACACATAAAACAGCGTATTTCTCCAGCAGCCGAATAACTGAGAGGTGCCATTTGTTCCGACTTCCGGGGCGCTGTCGTCTCTGTGTCACTCGGCCCCGTCCCGCTTGGCTGCTGTCCCTCATCACCGCGCCTGCATTGTGTTACAAAAGTCATCTGGTGCTGGGGCGGCGCCGACACCGACTCATAAAAGTTGGAGCGCCATGTCTGCGGGAGACGTCCCCGTCAGTCCTGACTGCGGCGGCGGCCGGCGAGCCGTGAGGTCGACCCGACGAGCCGTGAGATATGGAGTCGGGCGGGCTGTGATGGGCGGAGGCCGGTTCCGACCGGTACCACCCGTGCCAGGTGCCCCCCACGACCCCCGCCCGGGCCTCACGCAGGTCACGCCGGGTCGCGCGGCCGACGGAACGGCGCTGTCCCGGCTGAGTGGCTGCCTTTGAGTCCGTCGGGCGCTGCGCGGCCCTAATTTGGGAGACAATCTGCGCCTCTGACGGCCTGACGAGCCCGGCGTGCGCCGAGGCAGTTCAGAAGTTGTGTGGGGTAGAAAGTGGTCCAAGGAGACGGCAGGTCGTCGGTGCGGCGAGCGGTGCCTCGCTGCGACGGCTCCATACATGCTCGTTAATTTAGTTCAGACCTTTCCACAACTTTTTTACTGCCGAATATTAATTTGTGGGGACAAAACGTTCCATGTTGAGGGGATTGAATAGGCTGTCTCACGGTGTGTGGGCTGACGTTGGCCATTTGTCTGCTTTCAGCCTCGAACAAGGCCGACTACGGTCTGGACGAGCTGCAGCACCTGAACGTGAAGGACCGCTTCTCCGTGTTCGAGCGCGCCAACAGCGACGAGCTGGAGAAGACGCCCACCTCGGTCGAGGTCAAACGCTCCCAGAGCATCCTGGACAAAATGAAAAAGTAAGTTGACTACCCGAATCGTTGTTTGTTGCCTTTCTCTGGTCCAGTAATGTGGAGTGTAATTGCCAATGGGCACTCTGATACACCAGAGTCACTTGAAATTAATTTTCCACTAACAATTAAAGGTTTGCCTTCATTGTCAAACTAGCTTGCAAGCTCAAATTAGATTGCTGACTCTGGAGTGTCTGAATGGGGTAAGGTCAACAGTGAGAAGAAATTCGTGGAGAAAAAGGCCGTCATCCGTCATGCCAGTGTCGATATCTTCCCTGTTTCCCTGTCGGCGCCGGCGGGTATCAGTAGTTCCCGTCTTTGCCACTAGGTTCGACCGGACGGCGGCGCGGGAGGCGGCCTCTCCGGAGGAGTCCGAAGACTCCGGGGACGAGGGACGAGACCGAGACACGGTGCGCTCCTCCACCAAGAAGGAGCGACCCATCGGACTGGCCGGACTGGGCGACGTCAAGAGCCGCTTCGAGCGGGGCGGCGTCGCCAATGACTCTGACCCAGACCCTGCTAAGGGCGAGGCAGCCAAGCTGCGCGGCATGATCTGCGGCGTGAGTACCGGCGGCGGCCGCCAGAGGCGCCACATTCGGCCTGCCGTGACCGTGCGGCGTGGAGGTAGACGAGAGAGGAGTAGTTGCTGCTGAAATGAGCTGGTAGTTCTAGCCATTAGCCAAGCTCTTTGGATAGCAAACAGAGCGACAGTATCGAGATTAATGTAGCGAGAGCAGTGCTCGCAGCCTTAGAGATGTCTTTCGCTGTAGCGTAGCTCGATAAATGCCCGATCCGTCAAGTGTGTTGTAATGTGTATGCTTTATTTCACATAGTGATTTTGTCCGTCTGTTCGTGCGTCGTCTTCGCACGTCTGCACGCGCCGTTTGTGAGGCCGTTCTTTGTGGCACGGCCTATAGCTGAGTCTGTAGTCTATATCGGTGAATGCATGCTTCTTCGCCCTTCCATCACCCCAGCTCCTTCCGTTCGAATTCTACCTCCTCATCTCTCCTCTCTCCTCGAACATGTCCCTCTCCCTGTGCCCTCTGCACCGCCCTCCTCTAACCCCTCCCCCCTACACCCGGCGGTGCCGGTAGGCGCGCGAGCACAAACTGGCCTATGAGGAGGCGCTGCGTGGACGGGAGGCGGAGGCCGAGGCGGCGCGCCGGCCCAGGGACGACCCGAGCCTCGTCATCCAGGTAGTACAGTGTTGTCGGGTGCCGCATGGGGTACCGGGCAACGGTGGACGGCGGTGGTGGGTCGCGGGGGGCTTGTTACGTCGAGAGAGCAGGGTTTCTGGCATGGTGTACGAAAGGGAGGTTGACGAAAACGAGAAATGGTTGAAAGAGTAGCGTGACGGTATGATTGGTTTAAAGACGATGAGTGTTTTCCGTTGGTGGATGAAGTCGTGCCCCCACGTCGGAAGGAAGGTAGAACTGGCGGAAGTTCATAGAGTTTCCTGCTCAATGAGTCAGCCTGTCAAAAGGAGAATGACTTCCTTAAACGCTGTGCGGCGAGCTCTGTCATCATTAGTGATAAAATCGGAGGACAGGGGTGCCGATTTGGAGCTGTTGATTACCAGTGCGATTAGCTTTCGGCTGGGACAGTTACGAGGAAACCGTGTCAGCCGAGTGGCTCTGTGGTCTGCCAAGCGGTTCAGCATTCTCTCATTCCGTCCTATTCCGCCGAACGCTGGCTATCAGTGGCCCATTCCGTGTATGCAGCTATCCGATACTGGGACGCGGGTCTCCCGGAATCTATATGACGCGTCACCCCGCCGTCACTAGGGTCCCGCTGTCACTGCAGTCAGGTCGGCGTGGATGACACCCCGTCACCCCGGTGTCTGAGTCACCACTGGCGGCGACAAGTGTCGGTAGTTCCGGCGACACGGCACACCTGCGGTGCCTGTCAGACAGGGCAGCGACCGGCGAAGTCCCCTCCCCTACCCTAACACGCTGCCGCAGCAGCTGCCTGTTCTGATACCTACTCATTGTGGCTGATACTCAGTGGAGCCAGGCGACGGAGATAGGTGGAGGAATCTGATGGCTGAGCGGGTGGGGCTCGGAGGACAACTTGCCCAGGGCGATATTATTGACCCGTGTTCTTTTGCGAGTCTTACTGAAGTTGCAATGGTTTGTGGTTATCCATGCTCTCCTCAAAACACATCGCCGGACCGGACGAAGGGGGCGGGGTATATCGCGGTTTACCAGGAAATCAGCGGCCTAACGGGCGGCGCTCGACGCGGGGTGGTCATCCTTCCTG
The DNA here is from genome assembly GCF_019059575.1 of Amphibalanus amphitrite. Taxonomy (NCBI): domain Eukaryota; kingdom Metazoa; phylum Arthropoda; class Thecostraca; order Balanomorpha; family Balanidae; genus Amphibalanus; species Amphibalanus amphitrite. The sequence continues at coordinate 1,558,149 of NW_024881528.1, read as the reverse complement.
TCGGGCGTCCGCCCATTCCCAGGGCGGTAGATTTGTGGCGTCACTGGTGTGAAGCGGGCCCGACCGGTCGTTAGTCAGTCGGTCGGCCGTTCTCAGAGCGGTAGGTTTGTGGCTTCACTGTTGTGACACGGGCCCGGCCAGTCGGCGGGGGCGGACGGGTGTCGGTCAGTCAGTGTGCAGTCTGAGTCAGCTGTGACCGGTGGGCTGAGGTGCTGGGAGGTTAGTCCCACGGAAAAGGTTGCATCCCATCGCATCAGTCCCCTTCCCAGCCGAACCCAGACTGAGGCTCCCAGTGGTGACGGCTCTGGACGTATCCCTGCGACTTTGTGAGTACTGCGTGCGGGTGAGACCGGTAAGGTGTATTTCGCTGCATGCGGTATCGCTCTGCTGGTGAAGTACGAAACGGTCTTGCTTAGTCATATGATTTTGCATGTTTTGACATCGGGATTTACCTCGCACAATTTCAGTGTATTTTTCTTCGCGTTCCTGCTCTAATTGGCTTGTATTATTCCCGCACCTTCCACGTTAAATTGAAATCAATATTAAGCTTTTCCTGTGAGGTTATTTCTCTTGATTTTACTCTGAAATGTGATCAAATGTGTCACTGTTTCGTAATGTTATATGCTGTTCGTGGATTTTTGCGAGCGAATGACGTTGGATTGCCCCTGTTGCTTCTTATGCTGACATCGCTGTTTTCCAATGTTTACCCCATAATGTCATCTGTGACATTGCTCATCTGTATTACCGTATACGGACGTGCTTGCCGTACTTATCGACTGACTGGCGGTGTACTAACGTATGTCGTCCGGTGGCAGGGTAACCTACGTGAGACGTACGAGCGGGCGGTGCAGGAGGCCGAGTCTCCGCGGCCCTCGTCCCGAGAGGAGGCCGTGGTGCGCGGTCGGGCGGCCGACATGGCCTCACGCTTCGAGCGAGGACAGCTGGAGACCGAGAATGGCGACGGAGCTACGAATGGCGACGGAGCTACCCAGAACGGTACGGCAGCGGCTGTGGTGTGGGCGAAGGCGTTACTTTGGAACATTTCGAACAACTTTGACAGTAGATGGGCGAGAACGAAGCGAGAACGCACAGAGTCATGAGCGAAATAGGACAAAAGACGGAGTATGTAGATTGTTGACCAAACCTCGAGAATTGGGCTCTTGAACAGCGATATTGGACAGCTGACATTGACTGGCTACCCGTGAGTGTGATTCCATACCGAGCAGGAAATTATGACGAAACTAAGACGGACATGCCAGTGAGGCTGTTGACTGCTGAGTGTATGCTGTGGGAACAGGACACATTATGATTTACCTTCTGATGCGCCAGCTCTGTTTTCCCTTGTTAGGAAGGCGCGATGATTGCCTTCAGCTGCGATTTGCCTCGTTCTGTGGCCCGTGAAGATTCATAAAACGAGAATGGCCCTGACTAAACACACCCGACTCGAAGGCTCTAATCCCATGGTGTTCGGCTCTAAGCCCGTGTAGGCACTGGCGTGTCCGCTGTTCGCTGACACAGTCACACATCTGATATCCCTGTTGACTCTGCCGCCATTCAAACTATGCTCGCTATCTAAATCCGTTGTAAATTCGCTGGGCCTGCCCGTGTGATGTCTCGATAGCCGGGGCTGGCCGGTGAGTGTGCTGTGACGCCGTACTGGCTGTGTCGCCGCCGCTCAGTGCCGCTGGACCGGCTGTGTGAACGGGTGCGACCTCTGACCTCGTCTGACCTGTGACCCGGCGATGTCGGCAGGCGTCTCGACCTCCGAGGAGCTGAACGGCGCGGCCGATACCAGCCCGACCTCCGATACCGGCTCCGGAGAGGTGGCTCGGGTAAGTGCTTGGGAATGGTGTCAGTTTGACCCTGCTCTGACCTCACTGTGACCTCACTGTGACCTCAGCGACCTGATTGACCTTAAGGGGACCGCCGAGCTTGGTTGGTGATAGTGATCTTGGTGCTGGTGCTGGTGTTTGGGTGGTATCAGGTTGAACGAATGGCCCGAGCTTTGTCTAATGCCAGGCCAACCGCAGATTTCATGACAATTTCGAGACCTTGATTCCCACTACATTCATCCTGTCATTTTAATGGCTTGCCTCGTTTTTTTTAATGACTTGAGATTCAATTTCCTTGTATTCGCCATTCACGAATGCCAAGGTGTCTATTTCCTTGTTCCCAAGAATCCTGTAAATAGAAATATACCTTGTTATCCGAAGACTTTCTCTTCCCATCCTTCTCTTCCTCCGACGGTGTCGGGCTATCCTATCCGTATTTTCCCTCCCTTTCCTCCAGCCTTGCATCTGTTTCACTCACTCCTTGTCCAGCGTCTACTGGCAATTTCCCTCATTTCCGTTCTCTTCTCTTACCTCTCTTCACCTCTCCTGTCCCAGCCACCTCCCTCCCTCCTCTCTCCCGTCCGTGCTCCTCACCGCCGCCGTCCTTACAGAGCGTGCAGCGGGGCCGGGCCCCGGCGGCCGCCCGGTCGGCCTGGGGCGGCCCCCGCGCGCCGCCAGCCGCCACCTCGGCCATCGCGGCCCGGTTCCAGTTCTTCGAGGCGCTGCGCTGTCCTCAGGAGCCGCGCCGCACCCGCTCACTGCGACTGCCGGCGGGCCGGCCGGCCGCGCCGCGAACCAAGGTCGGAGCTGCGGCCACTCCGGTACTGCTGGGGCTGCCGCTGTCTCACCTACCTGCCTGGCCAGCCGATAGAGCACCGCTAGTGCTGCTCAGCCTCACTATCTCTAGCTGCTATTTCCAGCACACTGACACACGGGGCACCACAGAGGACTGAAGAGCTGAGACCTCGCACAGACGTGCTGTAAATACGTTCTGATCAAAGAGCACCGAGAGCCTCCTGGTTACATTTTCCCGGAATGATTCTATGAATTTAAACGTCACATGTACATAATTCACATTTCTAAGATGTTTGTAAATATCAATGAGCACGACTTTTCACTAGAAGGTAATTGAGTCATAGCTCGAGTGCGACACACCTTTGAGAATCTGGTCTCCTATTTTTTTCTTTTTTTACCACGCCGAAGAACAGGACCTGTGGTCTCTGTCAGGGACCCACGTACCACAGCCGACTGTTTGTGAACACTCCTCTCACCAGATGACGTTTCAGCACCCGCTCATATCGCTCGTGCATCCTCCCCCTCCCCGGTCTGTACATAACCCCAGTGCAACACCCGACGCCAACTCTCGGCTCGAACCCGCAGCCTATCTCGGCGGCGTCCGTTCGTCCGTTCTATGGCCGGCTCTCAGTGCCGTCGTGCTGCGTTGGCCCTGTTTGCCCAACGAGCCGTATCCTGTCCGGCCGAGCGAGATCTTTATTGACCGCATTTGGCGCGCTCTATTGACAGTGGCGTGGGCTGGACACCAGCCAAGTATGTGAAGTGATTTGTCTCCGTTAGGGTTGAGTGTCTTGCACAGTTTATGTGCAGATCGCTGCCCTCTGTGGATATCTACATGTTGTGTGGCTTTTTGTGTCACTGTCTTTCCTGACCTGACCTGACCTCGGCAGGTGGAGTCGCCCGAGCAGCCGGCCGCCCCCGCCCCCGCCCCGGCGGCCGACCCTGAGCTGCTGAACAGTGACACCACCAAGCGGATGCTGAACAAGTTCAAACAGCTCGAGCAGAACGCCGGGCACGGCGACGAAGGTACGGCGCTGACCGTGTCCCGTGGTCCTAACTCTGAGCTCGGCCCTGACCTTCCTGACCTCTGACCTGACTCTGGCCTCGACCCTCATCCCTGGCCTCGCCACGCCAACGAGGGTACGATGATAACCCTATCCATATCCGAGACTTCTAAACTCTCTATCCGAATCTCCACCCTGAAGTCCGGCCACTCTGGCTCTCGGCTCTCGACTCACGTCCCCTTGCTATTTCTCATCTTATCATCTTGATCCTGATCCTGGCCCATGCCATTGGTTCCTGCTATCGAGGCGGTACCGGTATCCGAGTTTGAACGGGTAGATATTAGGGTTAGACAGACGTGTTTATTTTGCTTATGTAGTGTGTATTCGGCTTTATTGTGTGTTGTTTGCAACCACTTATCAGAGTGTGAGCACACGGTTGGATTTCCTTGTTTATCTTGAGGATGACACTAAGCATTAGCCACTCCAATCCCATCCTCGAAAACGAGTCATCGCGAATAGTAAGACAGCTGGTTGACTTTTTCAATGCAGAAAAAGAAAACGAAGCGAAAACGGTTCAGGAGCGCATTCAAGCCTTCATTGGACTACAGAACAGAAAGAGTAAAGTTGCTCCGAAGCCGTTGCGGGAGCTCAAAAAGGCCGCTAGGCCTCTCTACATTCGTTTCATTTAGTTAGCTTTGTCTGATCAATTTCTATAAGTAGCCCGCACCCTGCACCCTACCGTTAGTTAATCGTACAGACTGCGCACTCACTAACCGGAGTGGAACCGGCAGTTCAGTCCGTAGATCACCAGTGCTTGGCCTCGTATCGCTGTATTTATCAGTTGCTGATCATGGTCTGTTCTACAGTCAAACTCGCGGTGTTTTGTTAGCTGTGTTTTAGCGGCACGATCCGGTCCGCGCTAGAGCTGATTGCTACTGAAGTCAGGCTGCTTCAGCCTCCCTAAACTGCCTGCCTGTGTCCTGTGCGCCTGGCTTTGTCGCGGCACGGTCTCCCGTTGTGTTAGCTCGTTTCTGATTGGTTGCTGTGCGTGTGACGTCAGCAGCCGCGCACGGGGAGCTGAGTCCGCAGCGCGAGCGGCCGCAGGGCAACGCGCGCCAAATGCTCTCCAAGTACCGGCAGATGCAGGAGGCGGCGCAGCGGGAGGACCTGCCCGACGGTGAGGTCCCGAGACTCGTTCGTGCTCCCCCGCCCCATTCCCCGTCCCCCTCCGCCCCTCACAGACAGCCAGGCTCATCGGGGGTTCAGTTGTGACCGCCCACTCTGCACAGATAGGGTCAAATAGCCGCAGTTATCGTAATGCAACACTCGAACTCAAGTGAAATGCGCGTTCGGGCCAATCCCCGTTAGCGATGTTAAGTGGCTGTGACATACGCTTCGCTTATCTAAACAACAGCAGTGATTGTTCTTTGTTGGCATAATTGATCGATAAAGCACTCCATGTGCCGCCGGTGCACGCGATAAACCCTGTGTGATTGCGCTGAAGAGGTGTATTTCGTGTCTACCTCTATCGGTCGGTTGGTCAGTTGGCTCTGACGTGTGCCCGGGTGCGGTCGGACAGGCCCGCGGCCGCTCAAATCGTTCACCCCGCCGCCGGAGGAACCGGTGCCGTCCTCAGAGGACCCCGAGGACGCCGGAGAGGACATGGAGCCCGAGGAGGACCCCGACATCGTCCGCGCCAGCTCCAAGGTGCCCGACGAGTTCCTGAACAAGGTAGGGGTTTTAGACGGGAGTGGGGCAGGACGGAACGGGGCGGGGTCTGCTAGGAATGGCAGTCGGAGAATCTCATACCGGGCGGCGCGAGCGCGGTGACGTAGCGACCGATCTGGCATCACCAACCCATCTGGCAACGGATCGCGCGGTGCGTGACCTTCCTGTGAAGCGGTTATAAGAGGATAGATGACGCAATGCCAGGGAGGTCGAAATGCCGTGTCGGTACGATATAGGGAGGTGGTGGCCGGTCTGTCGCCAGTAGTACGGCAGAGTGATTAGCGGGAACGTGGCAGAGCGGGCGCAGGTCGCAGATATGGTACGGCCAGTGTGAGTGAGTGTGCCTTTACTTGCTCGCTGAGCGAAACGTACTCCTAAGCCGAGTGACGTGATGGCGTTTTCTGGTCGCCACCTGATTACAGGACTGCCAGTCCTCTGACTGAGTCTGGACTGAATCGCCATCTGAGTCCGCTGACTGACCCGTGTCCTCTGCCGTCCGCCAGAAAACCGACCAGGCTCGCAGCCTGCGGGAGAAGTTCGAGAGCTGGTCGCCGCCGGCCGAGCGCGGCTTCACGGTGGAGGAAGACTGCAAGCCCACTCCGGAGATCACCAGGAACCTGCGCTCCAAGTTTGAGTCGCTCAAGGAGCAGCCGAAGCCGCAGCCACAGACGCAACACCGCACCAGCAAGTTCATCGTGAGTGAAATGGATCGTTGGAACGGCGGGGGCGCCCGGTGCTGGGAGTGAAATGTGTCAAAAAAAAAAGGGTGGAGAGGTCACAGGAGTGAAAAGGTCATAATTAAGAAACATCACGATGGGAGCGGTTAGGTAGCTTAGGTGCACTCGTCATGATCTTGCTGCCGGATCATAAGTATCTGTCCGGGATGCAATTGAGGTCTTGCCTATTACCACGTTTAGCTGATTACATAGACCAGCACAGCTCCTGTGATGCCCGATGTTTTTTTTTTTTTTTGGAGATTCAACTAAGTAGTAACTGATCTGGCAAATCCGCTCAGACTCTGTCCATACCTGCTAACATGTCGAGCTGTCAGTTAACCATAGACCTCTGTACACCTCTGACCATAGACCTCTGTACACAGAGGTCTATGATTGGGTAGACCTATGCGCGTGCTGTGAGGCAGCCGTTGACCTGACCCGCCTCCGCCCCGTCTGCCAGCTGGAGCCGACCCAGGCGGCTGAGATGTGCGGCGCCTGCAATAAGCGTGTGTACGCCATGGAGCGACTCGAGGTCGACAAACGAATCCTGCACAAGAACTGCTTCCGGTGCTCCAAGTGCAACTGCGTGCTCAGGTGAGATTGGAATCCCGGCCGCGCTCAGGACGAGAACTGCTAAACCATGGTGTCCAAAGTCCTATTTATGATGTTCTTACCTTTGAGATGAGCACTGAAGGTGCTTATAATACTAGGCATGGCTACTGGCTAGGCATTAGTGACTGTGAATACGCCAGGTTCAATCGCATCTAATTCGTCGTGCTTTCATTGCAGAATGGATACCTACACTTTCAATGCAGGGAAACTATTTTGCACGCCGCACTTCAAGCAGATGTTCAAGACCAAGGGCAACTACGACGAGGGTTTCGGTCTGGAGTCTCGTGCCAAGCACTGGAGCGGCGTGGCCAGTCACAACGAGCAGACCGGCGAGCGGACGGGCGCCGGCAGCGCCTCCCCGCGGCCGGCCGACGAACCAGCCGACACCAACGGCTCCTCCAGCCTGCCGGACACCAACGGAGCCCACAGCCCGGAGCGGGAGCCGAGTCCGCAGCCGGAGCGGGAGCCGAGTCCGCAGCCGGAGCGGGAGCCCAGTCCGGAGCCGCAGCAGCCGGAGCCGGCCGAGGAGGCTGATGTGTTCCAGCAGGTTTACGAGTCGACAGTGGCCGACGGCCTGTGATGAGGGAGCGACTGTAAGGGCGACTGTGAGCGCGAGTGGACTGTGTATGTGTGTGAATGTGTGACGTTTTACCGCTGGGCCGGGCGCTGGACCGGCCCGGTCCGACGGCTCGGACCGAACGCCGGCAGAGTTTTACCGAGAGATGGAGAGTGGCCGAGTCAGTCCGGCGAGCGCCGAGTCAGAGTCACCGGCGGAGTCACGGCGCGGACTCCGCGCGAGTGAGACTGCTGAGAGACGGACCCAGAGTTGTACCACCGCAGACAGCGAGACTGTGAGACGGGCCGATAACACGCAGCGCGAGCGACCGCTTCAGTTCCCGCTTCTTAGATGAATTTTATCAGTCTCGCACTTCGTATTTTGTTATTTTAAAGTGCTTTGTATACGATGATCGAGAGCCATTTAAATATAAGTTAAAGTCTTAGCCGATTGTTTGATGTATGCGAATGTGTCGGGCAACTGTCTACCAGATCGTGGCGGTCAGTAGGCGTTGCAACGTCTGTAAGTTAGTGAAGATGTTCCTTCCTTAGCCTTTCCACCGCTATTTGTTCCTTTTTGTTCACAACATACCGGGTCGCCAGCGGATCGCTGGGCGCAAGAGACGGTTAGAGGTTGGGATGAACCGGTAAGACCGTTGACTTCTGACAGCGCGAGCAGACTGGTCACTGCTGAACCGTAAAACGACACGAGACGCTCGGCCGCCGACCGGGCCCTGGCGCCGGTCCTTTGTTTGTGTTTGATAGGCGTGGATCCTGTCTGTCTCATACCCCGCTCGGGGACTCCTGCCGGGCCTCTGTCGCCGGATTCATAACCCGCTCGACAGGAACCGTGTTCTGAATTGGGGTCGGACGAACACCTGCTGCGTTCAGCACCTGGACGGTCTTTCGAAAATTCGAATGCTTTGAATGGGTTGATTGACGAGGTCAGAACCCATAATAAGCATACCTTGTCGCGCAGGCCCTTGCTTCCATATTTCGATCAGGGAGAATGAGGAACACGTGCTCCGTCCCTCACAACCGAGCGAGATCCATCCCACTCGACAGACTGCTCCCTTTAACCGCAAGACCATCCCCGCCAGGAGTTGTATATCGAGCGTCCGAGCGACTCGAACCAGAGTCCTCATCATTGGCAATCAGACATTTTACCAACTGAGTCGCCACCGTTCGTACATTTTTTATAGATATTTCCAGGTGGATGAAACACGATCTTCACCACGGCTGCCCACAGTGGCGTACACACCGCGACCATAAAATCAATCATGTATTGCTTACATGTCTTTAAGTACAAAGCTATCTCACCAGTATTCAAAGTACAAGACTGTAATCACTAGCGATCACAAAATCAAGCTCGGCGGGTCCGGGCGGCCCCACATCGGCCCCGCACGGGGGCGGGGCGGACCGGCCCGGCCTCGCCCCATATATGAGCATACAATGCCGCACCGTTTCGCCGCTGTGGACGGCGGACGGCCCGCCGTAATGAGGGACGATGATTGACTGATCAGCCGCTCGGCCCGTCACAGAGATACGAAACACAACACAAGCACCGGTCAAAACGGCCTAAAAAATGTGCGCCGCCGGGCGTCGGGAAGCGCTAATGCACATGGCTGCGGTTGGGAGCCGGCCGGCCGGAGCGGGTGGAGTGGGCCCCTCGGCCGGTGAACCGCGGGGGCCCGCTCCGTGCAGCCATCTCCCGACGGAAGTGCTCACGGCTCCGGCCAGCCCCACTTCCGGTCAGCGCGCTTCGCGAGCAGCCCGGCTTCCGTTGAGCATTGTCACAGGCCCGCCCGACGGTCGGCTAAACTAGACAAAACACTGAACTGGGCGCGCGCTGCGCCTCTCACTGATATCACACGGTAGCGCTCCGTTCTGTCGCTCGCAAAGCATACGTACTCCAAAATAGTAGCGCACATAATCGTTGTGGTCCCTTGGACGTCAGGATCCGCTGGACTAGGCTGTAGGCAATCTGTGGGCACTGTCCGCCGGCAGCGCAGTTCGCCGGGCACGGCGCGGCACCACTCGCACATTCACAGGGTGTGACGCCACGGCGTCGTCACTGTCACGGGACGCGGCGCCGCGCGGCACTGTCCTCGGCGCGCGCCGGCCGCTCAGTCCGTCCGCCCGCCCGCCGCAGCCGACTCCACTGGTAGATCTCGCAGTCCCTGATTGGAGAGACGCCGCCGCCGCGGCCGGCCAGCGCCAGACTAGATCTGCTTCATTTTGATCTTTTGCGCGGCGGTGATGTTCTTCTTGAGCGCCGACACGTCTCCGGCGATGGTGAGGAAGGAGTGGGCGAGCAGGTCCTCGGCCGAGGCCCGGTTATCGACCTCCACCTCCAGACAGGCGTCCAGGAAACTCTGCAACAGAGCAGGGATGGCAGTGTCAGTCACAGCGCAACGAACAGCTCGCGATTCAGTCCAGGGCGGTGTCGGTGTTACATCAGTACCGCCAAAAATACACAGCCAGCCAATATTCACGAGCAATCATTGCAAGTTGCAGCACATAGCAATGTAAGCTAGGCGTCAATACGTCGCTGAAATTTACAGAATCACTAAAATAATCTACAATCCACACATACCAGACTAAACACATCACACTAGCCTCGGCGGGTTCAGCTGTAGTGTACTGTAAATGTTCAGCTCTCGCTGTAACACTGCTGTCATTCGACATTCATCATATGACAGAGCATTTCACAGGACAGCTGCTTGACATATTCAGCGTGCAGCGTGGAGAAACAGCCGAGCGATGATGAAAAGATATGAGAGATCGCTCACTAATCCAGCTGCAGAGCTGCTGCACGGGCCGACGGCCGTGGCCGATTCCCACCCGCCCAGCCCAGCCACCCGAGTGAAACCGTCTTCCCACGTCAGCTAACTTCTCAGTTTGACAGCCGACTCGGATCAAAAGTCCGCAGAACTGCGCCCGCCCCGCTGGGGGCTCGCTCAACTCCGTCCGGCCCCCAGCCGAGATACTGTTAGCAGGCCGGGCGGGCGCCCGACGGACCCCGCTCCGTGATGAGCCCTGGAGGAGGGAGGGGACACCCTCCGACGGACTGGAGCCGCTACAAAGGAAGGTGACTCATCGATCAGCGACCCAGTCACGGGACCCAGCCATCTCTCCGCTCCCCCGCCGATCGACCGCCAACTTCTGCGGACGTAAACACAGCTAAACGGGCCGCATAAACGGGTGGCTGCTCGTTTCAGCCTCTGGAAACAAAGATAGTGTTCGCCGTTCGGTAGCGGGCAGATGGAATAAGAAATCCTACATGACGCATCGTCACAGCCCGGTGTATGGCCCAACGGCGTAAAGGCCGCCCCACATTGGAACTCGCATGCGGGTTGAGGGTTTGCGGGTTTTGGGTTTGCGGGCATAATACTAATTCATAGAGTGATTGGACCGTTTCCTTGTAGTAACTTCATGAATGCAGTGAAGCCGGTACACCTTCAGAAACTTACATATAGTCACAATACCAGCGCATCGAACCAAAATTTGACTCCAACGAAAAACCCGCAAACCTCGCAGAACTCGCAGACCTCGCAGCGAGGAAAATCAAAAGTTGACTCAAAACCAACTTTTGGAATGCAATGCAAGGTCGCTCGCAAGCTAAAAACATGCAGACTCGCTTGTTAGATGGTATGGTGGGTCACTCAGCTTAGATTTTATTTGATTTTGAAGAAACCCGAAAACCCAAAAACTCGCAACCCGCATGCGAGGTCCAGTGTGGGGCGGCCTTAAGGCTCCGTGTCAGTCCGTCTGTGTCACCGTGTCAGTCCTGCGTCAGTCCCTGTCTGTGTGTCAGACCCTGTGTCGGTGACAAGCCAGCTCGTTCTCTGAGAGTGTCGGCCGACTTTGACCGTGTTTTTCCTGTTCGTGTCACAGCCGGGAGTCACGACATCAACACAGGCGCCGCCGCCGGTCGCGGCTCGCCGGCCGATCCTACCCAGACACCCGGTCCCGGCCCGCCTGGTAGTCCGACCTCTGATCGATAACGAGAGGAGAGGGAGGCTGCTGCACGAACGGGAAACGATAGCGGGCGCCAGCCCCGGCCCCCGACAGTAGCGCTAGTTCTCCTGCAGTCGACTGTCGACGTGAAATCTGCACGAACACCAATGAAATTGTGCGAGGCAGTTATGTGCGTAGAGAAAATAGGGCAAAGTTGATTGGCAGTAAGTGTTACGACATATCCGAGCCAACGCAGCCAACTCGTTAGAAGCATACGCCAATCGATGTTTTAGCGGCCAATGCTCCCACAAGCAGGACGAGGTCTGCAACCACCTAACAAACCACAGACGGCGCTGATGTCACAGCACCTGTACTTGACGTCCACTCGGCTGTCCCCTTCCGGAGCATCTCCCCCCGTGTTCCTGTCCTCCCCTCCCCCTCCCAGCTGCACGCACGGCACTGTGCCCCGCCCAGCACTCGCTGAGCTCGGGTGTTTGTATGACGTGTCTGCGGCCGGTGGCGGCAGTTTTCCTGTCGCCGCCGGCGTCATAAGCCGGCCGGCGCCGCCGTAAGCAGATCAGCCGGCGGGCACGGCGGAACCAGCGACCGGCCGTTGTCACCGCCCGCACAGAGACGGCCAACGTCGACGGCCGACAATCCACAGACGGTCTACCGCCCATAAAGACCCGATAAATGTCCACACGAGACGAACTACCTATCGTCCACGCGGAGACGGCCTTATGTCCTGATGTACTCCTAAAGTTGTCTGCCGTCCACAAGGAACTGGTGTAACGAAGGAATGTCCGTGGCCGATGTTATAAATAAAAGCTATTCATGAGAGTTGGGTATTGGCGAAAACGTTTGTGGCCTACCTGGCAATTACAATCCATTCACTCATTGCCACGCGCGACCATCTACTAACGAAATTGCACTCGGAACAGAGTGCGACTCTTAAAAAAGCCATAAGCACTGCTGCACTGCCAATTTTTTCCCGGCTGAGTGGTAGCTACTCACCCTGAACGGGTCTGAGGCCGTGTATCCGGAGCTGATCTCGGGGAGGGGGAGGGGAGGGTTTACTGCCACTGTCCTACTCACCCTGAAGAGGTCTGAGACCGTGTACTCGGAGCTGATCTCTGGCTTGCCGTGCGTGGCAATCAGGTACAGCGCTCGCAGAGGCGCCTCGTTCAGGTAGGGCGGCTCGCCAGTGATCATCTCAATGGCCATGATGCCCAGAGACCAGATGTCCACCTTCTTGCCGTACTTTTTACGCGTCACCACCTGTGGGACGGGAGGAGAGGGACGGCCACAGGTCAGCGTGGCTCAGAAACCCAGAGAATCAGACCACTCACACCAGAACACGGCTGACAGAGCACGCAATCTGATTACACCTAACCACATCTGATGTGCTGACGTTTTTACAGTCCGTCGGCGGCAGCTAGCACGCTCCGGCTCCACCCACTGACATATCAGGCCCTGATCAACATTAAACCGCGGCCAAAGCCATCGATAGGGAGGGGATGGGTGCTCCAGAAACGGGCAACCTAGGGCCGGAACACATGGCAAAAGTCACGCGAGCTTCACTAACTTTTAAAAAAGGATGGCGAATCTATTCCAAGGGAGGAAAGTGATTATACGCATTACGTATGCTCAACTCCAAAAGTTACAGGGCCGAATAAACATACATTATTATTTTAAAATCCGATAACTACTCAACTATTATCTACAATCAGGGATCTGGCGCATATCAGCTGAGGCATTTACTGATAGAAATTTAGCAGCGATCGCCACCCACGCCGGTACACGGGCCGTACTCTGTCCGTTCTCACGGCTCTCCAACACACATACCTCCGGCGCCATCCAGTACGGCGTGCCGACCATGGTCTGTCGCTTCTCGTCGCCCTGGATGTTGGCGCAGAAGCCGAAGTCGGTGATCTTCACGGAGCCGTCCTTGCCCAGCAGGATGTTGTCTGATTTGATGTCGCGGTGGACGATACCCTGTGAGGAGCAGGACGACAGGTCGTTACGACCAATGCGGCTTACACGATGCACAGCACACATTGTACTCGTAAGACTTGATAATGAACTTAGCTGACCAGCATCAACCAAGAGCTTTCATCCTAGACATTAGACAATCTAATCAGCATACACATCGCACAAGTGGATAGCTATTAGCTACACTCAGCTGGCAGCTCACATTTCGGCGTAAGTCACGTAGTAGTATACAGTAGTAAATTATATAATTCAACCACCCAACATCCACAACATGCATGTATGGGATTCGGGGTGACGGCCTGACCATAACATCTATCTAGCATTGATTTCGTTGAAGTATATAGTTATTCATCATAGTTAGCACCCATCGCTGTTTAGAGAGATCCCTCGGACAACTCACCAGCGAGTGTAGGAACTGCAGTCCCTGCAGCACCTCTTTGACAACCGCCGCGATCTGAGACTCCTTCAGTACCGTCTCCATGACAACGTCGGTGAGGGGACCTCCCTCCAGCAGCTCCATCACAACCTGGCGACAGAAATGGACCAGTGAGATCATATGACGTAAAATGACAGATGAGAGGACCTCCCTCCAGCAGCTTCATTACAACTTGAAGGCAAATACAAACCAGGAGTCGTGTAAGCACATTAGTGAGATTTAATTTGATAGTGAAAAAAGCGCAGACTGCAGACACACGTAACCCGTAACCCAAGCCTACATCTTCCTGCTACACACTTTCCGAGACTCGGCGTGCTCTGTACTCACGTAGAGGTGCTCGCCGACCAGGTGAGCGTCCAGGAAGTTGACCAGGTTCGGGTGGTGCACATCGCGCATTACCCTGATCTCCGTCAGGATCAGGTCGCGCCGCGGCTGCTTCGTCAGGTCAATGTCCTTGATAGCCACCCGCCGGCCGGTGGCCCGCTCCGTGGCCAGGTTCACGATACCGGACGCCCTGCGCAGAGGTTTAAGGTTAGGTTAGAGGTCAGGAGAGATCATAGGTCAGGTCACAGGTCTGGGCAGCGGCTGGGTAATGTATGAGAAATAAGACGCGTCTGAGATCACGTCGATGTCACAATTTAGTTAGAATGAGAGGCGTGGCGGGTCTGCCGGTACGGTACCAGCTGAGTAGTCACGGAGAAGTACGAAAGGCCCCAATGTGTCAACTGATCGCGGTAAGAATCTGAACTCGCGAGACGAATCACGAATAAGGATCTGATACAATACTGATCGCGACTCACAGTACCTGTCACGACTCACAGATCGAATCATGAATTCATGACTTATGGTCCCGACCACGATTCGTGGAAGGAGTTACAAATCACGATACACATCACGGCTCACGATACCAATTCACGGATCACGGATGTCGGCGAAGCCCTACGAGGACACCATAAATGGTTCCAGCCGCGGTGACCTTCCTTCCAAGTTAAGACACCTTCCCCATCGCCGACTATGGACACCGTCCCGACATCATACTTATGCAGTCAGCTCTCAGCACCGCACAAAGCCCACTGGTGATGCGGCGGCCGTCGACACACTGAGGCCGGAGCGGCGACTTACCATGCGCATACCAATGATCGGAGCGGCCCCGTCTATTCAGGCCCCCTGGTTTGAACGCAGATCACATCCTGGCGCTAGCTCCGGCACGAGCGGCGGTCAAAACGGACCCTTTCCTCCCAGCCACTGCCGCCGAGGCTACACCCGTGACCCCAGACCACTCCGTGGTGTCTTCCACCACCACCATCACCCCTTCCCCACCCCAGGTAAACCGTGGTGTCTTTGAAATGACGGCACCGGGGCTCCGATGACGCGAGACCGGCTCAGGCTCGCTGTCACGGAATCCAAACGTCGTTACGAGTAGCTCCAAATCCGAGCCGGGGGCCGCCGGACCGACAGAGCGTCCCACACTGTCACCAAGTCGGTGGATTCAGCCCAATCCCGGCCCGTCCAGGAACGATCAGACACCGCGGTAACCGTCATGTCAGAGTTCGTGGTCTGCCGTCCAGTCACACAGCCCGCGAATCTCAATAGAAATTTCGCGAGCATACCCATCGAACTATTCCGCCCAATCGTCATAGTTCCGTAAGCTTCTCGAATGTCCAGCCCCATTGTAAGCTACCCCCTCCCTCCTCCATCCCACCTCACCAAGCATCACCAGACCCCCTCCCCTCGTTCGTCCCCCGCCCCCACTCACCCGGCGCCGAGCTCCTTGTCGAAGGCGAACCTCTCTCGCGGGTCGCCCGGCGCGCATATCTCCCGCAGAGCCTCGTTCACGGCCGCGTTGGACATTTTCGGCTTTTCGACGGTGCGTTTGCGGACCATGGGGCTGGGCGCGGTGCCGTTGCCCTCTCCTCTGTGGCCCACCTTGTCGGGTATGGGCGGCGGCACGTCGTCCTCCGGAGCCGGCACCAGTGAGGTGGGCGGCGCCGCCGGCGGCTGCCGGTCATACCACGGGGTCAGTGCGCGGACAGGGCAGTCAAAGGGGTGACGTGGAATAGGTCAGGTAAGATGTCACACAGTAGCCATGTCGGAACTGAAAGGCGCCGTGACAAAAGCGCCATATTAGTTAATGCATGCAAGTCGACGATTTCATGATAATGATGGCACGGATTTAAGCTGTCGGAAGACGTCGATCTCGTCAATTTTACCGGAAAATATTTATCCGTTATAATGTCTAGACAAAGTGTCACAACTCACAAATCAATGCAGCTGATCATGGAGGTGAGGCAACATTGCATATTTGCACGGAATGCTCGCCATGCATGCATACCCCGACCTACCTCATCGTCTTCTTTGGTCTGCTGTTTGACCTTGTTCAGGTTGGCAGGCACCTCGGGAGGCACGGGCGCCGTCGACTTCAGCGAAACCTTCGAGTCTAGCCAGAGGCAGAGGGGACAGGGGGTGAGGTGAGTGGCCAGTGAGGTAGGTGGTACAACTGCAGATATTGCCCAATGATGGCAACAGTGGGATTATACATTTGCAACACCCACCAACGGGTGCTGCAGCTTCATGAACAAAGCAAGTGGTAGGCACCTACACTGAACACACTATGAAGGACATATTACAACTACCACAACAGATGCTAACATAATGAATTTCTCGTTTTCAACAACTCTTAACTGAAGCCCCAAGGCCCAATCTGAACAGGATCAAAGAATATGAAACACTGCTTACCAAGAATGTGATTGATTTCCTCCAACTCTTCATTGATGGTGTCTTGTGTGATGAAAGGCTTAAATGGAACATTTTGATTTGGCTTCTTCATGGAATAGTTGAAGAGCTTGAGTGCATTAATTGCAGCATCTGGATTTTGTTTTTGTTCATCTTTGCTGGAAAAGGTAAGCAATGAAATCATGAAATGAATGTACAATGCCCTACAACTCAAAAGATCAAATGAAAACAAACCACAAGAACATGATAAAAAGCATGCCTGACAGGGTACAATTATAAAGCAAACATGAACTATAATGAACTTCAAGCTGCTCCTGAGACAATATACCTATCATACTAGACATAATCCAGACAAAATAGCCCCTTGCCCCCTTGCTAAAGAGCAAGGAGTAAGGACTATCTTCAACTATGTTACTGGGCAGTGGAACTGGACAATGGACTTACCTGAGAAACCTATCAATGAAACTCTGCCAGGACTCTGGCAGGCCCTCTAGGTCGCCGGCCTCATTCTTCCCGACATGTACTGTGTGAGTGACATTTGTGGGCAGACCAATCTCAGACGGGCCCTCATCCTTGGGCCGGCGGTGCACTAGGCTCTTGCCCAGCAGGCTCTTAAACACTTGAGGCATCTTCACTGGCTGAAAACATGAGATATTAAAGGTTAAAACAATACCTTTTAAGTTTTAACCATAATGTTATTTTCCCTAAGTGGTTATTTCTAAAGTATTTGAATGTCCAAAAATAAAATCATGAGAGGTTTTGTTTATAACATTATTAACATGAATAAAACATATATATGAAGTAGTTTAGTTACATGAAGAATCACTTCAATCAAGAATCAGTACAGATTGATAATGATTACTTGACACCCATGATTCATGTTTATGACGTTTAAAAATACAAAGGCAATACTTCAGCAAGCAATATACCTACATTTATATATTAGACAAAAATTTGACAAGCACTAATATAAACACAAGCTTTCTGGGAAAATCATTCACACAAAGAAACAGAAAACAGAAATGAAATGTGAGCCCAAAACAGAGTTGATCGATATTCGAAAAAGTCAGGCAGCGTGATGACCCGCCTTCGACAGCAGATAAATAAATGCACCTACAGTGAATTGTTGATAAAATATTTAATAAAGAAGCAACAAGAATGGATAAAATGCTAAGTTGCACTCTTTATTCACACAATTACCAACACAAACCTAAAACACGCAGCACCCAAAACCAGTCACACCCAAACGGCGCATGCAATGTAAAATAATGGCAACAAACCATGAAAGATGGTCGACAGATATGACGCAGTTGTTTCTTTTCTCTCGAAACTATCTGCTAGTAAATTATATTTTTTTCGAATATACGCGCTCTTATGAAGTTTACTTATGTGAGTTGAGTCAAACCAAGGCACGTTATTGCAAAAACGTTATTGCGCTATCGGTAACAATAGTTTTTCAGTGGTAGAACAAAACCAGCTTACCTGAGAAGTGGTCATTTTGACAGAACTTCAGACGAATCTGAACACCACTATCACGAAGACAAGCACTTCACGATCATTTAACTACTCAACAGAAAACCGATGCTGATTGTGTGGGCCGTGATTTCGAGCTACAATCAGTTCCTTCCCAGGGAGCACCAGACTCTTCCGTAGCACACCCCCTTCGAGCGTCCAACAGAGACTGTCTGGCCGGCAGCGCTGCCGCCAGGCTCCGCGGGAGGCCCGTTTACCTCCCAGGCGGCGGTCCCCCACTCAGCGGGGTTCTGTGGTTGCGTGGAAGCTTTATTTTCGTCACCAGCGCCCTCCGAGTAAATGGTTCCCGCTTGGGGTACTCACGACGCCGCAGCCTCGCCCTCGGCCACCCAACCCCACCGCCCCAAATACTATGCATGCTCAAATGAAACGAAGCCAAGAACGAAGCTAAGATAACGCCGGTAAAGGGCCACCAGAGCAGCTGCTAGCTTACTAAAAAAAGACACATGCTTTATGAAACAGAATAACTTGAGTCCCGTGACGTTATCCTGCTAGCTAAGATTACTGGTAAGTCAGTAGAGGTGGCAAAAGATGAAAATTTTGGGAACCAGACTCGAACCAGACCCGGCTGGACATTTCTGGAACCAGTCAGACCCGGCCTTAGTTGGAATCGGAACCAGTTGGACCCGGTTCCCCAAAAGTCGATTAATACAAACTACTTGTAGGTATCATTAGTTGCATCATGTAAAGCAGCCTATTTCCCACTCATGAGCTACTGTGTGCCAAGAAATATTCACTTCATTCACTTCATATTTTGCAATAATGTGTAGTGTGCAAGATGTACAGTTTATGGTAGGACCCGGTTGGACTCGTCAGAAAATTTCCAGGAACCGGTCTGGACCCATATGGGTCCAGACTGGTTCTTTGGACCGGGTCCTCGGGTCCACATTTTGCCACCTCTATAAGTCAGCTCTTAAATATTTTTATTTCGTTTAACACTAGTCATACCGAGCATTTGAAAGCGAGAGTAGGGTGCTACCGTCCTGCATGGGCAGTGCCCTAGTACGTGTTCGTGTTCCTTCAATCAAATCTGCAGCATAATTCCAAGTCATTCATATTCTTCGGACTACGCCTTTTCCTATACAGACTTCTACAAGTCTCATCAGCCTCGATTAGGTCTCAAGGACTCTACTTCGAAACAACTAACAGGAAGGCACTGTGCATTCTATTTACAATAAAGCCAATGTAGTCAACCACCCGCCAGTGTAACCGTATTGCATTGCTCATTCATAGACTATCATGTTTTCCCAGAGACAATTCTGGCGGCGTCCCTTCCGTCAAGGCCGTTTTACCGGCGCGGCGTGTCCTCGGACTATCGCCGTACTATCGGTGACGGCAGCGCTATCACGCGGGCGACCCGGCAGCAGCACGCACAGAGGTCACGACGCGCCCATATTCCGATACTACACGCGGGCAAGGTCACGGAAGCAGCGAGTGCATGCTACCCAAGATGCTACCGAGAGTAAACCGGCAGCGAGTAATCACTGACCAGCGGCAGCAGTGGCCGCCTCAGCCGGGTGGGAACCGATCACAGCGCCACCTGCACCTGCAGGACACAGCCGAGTGAGAAAGCAGTGTGAGCCGAATAATATCCGTAACGCAGTCAAACGATAACATATCGCGACTTTTACTGAAGCTGGCGTGTCAATGAATGTGGCGTATGAAATGATCACCCTAACGCCACTACAAAGTCCACTCCCACCGAGCGAGGAATACGAGGACGTCATCAGTTACATTGTCGTTCTCAAGGTAAAGGTCCTCGGACCTTTATCGGTGATCTCAACATCAACTCTCAACATATCGGTCTCTCAACTCTCAACATCCGATTCGCGACATCATTCATAATTTCATTGAGAGACAAGAGGAATTAAAACCCAACTTTATTCAGTCCCGAGGTCATGATTCGCGAGCGCTCTCCACATCAGTTACCACGGCGAGGAGCGTCCCCGGCTGGTCAGGCCTCTGACCAGGGACGCCCCACGCCGTCACGAATGGGGTGAATCAGATAACCGGCGCCACAGAAACATAAGGGCCATTGCCCGCGCTTTGTCCTTTGGTATCACTTCGGTCGCCGACTCGCCAGTCATGGTAAATGACTGACCGTCCCATGACGACTGGCAGAGACGCTCTCCCGGATAACGGCGGCCGGGGCCTGAAACAAACACAGAGACGCTCGGTTATTATACCTTCACAGATAAGGTCCTCGGCAGGACCCAGACATCCATCAGAGCTTGTTGTTCTAATCAGGGTACTCTCATTGGCCCGGACACAAGCAGAGATCATCATGACAGTAAAAGTTCAAATCTATCCATATTTGCAACGCTGCAGGCCACTACTGTAGTGCTCGTAAAATATTCGTAAAATTCGTAAAGATGCCATATTCTGACCAAACAACCACGACAATCAGCGTTGCTATGGTGGTGTCAAGGTAATTAGAATATCTAAGCAATATTCTGGCATGGGCCGACACTGAAAGCCACCAAATTAGCGTTACGATGCATACTTAAAGAAACTTATGTACATATTAGCCGTGGTTCCGCAGTCCCCTCGCT
This sequence comes from Amphibalanus amphitrite, assembly GCF_019059575.1. Taxonomy (NCBI): domain Eukaryota; kingdom Metazoa; phylum Arthropoda; class Thecostraca; order Balanomorpha; family Balanidae; genus Amphibalanus; species Amphibalanus amphitrite. The sequence goes on along the minus strand of NW_024881528.1, from coordinate 1,537,701 downwards.
CACATGGACCTTGCACAGCTGCGTATAACTTACTAGTATTTTTCAGCCGACAGACGATCACCACGATGCTGAGAACCACCACTGATTCAGAATACATGTCGAGAGCTGAAACAGACCACCCAACGTTTGTCAATAGATTAGCACCTAAACACACCGTTGAACCAGACGTTACATTCTTCAGAGCTTGTTGTTCTAATCAGGGTACTCTCATTGGCCCGGACACAAGCAGGGATCATCATTTGACGGTTAAACAGGTCATCGTGATGTTCATACATCGCTTCCCAAGCGGAGCATCAAACTAGCGTTCCAGTTAAACAACTTTGAAATAAAAATGGATTGTGCAGATTCATCGCTTTCATAAATGACTTAACTTGCAGTTTTACTTAAAAAAGTTAAATTGGATATTGTAAAATATGATATACTTTTATCCCCAATAGTTGCGCTGGGTTGGTAAATTAGACTGGTGTTATGCCCCGCATCAATAACGGTCCTTACCTTGTATGCAGCCACGTAACGGCCTGCAGAAATCCTCAGGTATAAGTGGTCTTGAATATTACGTGTACCCATCACTGGATGCCTGGGAGAAAGAGACAGACAAAATGTCAGCGACCTCTTCCGTCCGAATTAATTTCACTTAAACTGAAAGCCACTTCAGAGAGGGCAAGTTCAGCTCATCAAACATAAATGTCTGCAAACTTAATCATCATATTAGCAAGAAAGTCGTAAGAGCATGTTGAATCAGAAATTTGATTCCATTTGGCTTAGACACGATGCCGACTGCCAATGCATTCAAAATAAAAATGTGTGTCCCTGACTCAACAGTCGACCTTCAGCATTTAACATACCATAAACGACAGATCCTCTTCTGACGAGCAGAATCCACCGTGCAAGATAAGCCATCGCCGTGCTCTGAAACCAGAGGGTGTTCATCAAAACACTGCGCAGGGCACCATGAGTGCATTCAGATAGCGTTTACATTCATCAGAGCTTGTTGTTCTAATCAGGGTACTCTCATTGGCCCGGACACAAGCAGGGATCATCACACGAGTTTCTCTCCCGTTGCCCTCGTCCCACTAGCCTCCCAAATACATCACCGGTTAAAACAGAAACGGCTGTCAATATACCACCAATTCCCACCACATCCACACAATACACACCTGGCTGTGTGGAAGTCTGGTTCACGTCAGCCTCGGTACCGGCCAGGGGCGGACCGGACGACGGCCGCAGTCTCCGCCGCTACTCCCGGCACCTGCGGTGATGTGAACAGACCGTCAGCTGGCGGACACGGACATCAGAGGCAGCAGGGCACCAGAGGAGCGTTCTCAGAGAGGGCAAGTAGAACTCGTCACTCGCAGCGCGTCAGTTAACTTAATCATCATTTCAGCAGTTTTGGCCATTACGGGTGGTCAGTACCGATACAAGTTCAGTACGAAAAATTGGAACGAGACTCACCTGTGAAGAATTTGCACCGTATCAGGAACATTTCGCCTATCACCCAGGAGACCATATTTACACGATGTCCGTGTAGAAATCATACGTGTCTTCCGGAAAGCGACCTGGAACACAGAGAGCATAACGTCAGATAATCCAGACAGGGATAATTTGAGCAATGGCGGATATTTAGTGGTTTATCAGAGCTTGTTGTTCTAATCAGGGTACTCTCATTGGCCCGGACACAAGCAGGGATCATCATTATCAAGTCGCATAATTCAAAAAGTAAAAAAGCTGATGAGATACACGCAGATGTGACCCCCGGTACCATTTGTTCCCAATACATACCTCTACAGCTATGATCCAATCGCCACTGAGCATATTTTCTTGCACTGAGTGCTTCGAAATCGATATTTTTCTGGAAAGGAGAACTGCACAGCATTAGTGTATGAACCAGAATCCATTAAAAAAAAATGTAGGTAATCACCTCAGAGAGGGCAAGTTCGACTCATCATACTGATGTCTGCAAACTTAATCATCATGTTATATGTGAAAGCCCGGGTCTAAATGTGCCGTGTCAACCTCATTTCGCCGTCTTATTATAGCAAAGCTTTCAGTAGTGTCAGCTATTAAACACCAAATGAAAAATGACACCGAGCCATGCAAGCTCGCCTTCCCCATAGGGATAAGTCAATAAGCTTGAACACATGGAACGATAGCAAGTTGCGGGACTAGAGGTGCGAGGATCGCTAGCAACCGTGAGTTAACTACACTTTACTGAACTACCAAACACAGCCGACGAGGCCTCTGATGGTTTCTTACAAATGCCCGTCATTCATGCATGGTTACTGCCAAAATTAGGATGGAGTGATTCAAAGGCTGCACCGAGACAAGACAAGAACACCAGCAAAATTTAACATTGAAAGTCCACCGGCTGTTAATTGACATGCCAGAGTCAGTAATGTAAATTGACACCAAAGCCAGACATCTAAAACTTTGTTCCACATACTTTATATCTACAGTGCACAGTGCAGATAGAAACACCCCAACGACGGGACAGCCAGCATATGAAGACACACTCCAATGTAATATCGTTAGGACCGGCCGCACGTCCATTCATTCTTTCACGCACATACTGTCGAACAAACCACATTATATCTACGCCCAACGGCACGTTAAACTTTCGTCCAACACCGCGGCAAATGTTCCATCGGCGAAGCGGGTCGTCCCCAAAGTCGCTATCCCTGATTAGCCACCGCCGGCATGCTCACCAGTCCAGTCTTGAACGAAGCCGTCACGCCGCAGTCGGCGCCACTCCGGCCGGGCCATGGAGTGGTCAGCACAGCGATGGAGCGGTCAGTCTGATCAGCAGCACCCGGCAGACCTGAAAAGGACCGCGTTATGCTACTCCGTACTGACAAATCAAGACTGCCAGAATGCGAGCGGTAGCATTACAAAACTACTGAAGGGCTGGTACCGGTAGTATCGTAGCATTTCAATGCTCGATTTTCACTAGAAGTCATTAGCATTGCTGGAATCAAAAGCATAGCGCGCTATACCAATTCCCAAATCCCACAGTAGCACCAGCCACGCCACCCCTCCCTCCGATGGCATATCACGTACCTTATTTGATGTCAACCTTACAAAGGTCGCTTGTTGCTCCCAGCCGAGCCCGATCGTCTTAGTTTACGGCAGGCGGCAGCACGCCGGCCGGGAGGCCCGGGCAAAACCCGGTCCCCGGTCCCGGAGGCCCAGCCGGCCGCCCCAGACATCAATCACACAGTCCCACGCGAAATGTCAACTGCACCCTCTAGTGAACCGGACCCCATAATCAACAAGAGATGATGTTCTTAGGTTCAGAAAAGCAAGCTAACTTGAATCTGCGTTACATTGAAGTTCCCTAAGGTTCCCAATACCAGGCACCCACAACACCCTCCCATCGGCTGCAGAAACCTTAAGTGCATACAATGAAGAGAAAACAACAAAAACCGGGCATTATAATATATTGAAAGGCAATGTCTTAGCCTCAGCCGTGGGGACAAGTTTACTTCTTGCCCTTCTTGGCCTTGGACGCGGCAATTTTGGCCTTGACGGCTTCAAGTTTCTTCTTGCCGGCCTCCTGGCGGGCCTGCTTACGCTTCTGTACCTCCTCGTCCACCTTCTTGGGCTTCCGGGAGGCGGCCGCCTTCTGTAATGCCGAGACAGAGGGCCGCACCTTCAGCAGAGGCGACAACGGCAGCCCGAGAGGGCGCCCTCCCCAGGACAGACACAGACCAGACTAATTGACACTGCGGTGAGCGATTTAGCACCGGTCGGCATCTCCCGTGGAACATGCACGCACCCCACAGCTATCGGTCGGTCGGTAACAAGCCCTTCTAAAGACACTCGTGTTCCGTTGGCTTCAGCTGTTTGTGCCATCATAGATAAAAGGACGATGTTGACATACTTCGGGGAGGGCAACTCGTCCCCAAACTAATGATTGAACATGGGGTTGCACCGGTTTACGCCGAGACAACCGTAAAGAAAAACAATGCGGAGAAGATATTTGAGCTTTCCAGTCGTCTTTTTAGGGATCATGGAGTTAAGTAATGCTGAGTTATCGAGAATTCAACTCAGACGCACCCTTGCAGCTGAACCAGCAGACGTCACCATTTTACGTGCTCCGTTAAAAACCTGTGCATTATTGGAAAACGTCGTACCTCACTGATTTTAACATTGCTAGCCAAGGACAGAATGAGACAAGACCAAAAGCTGATGGGCAAAAAGTAAAAAACAAATAAATTCAGGCGATTTCGCGATTTCTCCGAGTGCCGCCGGGTTGCTTACCTTGGCCTTGTCGGCGCGCGCCGCCTTGAGCTCAGTGGCCTTCTTCTCCTCGCCGAGCGCCGCCTGCTTAACGACAGCCGCGTACGGGTTGAGCCGCAGCATGGCGTGCACGTTACGCAGCGGGTTGCGCTTGGACTGCCGCTTGGCCACCACCTTGCTGCGGGCGCAGACAGACGGGAACAGAGCGTCAAACCACGGCGTGGAACTGCTAATGTCGAGGATACGACATGGATACGTCAGAGAGGGCAAGTAAAAGATCGTCAGCCTGCACTGTCGGATAACTTAATCATCAGTTGAGCGGGAAACATGCCACCGGACAGATTGGCCTGACCAGCCACCAGAGTAGCGGCGGAGAGGGAGGAAGGTGAACGTACTTGGGCCTCCTGCAGACGCGCAGGATCTCCGGCGCCTTGAGCAGAGCAGCCAGGTCGGTGTTGGCCATCTTGGTGGAAGGCAGGTTGAAGCCCTTCTTCAGGGTGGAGGGAGCACGCCACGTGCCGTACAGGGAGTCCAGCTTCTTGAAGGCTGTGGATGACATTCAAACAGCATTACATCACGGAAATCAAGCAATGAATAAGAGCAACAGCATATTAATCTCAGAGCTTGTTATCTAATCAAGGTACTCTCATTGGCCCGGACACAAGCGGATATCATCATGTAATTATTATCCCCCCCCCTCCCACTTACGACACCCAATCGCCCATGCAGCATGACAACATCGGACATCCACACTGCGCCCTCCCGGCCCAACGTACCCGACTCGGTCCAGATGGTGAAGCGGCCGACGTGGCCGCCCGGCGCCAGCTTCAGCAGGTTCAGCGCCTCCACGTTGATGGTGTCGATGCCGGGGATGTTGCGGAACGCCAGGCTCAGGCCCTGGTCCTTGGCGAACACCACGATCGGGCCCTTGCGCTGCACGCGGCGCCGGTTGCGCAGCTTTCCCTTGCCGGCACGCGTGCGCTGCGACTTGTACACCTTCTGGATGTCGGGCCAGGAGTTGGTCTGGCGGAGGAAGCTGACCGCCTGCTTGGTGGTGGTGAACTCCTGCACCTTGTCGCTGACCACCAGCGGCACCTCGTTCGTCTCTTGGATCATGTGGCCCTTGGACATGACCAGGCCGGGCACGCCGGTGGCCGCCACCGCCGAGCACACGGCATAGCGCTTCATGTTGACGCTGATCTTGCGGTGCCAGCGGCGCCACTGCTTGGTGGGCGCGAAACGGCGGCCGCCGCGGCACATGTTGCCGAACGCTCCCTGGCCGGAGCGGTGGGTACCGCCGCCGCGCACACGCGGGATACGCGCCACGGCGCGGCCGGTGCCCCACGACTCGGCCGACGTCTGGTGGCCGGCCAGGCGGCTCACGCAGTACGGCTGGCGGGCGTTCTTGGACATGTTCTGGTGGACAAAGTTGACCACGTCGGGCCGGATGGGCGCCCGGAACACGGCCGGCAGAGACACCGTCTGCCCGGTCTTCTCGTTCTTCTCATCGTAGACGGTGATCAGGGGGCGTGCCAACGCCTGCAATGGCACACGCAGCACGGGGGTCAAATGGTGCGTTAAGACTCACGAATCAGTAAGGTCGGCTGGCGGCCAGACTGTATGTACGGATACTCATATCGTCCGCAGAGTGCGACAGCCTTATAAAACAAGCAACCAGAGGTGGACGCCACTACCAACCAACATCTTAGACGTCCACTACCGTTACCTACGCCAAATGGGTAAATGCAAACTGTTACATGTATAGTATGCTATTACTTTTTATTAACCCGCGCAAGACTGCGGTAGTTTTCATAACGCGAGTAACTGGTGGGAGGGGACGGAGCTCTGCAGAGTCCCCCCCCCTCTTATCTTCGAATTCACTGGGCCGATCGTCAAAATTCAACGCCGCCTGATAGCCCTGGAAAAACTGTCGATGGAACCCTAATTTCATTGGCCTCGAGGTGACCCGTGACCGATGAAGTCACAGGTCAGGTTAAAGTAAAAATTATCAGCATTTTGGCTTGTTCACAATTTAGGCGCTGGCCGCCTGCCGCCATCCAAGTCAGATCAGGCTCATTTTTGGTTTACGCATTCCTTGATAGATGCCCCAGATACCCTGAGGGTACCAAAACGCTACAGTAGCTCTATTGGTTCCCGAGTTATGCGTTGGCTTCTTGGAAATTGTCGACATTCGACCTGGAAATCGGCGAAATTTTGCCTTCTATGACCTCTGGTGACCTGACCAAAAGTGCCCGAAGTGATTTCATTATTATTTTTGGCGCTCTTTCGAACGCCGCCTTCCGCGTATCGCTATGTGGCCCAGGAGCCGAGTTAGAAGGGGGGGGGGGGGGGGTGTTCAAACTTCAAACACCCACCCCACCCCCCCACCCCCAGCAGGGCGTGGAAATCCAGGACCCCCAGCCGGGCGCGGGATAACAATAATCACTTAACCCGCGAGTTGCTGGGGGGGGGGGGGGGGCGTTAAACGCCCCCAATTTTTTCGCCGGGCCATAGCATAAAAACGGCGCGCCGCAGGCGCCAAATTTTGGGTACCTGTAGAGAATTGATTGAAGTTTATTGTGACAAAGTTAAAAAAAAAATCGGTCGGAAAATTCTTAAGATATCGAGGTTTTAGTGACGTCATGATTTCTGAGTTTTCGACCAAAACGGCATATGTTCAAAAAATCATATAAAATCACAGAATAGACATACAGACATGCCGTAAACGCCATTAGACAGCCAATACCATGAACAATCACATGGCTATCTTCGATTATTGATTATCTTTCCGCATTTTCCAAAATCTTGAACTGAATCTTGGCAATTTCTCGTGACTACTTCACGACCATGATACATGCATTTCTTAAATTCAACTTTTTGAGCCAAACACGTACACATATGATAAAATGAATGTCACCACCGTGTTCTACGCCCCAAATTACCCATGAACATGTGTCACAGGCTGTGAATATCAGTTTTGATTTTCGGGGATGTGCCTACCCGGTTGACCTGACCTTGACCCTGACCTATGCTTGACTGACCTCTACATGGAGCTGACACTCTTGCAGGCCTTATATATGATGGATTGTGCACCGTTTTGACAGAGTTTATGACGAGAGGCGCCCATTGCAAAGTCCTGAAGTCCATGCTACTGAAAGCCTGATTCAAGGTGTTTGACCTGGCCTTGACCCGACCTGTGACCTCAAAATTCAACTTCAAAGTACTCATCTGAAGCGTCTAGTCGCGTTCTTTCGTTTGCCGCCTCGTGCATTTCGCTGCGCCTATTGGTTCTCGAGTTATCGGCTGGGGGCGTTTAACGCCCCCCCCCCCCCAGCAAACGGTGGGTGGCGAAATACCCCAGCAACTGCCGGGTTAACACATTGCTAAGCCTTCATCCAACTGGGAGTCTGGTGGCTGGACAGTTTTCACTAACTCAGTCGGGAGAGGTTTGGTCAATCGTCGTCATTTTTAGCACGTGCTATTTTAGTCACATGTGCCAAAAAGGCAACGATTCCGTTATTTTTTACACCGACGAAGCCGATTTCACTCCTCAGCGAGAAAATCACGATTTTGGAAAGATAAGCAATAATTTTCGAAAAGAAATGCTGCCACCTGGTGCAAGAAGAAGCCAGCTTTAATATGCCCGTTGTTTGTATGGTAGTTTGTTATGTGGCCTGACATTGGAACTTAACCCGCGCACCGACGGGGGGGGCGGATATCCGCCCCCCCCCCCCCTGAGGTTAGCGGGAAAACCGCGGCGCGTAGCGCCGCGAAATTGGTAACGACTATTCTCTCATCAATTTTACACATGGTGTGCAAGTTTGAACCTCCTAACTTTTAAGGTCAGGTCACCAGGTCACTTTGAATGACCCAACCTCAAGTCACTTTTTTGCAACTTTGTCACCGTGCCAGAGCTACAGTACATGTCGGAGGCCTTTGAAAGTCGCAGGATGTTATTAGGTCATTAGTATCTACAATTTGTATATCTCGGAATTTTGATGTCGGTGACCTAAGGCAGTGTGGCTAAATTCATTTTACGTTAGGGGGAGGATGTAGATAAAAAGGCCGGAAAGGATGTCGTTATTATAATACATTTTGACTTCGACCCTTTTTAAGCACTGTTTTTATACATGTCACGAGAAAATGATGTAGAAACTGAACTTTGAGGGCATTCTGATAGTCGGGATGTTAAATGAGGTTTTTAAGTCGGGTCATATATTTTATCATTTTGGTTATTCGAATGGTTGTCTTGGCGTGTTGTCAGAGTTTGCGAAGTTTGTGTTTCTCTTGCTCCTAGACGTTTGGGTTCGAGGTTGTTATTATAAGTCGTGACTGCCGTGTGGATGTTTTTATTTATATTTTTAGGATGTCATTATGCTTTTCGTTATGGGTGGATTTCCCCGCAACATTACGATTTTGGACACACTGACCTAAGGTCAGGTCAATTTCGCGACCTCCCCATTATAAGTCAATGGGGGAAAAATCAACTCCCTGTTTTTACCACTAAAACGCGTCGGAATGGCCCCATATACCATACATGACTTCATATAAGATCAATCTTCACTACCTTGAGGTCTGTTTTGCTGTTGGGCAGCTGTAAGGTCATGTGACGTCATCAAAGGTCACCAAAGGTTTTTTGCCAATAACTCCGTACAGGAACAAGATACAGCCGCGCGGATGGTCTCATTGTGTTCAGCTCGTCAAGACGCATCGAATGGTATACATGATGACCTCGAGGTCACGTGACCTGAGGTCAACCTTTGACCTTGACCTTTCGAGGTCAACATATATATCATTCGATGCGGATTGACCAGAGGATCACGATGATGCCCTTAGTTTGTTCCTATCTTGACTAATTCGAAAGTTATTCGAGAAAAACTCTCTATATCTAGCGCCGCCATTTTGACTTTTTCGACCCCTGTGACGTTATCTTTGACCTGACCTGAAAATGACCTTAGTAAAAATTGTAGACCTTGTCCGTGCGTATCCGATGCCGTTTACCGCTTGTCGCTATCTTGCTTCGTTCTCGAGATCTCAGGGGGGGGGGGGGCGGTCATCCGCCCCCCCCCCGTCGGTGCGAAGTTGGCGCAGACCCCCGTCAGTGCGCTGGTTAAAATCAGAGCTGGGCGCGTTCCTCGATTTTCGGTAGTGCGTTAGCGTTCCTACGTTCCTCCGCCCGCGGTTAGTGCGTTCCTGGAATAGCGTTCCTCAATTTTTTTCGCTCGGTGCGTTAGCGCTCCTGCGTTCCTCCCTCAAAAATACCGCCGAACCACGCGGCGCGGGCCCAACCAAACACGGGGCGAATCGATCACAGAATACCCAGAATGGCGACGCGGGGCCGAAAAGCAACTCGACATCTCTTTTCCGAATAGAATATCTGAAATACGTTTTACCAATATCATCCGTAGGGTTTTCAACAAAAATACGACCTGCTTAAAAACAATAGTTAAGTTGAAAGATGTATCTAAGTAGGTAAAAGTTATCATATTTACTTTACACATTTAATGCCTGAAACCGAATCGCATAGTAAACATCACCACTAAATCTAAACAAGCCTTCCTTGATTCGACCGACAAGTGGCGCCTCTACCGGCAAACACACGTACTCGAGATTCAAACATTTGACACAGAGGTCATTGGCAGCAATATCCAACAACTCATCTACCTATCTGGGGGTTCTGAGTTCTTGTTACATCGGACAAATTCTAGTTCGGGCACTTTTTTTTCATGGTATAGCAGGGTTCGCACTTCACAAAATGAGGAACGCTTCAAAATTTCGGGTGGTGCGTTCCTCTTACTTGCGTTCCTTTGAAAAAACTTTGCGTTCCTGCGTTCCTAAAAAGGCGGTGCGTACGTACGCAAGAACGCAGGAACGCACTAAAGGAACGCACTTGCCCAGCTCTGCTTAAAATTGAAGCATCCGAAAATGACCGATATTGATCGAAAACATGATGTTGATGAGAAAAAAATAATATGTTAAGCTGAGAGGTCATTTTATTCAGATGCGGTGGCTTACTTCTTGAAATTATTTTTGCTAACTGACGGCCAGGCATCATCCGTCATTACATGGCGATGGTCATTTACAAAAAAAAATTCAAGAAAAAAGCCACCGCATCTGGATGAAACTGCCACCTTGACTTCTTTCAACTTCAACACTTTTTTCATCAAAATTATGTTTTCGATCAATATTGATCATTTTCAGATGCTGCAAATTGAGGTACCAACTTCAGGCCACAAAAAAGGGTCTACATCAGCCATGGACTACCATACAAACAACGGCCATATCAGTAGGCGGAACTATGGTCAAGCGTACCCATTTTCGGGAACGCATTTTCGTTCCCATGTTTGGGAACGATAAACCCAAATATGGGAACGCCATGAAAGCATTATTTAAAACAAGAAAAAGAACTGTTAAATGACGTCCAAAAAATATAAAACGATCGTGAACCGCCTAATATTTGTCTCAATATTGTTGGGAAAGAGTTTGATATTGTAAGGCCCATCGTAGTTTCAAATCGTTCCCCTATTTCTAAAGCAGTCCATCATCCGGGCCGCGAGCCCAAATTTGGGAACGCTCTCGTACACTGGCGCTGCAAGCGTTCCTTATTATGGGAACGGCGTACCCAAAATTGGGAACGATTTCACCGACGCCTTTCAGGGGCTCTTTTCATTAACAAGCATCACGTCCAACGCCGCAAATTATTGTTAACGCAACAATCATCAGATGACCTTTCCGGCAAGACCGTCGCATGTTTCGCCCGGTCTTCTGCGCTTTTATTCCCGTCGATCTCGCAGCGGGCACGCCCCCCTCTGCAGGATTACGTAATTCACAACGCTCAGCGATGTTCAACAAGGTCTTCCATACCTATATCCACCGTCCGCGCCGAGGGTGGAGACATGTCAAGCACCTGTCTGTTTATCACCGATAGTTGACGAGCACAAGGAAGTATCCAAAAATGGGAACGCTGAATATGTTGCACCCTCAAAACACCTAGTCCCAATGAAAATCTAGTTTTTTCCTTTCTTAATGAGAGTAAGTGGCAAAAGGCCTGGTAGGATGGGCACGAGGAATGATCGAAATCAGCATAAAAATTATAAATAAGCCACACAGAGCGACCTATATAAGAGAAAATTCCCCCAAACGATCATGCTTAGAAACACGGAAGACAAAAACCACGCTCATGACGCTCCTTATAAAACAACGCTAAACAGCTAGCATCCAAATAAAATATGTCTTTCAGGGCTGATAAAATACAGCTGAATAATTTTCGAACACTTAAACTGAGTTTACAACAGTAGTTCGGTAAAATCACGCACGTTCTACGCGGTCGTCCGCCTCGACACCAAATGTCAACAATATTACCTGGGGACTGTCCGCGTGTTCGCTTGCATATGTCAGCATCTGGTGTCGCTAGTATGAAACTTCATAACCAGGCGAAAATTATTATACTTGACCTCAAAATGTAAAAAACGCTTCATTTTCCTTAAAATTGCATGTTAAATGTAGTATAACCCATGTTTTCACCATTCCGTCATTTCAAAAAATCATTAAAAATGTCATTCAACGGTCAATTTCCTTGTTCAACGGTCAGATTAAAGATAATTTTATAGAGACTTAGCAGATACTTAAATTAGTGTGCACTTTTTTTAGACGCGATGCACTAATGAGTTTTAATGGGCGAACGGCCGAAAAATTACCTTCCGTTCTCATAAATGGGAATGCCCGTTCCCATATTTGGGAACTCCGTTCCCAAAAATGGGATCGTTCCTATATTTGGGTACTCATGACCATAGTTCCACCTACTGATATTAAAGCTGGATTATTCACATAAATACCAATTATTCTTCTTGCACCAGGTGGCAGCACTTCTTTTCCAAAATCAGTGCTTGTATTTCCAAAATAGTGATTTCCTGGCTGAGGAGTGAAATCAGTCGGGGAAACTATGGCAAAATCTGCCATTTTTAGCAGTCTGCTATTTTTAACAGAAATCTGCCAAAAATGGGTACACATGTGGCGTCATCGTACCCAATTATAGCAGATTTGGGTGCAGCCCCATACAAAAGCAGATCTGCACCCTAATTGAAGCAAATGCGCATCAAATGCCTGGCAGGTTCATGATGAGAATAGTGCTGAGAATGTCCTCTGATATTTTTGTTCAGATCCGACTATTTTCAAATTCATCATTTAAAAATAGTCGGATCTGAACAAAAATATCAGAGGACATTCTCAGCACTATTCTCATCATGAACCTGCCAGGCATTTGATGCGCATTTGCTTCAATTAGGGTGCAGATCTGCTTTTGTATGGGGCTGTACCCAAATCTGCTATAATTGGGTACGGTGACGTCACATGCGTACCCATTTTTGGCAGATTTCTGTTAAAAATAGCAGACTGCTAAAAATAGCAGATTTTGCCATAGTTTCCCCGACTGAAATAGGCGGCATTAGTAGAGCAGACGTCACACGAAGGTTTTCCAACCAAGGAGAGGCGCTGTAGGTTTGAGGTTTGTAGGTTGTAGGGTAGGTTTTTAGGATGTAGGTTTGTAGATTAGGTTAGGTTTGTCTAGGTTTTGTTAGAAAGAAGTGCCTCCAGGCATAGCGCCTCTCCTTAGTTGGAAAACCTTCGTGGGACGTCCGCTCTACTAATACCAAATAGGCTTCACGTTGCCAAAAATAGCTGATATCTTGTCATTTTTGGCAAATGGTTGCCAAAAATGGCATGTGCTAAAAATAACAACGATTGACCAAACCTCCCCCGACTGAACATATGCATGAAAACTGCTAAGTGATTACCTTCAGTATAAGGTTCGCAAGAACATTACCCAAACATCTGTCTACAAAACATGGAAATCATGTAATGCATTCAGAAGTCAAAATTTAGGTCGTGAGAAGTAGCTTTAATGAAAATACGGCGACTTGCTCTCATGATTCCTGTTAAAAGCCCATACAAAACGCATAGGTAACCTAACCCGACGCATGCGGCGAGACGGGTGACAGACCGCCACTCATTTACTGCTCCCCAGAGAAATAATTTGCTTTCGTGTTCATGGCACTTCAGGGGAATAATCATCTGAGCAATAATTAATCCAACCAGACCCAGAATCCGATCAAAACTCACCATGCTGAACAGTTCACTGGGGACACCCCGCCCCCAAACGCGTCGAAACGGAAAAGGAAGTGAAAGAGCTAGTGTTGTGAGAAATCAGAAAATATTTTTTTAGTTAAAAGGAACATGGATTTAAGACTTGTTAGCTTAAAAAGTATAAATGCCTTTTTCAATAAAAGCAAGACAAATTGTTTGCCAGACACAAGTTGGAAATCGAGGCACTGAAAAGTGATGTTTGCTCCTCTCAGCACTAGGAAATAGTTAGCCAATTTAAAACTTTTCGTCTTTGGCACGAAGTGAAAGAAGAATTGTGGCAATTTTCATCATAAGAATGTATTGCCACGAGCCCAGATACCCTAAAATGAAACTGATAGCTAGTTTTAAAGTCAACCAAGGTCAAATTTGACCTTTTAGACTGATGTCAGTTGCTGCCGCTGGTCTTGTTAGTTGCCCGCTAAATGGGATGGGGGTGAGACTAAATGCTTACTTCGAAATCTAAGCTGTGTTGCGGCATTGGCGGTTATGTGCGGCGTGTATGCCGCATGATTAGTAAGCGGCGACCACTAAATTAAAGACTTAAACGCTCCAACCTGTTTTCAATGAATAACACTGCATACCAAAAATGCCAATCGCTCTCGTCATAAGATATTTAGATTTAAATAACTAAGTTATCTGCATCATCATTTTGAACCAAATTAATGCTTTCAACTTAGTACTCACTCATTCCTTCCTTCGTTGGCTCCAAACAGTCTTTCGATTGTCTGGAAATCGTATGCCAAATCCGGCACCTATATACGACTGGTGCATATAAAGGCCGATGTAAGAATTTCAATAGGCTCTCGCATGCGATTTCCTGGCTACCCAAAAAGTCTGTTTCAGTCATGCTATCAAAACATGGTATGTCAGCCCTGTCACCAGCTTATGACTGCTCTGCTTGTAGTGCCCCTGACCGTCACCGACTCCCTTCCCTCCTTAAAAGCCTAGTTTCCATCCATCATCTCTACTAGATTTAGGTGATGCTCCGACAAATTCACAAACAAGACCGAACTTGTTCGGAGTTCGGACTGTGAGTTAACCCTCGCCCTTTAGGGGGGGGGGGGTCGAACGGACTCCCCTCGGTTTTTCGCGAATAACTCGCGTAAAAAGCGGCCGATCACGACGTAACTTTTAGTACCCTCGCGTTGATCAATTTTACACCTACCCTGAAAATTTCATGACCCTGACGCAAATAACCCTTGACCTGTGACCTACTTTTCGAGACCATGTTTGGCCGGAACCGCGATTCAGCGTATGTCGGCTCGCATTAGCAGCGCGTTTGCAGTCTTTTCGTGGTTTCAAGCGTTCAAACATGTGATATGATCTTGCCCCCATGCATTAGGGTGGGTGTCAAGGTCATCTGAAGGTCAGGTCAGGTCACTGACCTTTGGTGACCTCGGTTCACTTTTTCGAGTTTGACATGTTTCTAGACCAGTTTTTCGAGCTGAATTCGAATTTAGCAACCACATGAACGTTTACAAAGTAGTTTTGGTGCCTTCGTAACATGCTACGAGGCTGTCAGAGGTGGTTGACACCTACTACAAATACCCGGCAGGACCTCTACTGGTTGACCTGACCTGACCTGACCCGACCTGGCCTAAATGAATGAAGACATCATCTGTGATCAAAACTAGCATGATATTCGTGATCAGCACCCCGAAAAACCCCATAGCAGCCACACTACGACGTTCTAACAGGTCCTGATTTTCCCGCCTTTTGGGTCATTGACCTGACCTGGAAGGTCAACCGATGACCTAGGACCTTAAAATTGGGTATCATCGGCTTCCTCTCGTCACGGGCAACACGCTCGTTTTTTTCCGCGAAGCTCTAGCTTGATCAGGAGCGAAACGGCAAGGGGTTATACCTTATACGTTCGCAGCTGGAAAAACACCAATACGGGCGAGGGTCAAGTTGAAAGTATTAATTTGGTTCAAAACGATGATGTAGATAAGTTAGTTATATAAATCTAAATATCCTATGACGAGAGCGATGGACATTTTTGGTATGCAGTGTTATCCATTGAAAACAGGTCAAAGCTATTGAGTTTTTAATTTAGTGGTCGCCGCTTACTAAGCATGCGGCATACACGCCGCACATAACCGCCAATGCCGCAACGCAGCTTAGATTTCGAAGTAAGCATTTAGTCTCACCCATGGGATGGCAGTATCTGGAAGAATCTAGGGCGGTACTACCTACTACCTGTTGAACTGCGTCACTTCACCTCCACCCACCATGAAAAATTAGGATCCACCTGCAGAGCAGACCTGTTGCCTGCATTAAAGGAAATAGTTCACATTTTAACATGGGTTTTGAACTGGAATAGCAGTTCCGTAGCTTGGGCTGAGACGAGCATAAATCAGGAGCTTTTACAGCCCAACGATCACCCTAGGCAAAGATATTCTATTTTTCGTCCCGAAAAAGGTGTCTTGCGTTGAGGATGTGTGCCTTGCATATATTTGCATCCAGTATGAAACGAGCATGGGTCCCGAAAATTCTTCAGAAACTAGAGAAATTATCTACGAGAACTCTAGAGAAATTCTCGTACTGATCAATAAGGACATTCAGGGGAACATTATCGCCCTTGCCAGTAAAACTAGTAAAAGGGCTAACTTTGCATGGTTCTTTAATCCTTAATGCATTATTTCACGCACTGGCGGATCCAGGGTTTCAGCGCGGGGGGGGGGGGCATACCAGGTCACGGAGCCAAACCTTCTCCTAGGGTACCCCCAAATCCTGTCTTCTCATCGGATTTAGGCCACTTATTTTTCGTCATAGCCGTGATACGATAGTTTTTTCTTAAAAAAAAAAACAAATGGTAGGCCACCTGGGCCCTGTTTCACCGGTGATAGCAACACGCTGCTATTACACGTGGGGCGTTCCACGACAAATCGACAAATAAAAAATTAAATTTGCACCCTCATATTTTATTTTGGTGTAAGGGGGTGTGATGGGCGGGGAAGCCAGCTGTGACAAGGATTTTTTTCTTCGAACAACGGTTTCCGAGATATAGCCTCGGGCAATTCCAGCAGGTCGCGCTGCAGCCCTATGTTTGGCGGCCTATAACTCAGAAACTATTGGTTTTCTACGATAAAAACTTTATATGGTTCAACTCACAATCAGCCAACAAACATTTTGGCTATCTCGCATTTTCAATTTTTGAAAATTTTGATCACGTGACCTTTTGACCTATTTTTCGAAGAGTGACCTTGATATTTTCCCCACTGAAAGTTGTAATTTTGTCTGATGACGATTAAAGCCTTATCAATTGTCATTCATATGCGAAAGTAAAAAAGTGGATATCGCCCTGCGTTGACCTCAGGTCAGGTAATTTTTATGACCTGTCTATTATAACGAGCGGGAGCGACAGCGAGATCTCGAGAATAAAGCAAGATAGCGACAAGCGGTAAACGGTGCAGGGTACAAATGGATAAGGTCTATAATTTTTACTGAGGTCATTTTCAGGTCAGGTCAAAGATGACGTCACACTTGCCGGCCTATCTTGCCGGCCCTCACTTGCCGGCCCTCACTTGCCGGCCTATCTTCAGGAGCCCTGTGGAGTCCTTATAGATCGGCATGGGACTCTCAGGCGTCGCTGCAGCGACGCCTGAGGGCTCTCATGGGAGGACTCCCTGGGAGCCCTCAGAGTCACCAGTGTGGGGCCCACAGAGTTGCAGGTAAGTAGCCGTCAGATGCGCTTGTGTAAAACCTTCAGAGGCGCCAGTGTGGGGCCCTCAGAGCCGCCGCCGATGTAGGGCCTTAAGAAACATTGGTGTTAGTCCCTCAGATTGGTGGTATTGGGCTCTCAGAGGCGCCGGTGTGAGGCCCTCACAGGCGCCGTTATGGGCCCTCAGAGACACTGGTGTGAAGCCGTTCCATGCGGGTATGGGTCAGGACCCTAATTAGAGCTGAGCTGACGCTTAATGGGTCAGCAAGAGCACTCAGAGGCCAGCACAGGGCTATCAGAAGTCGGAGTGGGGCCGTTATGGAGATGTGTGATGTGTGGCGACTCAGGAGCCCGTGTCTCCGTGAGGTGCTCTCACGAGTCCTGCGGGTCTTATATCAGTCGAAATGAGGCACGCTTGGACCCTGAGCGGCCACTAATTGGCACTGCAGGGCCTCTCGGGCCCATAGGGCACCATGCATCTAATGAGGCGGCACGCGCCCCTTGTGTCCCCCCCCCCCCTTACGCTGCGCTGGCTGCGGCCATACAGGTAAATCGTATTCTAACCGTCCCTATTCCCAAGCATAGGTGGCGGCCGATTCCTGGCTTGCGCAATATGACTGCCGTCGTTACGCAATACGGTCAATAGGGTTGAAGCGGCATTGCTCCCTTGTGGTAAGAAGCAACATATTTTTAGACAAAATAAAGGCAATGACAACTAAATTAAAATATAACTAAAATACTAAAACGACTCTGATCACAAAAGTACCTAGTTACTAGGAAGGCTTTCTAATCAATTTTTATTTAGTTCCTCGTTATAGGCGTAAGAAGTGTACAGGGTGTCCCATAAGTTCGTTCTCACCTTTTATTTGCATGTAAAACATAGTACATTGCGTTTTGATATGTTTATAACCCCTCAATGTGCTCCCCATTTCATAGGCAAACACGTGATGACATGCTGCGACATGCCAACCGGCATGTTTGGCAGCATAGCAGGCTTGAAGTTAGCCCAGACTGACTTGGCATGCGCCGTGAGCTCCTCAATGCTGGAACACCGCTTCGCTTCGACGAGCCTCGATTTCAATATTCCCAACACATTTTTATGAAATTTGGATCCGATGAGTTGCCTGGGATGTGATCTTGCCACACACGCCTATCACAGTCTCCTGGCACTGCTTTTATGCTTTGCTTGACCTCTGCACTGATGCACTGTCTTGCTTGAAGATGGGCCTACGACCTCCCGGATGCCATTTTCTTCTAAAAAAATGTGGTCATACTTGCGGTTCGAGTTAAGCTAGAAAGCTGAAACTCCTCCTAGATCTTCTTGGAGAAGCATTCTGCGTCCCAAGACTGTTTCTGGAGCATCAATCGCAACGTGATCAGTGTCTGGACGCATATTACTCCACATTACCGTGACCCTGGCCTTATGCATAGGAATAAAGCTGGATGACACAAAGGCCTTTTCCGTCGCCCATATGGGACCGTTTTGGGGTTTGGACGGGTGTTTTATCTCGAGCACGGACTAGGTAGTCCAGATGACCACATTGATGTTATCGGCCCTCCAGTTTTTTTAGCCTCAGGCATAACGAAACACATGTTTGGCCATTTTAAGACGTTTTTGACTGTTTTGAGCCCTCCAGTAAGTAGAGCTTAAGTGACCTTGAGTTAGGTACCCCGAAATGATACTCTTAGACAGCTGGCAATGCATCCTGAAAAGCCTGTTTACCAACTTTCTAACGCTAAGACCTTTTGACGGCCATTTTGGCGCCACACAGTTTTGGCCACATGGCTCACTCGTGAAAGCTGACAAAAAAAGAGCATAAACTTGCAGCGATTGACTCCCGACAAATCATCGGCGTCACTTGTTGACTGTGCGTCCAGTTAGCGACAGACATTGGCTACATACTGGATGGCCTCAATCACCCTCAACCGTCGTGAATGGCCCAGTGCGGTCTAAATACCGAGACGTTCCCGTATCAGAGACCTCTATGTTGCGGCGTAAGCCGTCTCCAAAGGAAGTGAACTCTCTGGCAAAAAATATTTTGTCTAGACGAATTATTTACCGAGGAGCACATTCACAGTTGCCATGGCAACCCCAAAAGCTCAGTTACAAAATAAATTAAGCGTGGCTTTAAATAAGAGAGCCTCTAAAAGAAAAATTTAGGTGAGAAGGAACTTATGGGACACCCTGTAAGTCTGAATGGGGGGGGGGGGGCATACTTGTACTGAATGCCCCTCAGGCTCCTGTCCGGGGGGCATATGCCCCTAACCTATTAATTTGAGGACTCGTTTTAGGGCCTTGGGCGGGCGGGCGGGCGGATGGGGTCTGGGGAGACAGATAGACGGACGGACGAACATACGGAGAGACGGATGGACGGACGGACGGAGAATGGAGAAACGGACGGATGGATGGACGGACTGAGAGACGGAAGGGCGGACGGACGGACGGAGAGACGGACAAAGAGATGGACAGACGGACGGGTAGAGAGAGAGAGAGAGAGAGAGAGAGAGAGAGAGAGAGAGAGAGAGAGAGAGAGAGAGAGAGAGAAAGAGAGAGAGAGACACACAGAGGGAGAGAGAGAGAGAGAGACACAGAGAGAGAGAGAGAGACACAGAGAGAGAGAGAGACACAGAGAGAGAGAGAGAGAGACACAGAGAGAGAGAGAGAGAGAGAGAGAGAGAGAGAGAGAGAGAGAGAGACACAGAGAGAGAGAGAGAGAGAGAGAGAGAGAGAGAGACAGAGAGAGAGAGAGAGAGAGAGAGAGAGAGAGAGAGAGAGAGAGAGAGAGAGAGAGAGAGAGAGAGAGAGAGAGAGACTGAGAGAGACTGAGAGAGACTGAGAGAGACTGAGAGAGACTGAGACAGACTGAGAGAGACTGAGAGAGACTGAGAGAGACTGAGAGAGACTGAGAGAGAAAGATAGAGAAAGAGAGAGACTGAGAGAGAAAGATAGAGAAAGAGAGAGAAAGAGAGAGAGAGAGAGAGAGAGAGAGAGAGAGAGAGAGAGAGACTGAGAGAGACTGAGAGAGACTGAGAGAGACTGAGAGAGAAAGAGAGAGAGAGAGAGAGGGGGGGTGAGAGAAAGGAGGATAAGACTAATGAAGGAAAAGGAAAAGACTAACAGAGACTTCAGGGAAGACGGCAAGGAGACTGATACCTACAGAGAGGAACAGTAGCGGCGGAACACTTTCAATTAAGGAGGGGGGGGGGGGGCACTGCCAACTTTTGGTCCCATTCTTTCCATGCAACGCCCATAGGGCTAATGTTAAAATGCCAAAATCAAAGGGGGGGACGGTGCCCCGGTGCCCTCCCCGTTCCGCCGCCTATGGAGAGGAAAGATGAGTGAGCAAGGGATTTGAGAGATAGGTAAAGAGACAGGGGAGAAATGAGATTTTATTGCTCCGCTCCTAATAACACTTCCTAAAATAAAATATAATTGGCCGTAATTATCGAATAAGAATCGGAAATTGTCAATTGAACGTCTGATTCGCTTACATCAATCGATAATCCGCCCTATACCATGTTTGACATGTTTGCAGTTTGCACCAAAGCCAGCTTGCAGGCTATAGCCTATACATCGAGGCAGTGGTATATACTATACATCCCGGTGAATTCCTGCATATAGCCGAGACCTCCGGCGGTATTTTCCCACGATCAGCCGGATTTCAAAGTCGTGTATTTTTCGTCCATGGCAGGCGGCCGGCGCAATCTCGGGGAAAGAGGCGCTCCAGTAACAAAAGCACGAGCAGATCGCCCAAATGCCGGTGGCCGCGATAATTTCTCTAGTTTCTGAAGATTTTTCGGGACCCATGCTCTTTTCATACTGGATCGCGGTGCCTTACAGAAACTGAAAAGTTCTTCCTATATCAAAATATAGAAAATCATCTTTTGTTATAAAAAGGTTTTATTTTCTTTGCTGATCATTTTGAACATAAAAAATCATAAATCCATTGCAAAAAAAATAATTTCGTGAAAGTGAACTATTTCCTTTAAGGCGGCCCATAAGAGTTCATAAGATAGGTAAGTACAGCCCTCTGCAGACTGTGTGGTAGGTATTTTTTTTCGACAAAACCGGGAATAACGCGAATACTATGCTATCGGCCACTCGGAAATCGTAACAGCAGGATGGGCGAGACTCCGCAGCTTAGATTGGCATCATCACCGTATGCATTTTCCATCCAGTTTGGCAACAAAACCCAAAAGTTTATATTGCCCCAAAACGAACTTTTACATTTTGTTGCCATGGCCTAACGGCACGGCATGGCCCAATAGAACTCTCAGAGCCTGGAATAAAACCTTGAATAGGTCGACAGTGGGGCCACACGATGTCGGTTTGGATTTTGGGTCCTCATAAACCAATATTGTCTCTCACGCTGCTGTGTTGCCTTCAGACCGGCAAGAGAACCTAAGACATGGTCTATGCATGTCGACTATGGTCATCAGGCCGGGCCGCCGGCGTTTCGATGTGGAGTCCTCATTCTCCACTCTCCAAGGACCGATATGGGCCATCAAAAGTCTGCGTGGTTGTGGGCCGCCGGAGTCTTGAAGGGCTCTCAGGACTCAGATGACTGTGGTGTAGTGCCGTGCTGTGTAACTGTATACTACACTGTAGAGTCCACAGAGACCGATATGACTCCATAGGCGATCAACACGTGGCACTGCCGCACTGTCTGAACTCTGAAGCCGGCGTGGGGTCCTTTCATGTTGGTAGGCTCGCCAAATTCTCTCAAATTTCATTGAAGCACTCGACTCTGACTGACAACGGGATTGGTGTTGGAATCAGTCGTCAATGAAATTTTAACACTTCTCATGTGTAGATGAAGCAGCACACTTTTCCTTAACCTTCGCCGCAGTGGGGGGCGGGGGGGCATATGTTACCACCCTGTCGCGTTTTTTGCGTGTGAATAAAACACCGCGGCGCGGAGCGCTGCGCCGCTTGGTATAGCTTTTTGTACATCAATTTTAGACAACATGTGAAATTTTTGACCCCAGGTCATGTCAGGTCAGGTCACCAGGTCAAGGAGACTGACCAAGCCTAAAAAACTTTGCAATCATGTCCAGCCTGCAGTGTTTGTCAGAGAGGTTTTCAACTTGGTGGATTGCATGATGTTATGGGCGCCTAAAATTTGTATATCTCGTATTTTTTCTATCCGTGACCTAAGGTCAGGCCAGGTGGCGTGACCTTACCATTATAAGTCAATGGAAAAAAATGAAAATGCCTCTATGTAGATCCATGTGTACGCATAGGTACGACAGTCCAAATATTTCAGAATCACAACGATTTGGACCACCCGTGACGACCAAGGTGTCTTTTTTGCTGATAGCCTCTAGAAAGGTCATCCGAAGTCATTTGAGGCTACAAACATATTTTTGCCAATAACTCTCGATTGGAAAGAGATAGAACGCTGGGGATGGCCTCATTGTGTCTGTCTTGTTGAGACGCATCGACTAATATGCAACATGACCTTTTCCGGTCAAGTCATGACCTTAACCCGAGGTCAAATTTTCAAGTTGACCTTTCAAGGTCAAATTATAGTTCATTCGACACGTCTCGGCGAGGGGAACACGATTCTGACAGTATAAATGTCGTGTTTTTTTTTTGTCAAAAGTTATTGTCGAAAAACACTTTTCGTAAAAACAGCTATTTTTGGAGTTTTTGCCCTCTGGAGGCTAAACCGTTGACCTGGGGTCAATTTTGATTATGACCTTATCAAAAGAAGAGTTCAAAAGCTATCGATTGCTTTCCATGCGTTTTTCTAGCTATCATAGTTCCTGGGATAACGGCATGTTTTCTGAAAAATATAATGACAATTGGCAAATTTTGACCTTTGATGACCTCTGGTGACCCCAATATTGCTCTAAGATGAAAAATGACTGAAATACTTGCAAACGTACGCATTGAGAGCTATCGACTGCTTTTTACAATTACCGCGTCTTTCTAGCCCTCTTAGTTTTTGAGTTAGAGGTGGGTGGTAACATATGCCCCCCCCCCCCACTATGGCGAAGTTGGTTGAGACCGCCACTGGGGCGCGGGTCAAATAAAAGCTAGTCGCGATCTCTTTTGAATGAAACTTCGGTTTTTATCATTTTTCTTGTTTTGACAATGAAACACTGGGTCCTATATGTGATCCGTTTGGCACTTTTGACATTTTAGCAGTTGTTTATAAGTAGGGCTTCCACCTTTCGATTAAAATGTATATCTCTTTGCTTCTTTGCTTTCAAATTCAAAAAATTGGTGCCGAGTGTCCCGTTGAGAAAAGGGCAATGCAGGACTCGTCCCGTTTTGTCACTTGAACTCTCTCTCCCTCACTCACAACTAACTGCACACACAGGAATCTAACACCGGGCCGGGCGACTACCGCCTCTGGCTCGAAGCCACCGCCCGGAGACAGTGTCGACTGCCGAGGCTGACGGCCGCTGGGGTCAGGCGCTCCGCCAATCAGCGTCCAGGATCGCTGTCTGCCTGCCGACCGCCGAGCGCATGTCACGTGAGACGGGAGGGGGGGGGGGAAGGAGCGAGGGAGGTGTCTGCTGGATTCAGCAGAAGCGCAGTGTTGGCGTAGGGGGTGAGGATTGCGGGTTGTGCGGGAGGTGTTGTGACGCAGTGGATATGGCGATTGACTTCGTGTGGATTTGCTGAATGCTGTTCCAAGTGTTGGTGAAATATTTCAGATTTCAATTTTATCCTGATCCAAGTGCTGAGGTTTGTGTAGAACTTATAATTATGGCGCGGCTTCTGGTGGGAACTAGAAAGCCAGAACCGTCTAATTCTACTCATGCAGCAGGGTGATAATGTCAAGCCATCCAGACAACTGAAGAGAGAACTGAACTGCCGATGGCACCGACGCAGCTGGACAGCTGGACTCATCACGGTGACGTACCGAATTCGCATTTATATTTTGCATCGCTCTCTCCCCACTCTCTATGTCTCCCTCTACCTTCATCTCCTTGAGCCTTCGTCTTTTGCACCCATACACTGTCCCCTCTTCTGTTCCGTGTTTCAGATGTTCCACCTTCGACAGCCCACCGTGACCGGATCACCATTCTGTATCGCCCCTCACTCTGCCCTCCCCCTCCCCTGCCTCGCTCTGCCCTTCCCCTCCCCCGCCTCATGCCGCCATCCCTCACCCCATCGGCCTCATGCACACATGCGCTGCGCACCAGTTCATTAACTTCCGTACGCATGACATTGGCCGTGTCTGTCGTTTGAATTTCACCTTGCATTCGCAACTTGACATATTCAGTGTCGTGGGCCCGCGTGAGATGAGTAACGATGCGTGGGTGGGATGCTGCCGATGCCCCCTCCTGTGAGGACTGCGTACGCGTAGCAGCATTGAAGAGGCGGGAGGGGGAGGCGTCATCACCAGCGGCGCTGAAGTGATGCATGAAGCGGCTGCTGGTCGCTCGACTATGGAGCGCCGTTTGACGTGTGAGCGGGCCCGTGGGATGGTTAAAACGGCGATGACGGTGCCTCGGTGGTCTCGCACCAGTGTAGGAAAATTGCGGAATATCGCTGTTTTAGAGACGTGCCAGTCCCTCGGCAGAAATGGCGGCCCTGTTTCCACTGCGACGAGTGAAGGAGAGTTGCTGGCTCTCCAGTAACTTACCAGGTCTTGGAATTATACGCAGTGCACAGTTTTACTTTTTTCATTTTCGGTAAAAATGGTTATTGCAACGCCCGCAGCTTGCCAAAAAGGATAAAAATCAGTTTTACCCCGCTAGAAAACATGTAGGTAGGTATTCACTGTTCCCATCACATTGCTTCATCAATACTTTGACGACCTGTTTTCACTAAGCGGTTCTTTTCACCGCGCCGTCAACTTCTTTTAATGAACCAAATAGCCTCCAAATATCGGCAATTGTCCTCCCTAACGTTTCACGCTAATCTGAACCGTCTGCGGTACGAGTGAAGACGATAAATCAAAATGGTCCCGTCTCTCGCATTAATCACCGAGCAATCTGCATAACTCTACCATGAACTATTAAATGATTGGGGCAGAGCGTTTGTCGCCGTGATAAATTGCTTGTTTTTCGACTGCGTGGGAGGAGCCGGTTAAAGACAGGGCCGAATGGTGAGGACGGCTGCGACGGACGGCACAGGACCGCCCCCGTCCCCGCCCCGCCCCCGCCCCCGCCCCCGCCCCCGTGCCGAGCCGACCCGAGCTGTTTTTGTTTCTGATCGTTCGATGGAACAGTTCAGCGCGTCATCGGAAGGGCATCTTTGGAGGCGCAGTGAGCCGTGACCGAAGCGGATCGTTGAAGTGCTGTCTGGGTCATTGACTGAGTGATCAGTTCAGATACGGACCGGGGTAAGAACGTCATCGATTCAGGTACGGGCTAAAAAGTCTATCTTCGACTGACTAGCCTTGTCATCTGCAAGCCATTCTTGTGAGTCGTCACATACCTACGCACCAACTTTTTGGCAAGTATGTAGGTATGTAGGTACTTATCAAGAAGTGTGGAGCTCATCCTGATGAACAAGTGCAGAGGCTCGGACAGCCTTTTTCTCTGCCGTACTGTTGACGCCTGCAGGTTTTTTAACATGGTAACTGATACCTTTGGCTGAGTCATGATCCCTAGGCCCTAAACTGATGGGTTCAGATGCATGGACTGTCCACTGTCAATGTCCAGTATCCGCGTTTCCATCCCTCAAAATATCCGACAGCCCCACTAAAAGCGCAGAAACACAGCCAACTGTCTATTGGGCGGGCCACTATGGAGGCTCCACTTCCAACCGGCCCAGCGAATGAAGCTCGTTCACGACAACACGGGTGTGTTGGCGCTCTGAATCGCCTCAGTTGCCGCGAGGGTTATCCCATTCGTGGAAACGCGGCTCACATCTCTGCGGGGAGCGGGCGGCCGCGAGCCGGGACCGTGGCTGAGCCTCAGCAGCTCATTTCCTCTGACCAGTCGCCTCAAAGACCTCGGTTGGCTAGTGAAAGTAATTAGATGGGTATCTGATGTGGTGTGACCACTGCCTGCTGACTTCGCTGTAATAGTGCACGGGAAATCAGAAGAAAATGCATTCCATATTTCGCCAGCGCGCGTCCAAAAAGCAGCCGCCATTGTTTTATTGCAAGTTTACTGATTGCTATTCGATTTGTTTTTTTTTATGCGTGCATGAACCAGTCTGTCATTATTTTATGTAAATACAGAAAGCTAAAGCTATTCTTATCACACAGATCGTTCAGATGCGGATTTACCGAACGCCCCTTTATTGGTGTCCAATGACGTCGGGATGTGATAACTAGCCCTTAATTTGGCTTCCTTAAAATTTGACCCAATCTCCTTGCCTTCGCATCTATTCTCCTTGACATTCGACCCAGCCTCCTTGACCTCTGAGTCAGTCTCCTGTATACTCGTACCTACACCTTTGTGCGCCCATCCGGTGATTTCTTGGACACTCCCTGTTGATGACGCCTCTCCGGCAGGGTATTCCACTAATTAACCATGCAGTGTTTCCGTCCTGCGCTGCGGCTCCCTCTGCTCTCTGAAAGGTGCTTCAAAGGCCCTCCCCGACCCGATCCCCGGCGTAGCACCACGCCCTTCGCTTGCTGACAGTTTGCCTAATGTTCGGACCTTTGCCGCGACACTGCGTCGCTCGCGAGGCGGCTTGGTGGCAGCCGGAGAGATCAGAGAAGACAAGAATACCAAGGACATGTTTTGCTGAGGATAAGGCCAATTGAGATGTGCATTATGCAATGCATGCAAAGGCAGACATCAGGAAAGAAGCCAACTGAGAGAGTGGCTGTTCGGCATGATCATTGATCGTTGCTCGTTACAGATTTTTCTCGGTGACCTTGTCAGCGTTACTAGTCCTACCTATCTATCATGCAATTGCCTTGAAAATTTCTTCGATGACTTTTCGTAGCTGACGAAACTCGTGTATTCGTGAAGTGTGCTTTTAATGACATTTTGTGAACATAGTAAAAGGAAGCATGCCACTCTGCACAGCGATAATTGAATGCAAGAAATTTGGAGATGCAGCACCCTCAGAAGTACTTCTACACGCCGGTTCTCTTTCATTTCTTTGTCTGTGGCGATTGAGCGCTGAATGCCAATGTTATGGAAGCGTCGGCATGAATGATTGGCTCTGATTTCTCGGGACTTTGGGGCCATACGTTCTCTCTTCTGAAAGCTCAGTTGGTCCCCCCAGCGTGTGATTTTCCTAGGATGGCTCTCAGATCGCAGTTCCAAAGCTCACCCACCGGACATTAAATAACAGAAATAGTCCGCAGAGCATTTTATAGTCATCCGAACGAGTCATTTTGTGCCCTCAAGCAGTCCCGAATATTTCATCATGTTTGATCGTCGATCGTCGTTCTCCATAAGTGTGCGAGTCAGATAGATTCAAAGCTATTGAATCGTCTGTTTGGAATACGCTCCGGGATTCAAAGGCGTTTGCTTCACGTAAGTCCCTATACTCGTACGCATTTGCCCTATGAAAAAAATTATACAACGCTCAGTTATTGCCATATGCTTCAGGCCATATACTTAAAAAACGACAGTTAAGGTAGTAAATCCTTCTTTAATTTGACCATTGCGAAATCACTTAAGAAAAAAATAATTGGCACGGATGACCCCGTTGAAAGCGAAAGGATGAAATGTGTTTGTACTTACAGCTGTAAAACGAATTCCGGCCACAACCACTCTATGACAAACGATCATTAGCATACAAAACTAACGACTGAAAGGCGACACATGTTCATACTCTCAAATTGTTTGAGGTTGACATCGGCCACCTGCGAAGTCCGCATAGAAATAAAATAAAATAAAAAATATCCATATATTTATACGATATCTGCAATCCTATTTGGGCGTCTGAATTGGGCTATTCACCTATAGAGCATCATAATTTCCTAGATGAATGCCGGCATTCTGATGCGCTCGATCCCATCAACAGGCCGCAGAGTATTCCCACAATCGGATGGATCCATTACCGCCTTACACTGACTGAATCCACACAGATCGATGACAACAACCGGATGTATCCCCAGCGCTGTGATCGGTCAAAAAGTGCCGGCTCCTGCGGCTCAACTCTGCCCAATTGTTGTGCCTCCAACGTTTGGCGACGGGGACTCTCTCAGATGATTTTTTTAGATTATGGTGAAGAATCACACCAACAGAAGGCGACCAACATTCAACAGGACCGGGACTCGAGGAGGGGAATTGGAGAACTGAAACAGACATAATCACCGTTTGAAAGTAACACGGTTAAAAGAAAAACAATATTGTATGTAGATAGAAATAGAAATTGTTTGTCGGTCGGCTTGTATGTGGCGTCGTTATACTCTCGGTCGATAGATTTGTATGTATATGTCTGGCCCCCAGGCCCCGTCCTTCCCTTCCCCCTACCCTGCCCCTGTACCGCCGCGCCGTGTCGACTGTCGCTGTCTCATGAGAAATCAGCCCGTCTGGCCGTGCTCCGGCCAGGTAGCGCCGGAAACGGTATACATAGAGGCCGACTGCAGCGGCGGCGGGCGGCGGCGGCGACGATCCCCTAAATCTGGGTCCACACAGGAGCGGCCATCGGTACAGCAGCCGAGTCTGTCTTAGTGAGGAAGAGGCACGCCACCGCTCACCAGCAGCCGCAGGGACATATAACGGGGTCGTCGAGGTTAAAGGGCCTGTAGAGGCAGCCTGTGGCACGCGCTGGGCCTGGGGCGTTATATTTCTTAAATTGAATAAAACAATAGATCATGTTAAACCAGTGGCGCAGCCAGGATTTCATTTCGGGGGGGTCATCGCCTCCAAAGCGGGCCCCCTAGTGTGTGGGCCCCCCACCCATTTTTCAGAATCTCTCCATATTTAATACGCATTCTGCTGAGCGGGCCCCCTTTACCTACACGATAACCCTGAGCGAGTTTGAATCGGAAAGTTTTGATAGAACAATAGCTCGGTAATCACCCGGTGTTTAATTTCTGCGCAAATTGACCACGACAGAAATATACTGCTACTATGAAGTATGAATTGGTATCTTTCGAGGCCGAAATGTGCCCCTTCCGCAATATGCATAGCATATATGCAAACGGAACTGTGGCCTGCTTCCGTCGGAGTCGGTACCTGTGGGCCCAATCGGCACGGGGAAAACAGCATCGTATAGAAAATCGAACGGGCTAACGAAAGGTGTGCGGTGCAGGGGATGGCACGTGCCACGTGCATCCGGGAGAGCACTATTGCTTGAAAAATTGACATTTCGGACGGATTTTGGACTTCATGCTATTTCCGGGTATCTGTCAGACGGAGCGAGTTCAAACAACGCCTATTGGTAAAAATGTGCCGCCTCTCGTGGAAAAATTCTGAAAAGCTAATTGATCAAAAACAAGGTGGAACAAATCGCTGGAGAAAATGGTATTTGTCCATGATGTGCCACTTACTTAATTACACGGATTTTGCTGCATAGCCTGATACATTTAACGATTGAAAATGGTTTATTTGGAAAGAGCATTCAATTTTCTCCTGGATCCACTCATCAATTTTGTATGACTAGCAACAGTAGGTATTCTTAAAAAAAATAAATGTTTCAAATTTCTGCATAGCCATTTTAGCGAAATTCATGTACGGCTTTTATTTTTATTTTTAATAATCTACGCAGCACTGCTATAAAACACACTTGACATGTTCTGAAGTAGAAAGCATGCTTATTGCTTATCAGGCACGGGCACGTCGATGCAATGGATACTTTTCCCAAACCAAAATGGTTACCCGTCAAAAAGCAATCGACCGAAATGGATAGTAGATCCATAACCCCCGGGCACAAGACCAACCAAACGCCCACCGGTCGAAAATACTCCTCATTTGCGTTGCGGAGCAAGCGGGTCACCCTAGCGGGCCCCATCCACCCGGGGGCCCGGGCCCCATCCACAGGGGGGGGGGGGGCGTTCACCCGGGGCTCCGGGGCCTGTCCACCAGGGGGCCCGGACCCCATCCACCCGGGAGCCCGGGCTCCGTCCACCCGGGGGCCCCGGGCCCATCCACCGGGGGTCCCGGGCCCATCCACCCGGGGGCCAAAAGCAATCGACCGAAATGGATAGTGGATACATAACCCACGGGCACAAGACCAACCAAACGCCCACCGATCGAAAATACCCCTCATTCGCGTTGCGGAGCAAGCGGGTCACCCTAGCGGGCCCCATCCACCCGGGGGCCCGGGCCCCATCCACACGGGGACCCGGGCCCCGTTCACCCAGGGCTCCAGGGCCCGTCCACCAGGGGGCCCGGGCCCCATCCACCCGGGAGCCCGGGCCCCGTCCACCCGGGGACCCGGGCCCATCCACCCGGGGGCCCCGGGCCCATCCACCCGGGGGCACGGGCCCCGTTCTCCCGGGGGCCCAGGCCCATCCACCCAGGGGGCCCGGGCCCGTTCTCCTGGGGGCCCGAGCCCATCCAACCGGGGGTACGGACCCCGTTCTGCCGGGGCCCGGGCCCCAAGCACCCGGGGGTCCGGGCCCCGTTCTCCCAGGGGCCCGGGCCCATTCCACCCGGGAGCCCAGGCCCCGTCCACCCGGGGCCCAGGCCCCTCTCTCTCTCTCTCTCTCTCTCTCTCTCTCTCTCTCTCTCTCTCAGAGCGGGCCCCTGACAGAAATTTCGGGGGGGTCAGCTGACCCTCTGACCCCCCCCTGGCTGCGCCACTGTGTTAAACCATACCTACCGCAGGTTATCTTCATTATCATTCTCGGCTTTTTTTGGTGAAATTAAGGCTCCTTACTGCCATTAATATAGACCATTCTTGGTGATCATCTTCTCGCAGTATTATTATTTTCGGTGGAGCCTGTGCGTGTCGTTCCTCTGTCGCTGATCCGTCTTAGCCTGCCACTGTCATCAGTACATCATTGTCGCCGCCATTGTCGCCATTGTCATCAATAACCTCTCCCACGCACATGGTCGTACCGCCAATATACCCGGCGCGCTCCCGTCTGCAACATCGATTTTGTAGACTTATAATTACATAGGAAATGACGACACTTTATAATGATAAACTTTTTCTAATCCTTCAGATGGACACAGTAGCTTACTGTGGTGATCCCATGGAACTAGCGCTGCTCTTGCATCATGCTCTTTTTTCTTTGTTCTAATAGCGCCTGCGTGCATATACGGTCCACATCTCGACACGTGTTTGTCTTCCCTGCATGCCGTCACGTCTGCGTGTTAATAATGCTTTCCATATTATTTATTCAGCTTAACACTGGTTCTGTTGAATGAACAATTTCATTGAATATATTCCTAACACAGTTCATTAGTAGTAAATCAGCTATATGACAGTGAAGCGAGGAATAAATTGACGGGAGATGTTCACCACTATGCAGAATTTCTACTGAGATGCTATCATTCTTGGATGACTTCGAAATACAATTCCTTCAATGTAAGACATGACTAGAGAAGGGAGTGGTTCTGGGAAATGTATGTAGATATGCATTGTCCATAGATATTTCCTGTATAGATAATTTATAATGTAATGTATTGTTTCACTCGAGTTGGAATCTAAATTGCTTATCATGGTGTTTAGAAAGGTAATAAAACCATCTAATTTCCTTTTATAAATACAGCTAAATTTTGTATGGTTAAAACAAAATGTTAAAAAATAAGCAAATGTTATGCTATTATTACCCGATGAGTTATTCAAAGAAGAGTCAAAGTAATTTGGTTTACCAGTGGTGCTTGTGGAAGTTTAAGCTTCATAGCGTGGGATCATTAACTTCATTATGATTTGTAGTTTGGGTATTCGAGGCAATTGTTTCCTACAAATTTTCTGAAAGCATAAATAGTTACCTACTGAGAAGGCATTGCTTTAATTCTCAAATGATTTATAAAGTCAAACAGCGCTAACGCTTATAAATGACAGGATGTTTTAGAATATTTATTATTATTACTGAACGACTCTACATGAGTGTAGAGGAATCCAATCATTTCCTCGGACAATTCCCGCAGCCACACATCATTGCGATGCCAGGTCGAGCGTGCAGCGCGTCGGTGGTTGTCCTATAGGGGAGGACACTGGGTGGGGTGGGCACTCGGGAGCAGCTGCGGGGCTGCCACCGGTCTGCTGCGGCGCGAGAGGACCGTCTACTCCCAACCCGGCCCGGCCCGGTCCCTCCCGGCAGACTGCAGCGCTGTTCGCTGTACGGAGTTCACCGCCTCTGCTCACTGGCTCGATCGAGCACGTCGCCAGTCCAAGGTGTAAAGGGTTGATGAGAAGCGTTTGTTTTGACGAGTAGTTACAAGACTTCTCTCTCGGGTTACCCAGGATTGACTAGCTGCCATTTGCTCTCAGATGATTCATCCATGAAAGAGTTGCGCGCTCCGATACGCGTTCTGTGCAGACCGTAGGTACTCGCACAATAGTCCGTGTGGGCCGCTATCGGTTGGTTACGGCCCCACGCGACCATTACCTACTGCGGGCCGTTACAGGCCCAGTCCCGATATACCTGCGTGGGGACGCGCGGAGGGAGCGATGGTGCCGGAGCTGAAGAGAGTCGTGGTGCCGCAGATGGAGAGAGACGTGGTGTTTGAACTGAAGAGACCTTTGCTATATCGGTCAAAGTCACTGACTGCCGTGGCCGTGGAGCGGCTGTCTCCGTGTGTGGATGTGTCGGTGTGTCTACTGTCTATGCCTGTCTG
Organism: Amphibalanus amphitrite; assembly: GCF_019059575.1. Taxonomy (NCBI): domain Eukaryota; kingdom Metazoa; phylum Arthropoda; class Thecostraca; order Balanomorpha; family Balanidae; genus Amphibalanus; species Amphibalanus amphitrite. The sequence continues at coordinate 1,505,045 of NW_024881528.1, read as the reverse complement.
TCTGTCTGTCCGTGTCTGTGTGTGTGTGTAGGTATTATTGACCGCCAGACGGGCCGGGCACAGCGCGCTGCCATGAACTATGGGGCCGTCCCGGGACGGCGGCACGCCTCAGCCCGACATGCAATCCCGTAACTCGCTGCTCAATGGCCATACATCCCTGCTTCTCCGCGCCAAATGGCGCAATGTCTTAGATAGGAATTGTCAATATATCCGCGGCAAATTTGAATATTGGACTGTTATAACTGCGAGAACACGCCCAAATAGAATGAACGGCTCCGGAAAACGAAGGTGCTAATTGTGGGAGCACTAAACTAATTCTATTTTAGGTACATCTACCAAACTAATGCATGCTATTCGTATCAGTACAATGCATGGCTGTTGCATTACAAATACACAATTTTAAGTACTAAAATGACATTAATATTTTAACTTCTTATTCTAAATTCTACCATAGACAGGAATTGCTCGATCGGAGGGTGGAGGGCAGGGCCAACGCAACAAGCTCTGCTTATTCATATATTGATACAGGTTACACAACATACATCACATTCGGGTGCGCGCGTTTCGTCTAGATGACTTTATCGACGCCCTTTCTGCTGCACGTATTTGTCTATTGCTACTCGAGCTCTGCTTAGCGGGGGCTCTGTCCTGGCTAATCCCTCCATTCAAAAAGGTTTGGACTAAATTTGTCAATAATATTTTTTATCTTACATGTGATGCAGCTTACGAGCATACCCATCAGTATCTAACCTAGCAGGGAGTATATCCTTTTGGGACTTGGCATATGACTTGATTGGCAGTCTTCACCCAAATGTTTTGATAGCTTACATAGTCTGTCGGTTAGTGTAAATATATGCACAGACAATTGTGCATGTAGTCGGAGAAAAGACATGGATCGTTCTCACTGACTGTGCCGGAGAGTCCCATCGTGCTGAGTTGTGAGTTCCATGCTTAATTTATTTTCAGGGGACTGGCAAACTGAACCGGTTACCGCTTTCAAACTCACAATGTTTATGCGATCTGCAACAGATCCGTGGATCGATATAAACCTGGCTGCATGTCTGTGAAGATTGTACCGCTTCTGAAAGCGATTCTATTGTAAGAAGAATAAAACCACGAGTTTAGGCAGTATTTGCGCATCTACAATGTCTGAACGTCTTTATATGTAAATTGCTGGCAATGTCTCACTTAGCCTTCAGGTTTCTGGAATTTTGTAAATAAATAATAAATGCATGTTTTACCTGCCATTTTACGGAAGGCGAAGCTCTAATCAATTCCTCAGAATATGATGAAAATGATTTTGCAGAGAGTAAGGGCCCTCAGGCCTCAGACCCAATTCATTTTTATTTTAGGGGGGGGGGGGAGGTTGCAAACCTTAGGTCCAGTATTCATCTTACAGTCGGCATTCCTTGACCTTGACATTATCATCTCCTATAAAGCGTTTGCAACTCTATCTGACGTGTGTCCCAATCCCGGTCGGCGGCGTCTAATTTATTCGCCGCTCGCCGGAAGCCCCGGGCATTAAGGCGCATTAGTAATTCATGTCAGGTCCCATTTCCGATCACGTCGCGGTGCCGCCTGCCGGGACCGACGGGCGACGAGCCTCTCGAACGGCATCGGTGACATCGGCTTCGACGGCGGTGACGTCACTGACGAGCCAACTCCATCCCCAGACACGCTGTGTTGTGTTGGCTGGATACTCGGCTGGTGACCTTGAACTAAATGTGTGCATCTTCTGTGTACCTAAGAAGCAGTCACACAATTTGGCGATGAAGAGGTCCAAACTGCAAACGCGCCGTACTTAGAAGGTTCGGTTGAGGGTTTTGAGATAGGTGCACTTCAGCATCATTTATTTTCATGCAAAGACCCTGTTTTGTTCTCAGCAAGCTGATAATGCTCCTTTTTTGCGTCATTGGTAGCGAAACGGTGATCCCTTTAGCTGCACTATGTAGTTGCATTGTTTTTGTCACCTCACATAACATAAGGTTTTGTTGGAATATCAGAATGTATAGCATTGTCTCAATTTAGCTACCATTTCACCATGCTGTCTTATTAACTCTCTAAGAACACATCCGGTATTTCAGGGAACGATTTTCCCTGTGATACTTACCTTTTCCAAAGGATTTTAGCCAGCACATTAATCCACAACTTTTTGGGCCGTGCACCGTATCCGTTTCCTGGATGAGATGTCACGTCAGCAGACAACTCCGGCGCGGTGGAGAGAGAGGGCGACTGAGCGAGTTCGGACGATCGGCAATCGATGCACGAGACCTTTAGCGCAGATAGGTCACGGATGGTGCTGGAGCGGCCGTCCCAGCTAAGACTTGTGCGACAGACCATAGCCGGCTACAAACGTACCCCAAACATTTACTTTTAACCCTCCCGAGAACCGAGAATCTCCGTGTCGAGCGATTGCGTTCAGAATCTGCGCAGCAAGTGCTGTATGTCGCGGGGTTTCACGAATGGCGTTTCATTACGACGTACAATGAGTTATGGAACTAAATTGATCAAAGTGTCATTCCGGTAAAGTGACAGTTAGGCTCACATTGCTTCTGTGTGGTTCCCGTTAAAAGGCACGGTGCACACATTTCCTGATTTTGCGCGGCTGTGCGTTTTTGTCGTCCATTCGGCCTGTTGAAGCGTCTCTGCAGCTCTCTCAATTGCCTCTGGTGCTGATGACTCAGCCGCTGCGCTGCCAATGTTCACAGAGGCGCTGGAAACGCGATATTGACACAATACAAATGATACCTTCGACTGTCTCAGCAAAAACCGGCTTCAATTATCAGCCTGTCGAGACAACAAAGCAAACCGCTGAGCTGGTGGATATTAGAGACGGGCCGCCACGAGTGGCGACGGCAGCGGCGGCGGCGACACTCGGGCCGATACTTGGGGGCGAGTAGCAGCCCATCCGGCAGCTGACCAAAGTTTCGTCGTCCGTCGAAGGGTTTACTGGATTTGTGTCCAGCTCCAGGCATCCAAAACGCTAGCCGCCGCGCTTAGAGTTTAGAGTTCAAATTTCTGGATCTTTTGTCACGCATGCATATCGCATATACAACAGCTTAAATAGAATTTTTTGGCAAGGAACACAAAAATGTAAAAATTGATATTTGCTGGCAACCACAGTACCTACACCACAGGGACCAATGATATGCACAGACGCGTGTCATGCTTGTGCCTTAATTTTGTGTTCTGCCGTTGAAGGCATGTGCACGTAATAAGTATTACGTAAGACACATTTCCACGCTGTAAATCAAGACTGTCAGTCCCCAAACATCCAAGCCACATATGTGCGAAAATGTGTACCTTCGCGGAACCTGAAACAGCTGTTTATTTTGCAAGTCGTGTTACCTTGTTAGAACCTCGTTACATATTGATGGTTCGCTAACACCTCGAAGGCGTAGGTTTGTTACAGTAGCCGTTAGTTCTTCCTTGGTAACCTACAGTTGACTTCCTATGATTCCCTGGTGATGATTCGGCCTGCCAGGACCTCCCGAACTATATCATGGACGGTGGGTTTCCTTTCGACGCCCCGACCTCGGCCCGGCGCGATATTGATTCGCCGTACTCGACTGCAGCGAGCGGCCGCCGCTCCGTGTCGAGATTATGGGGTTTCAATCACGAGTGTATCACATTGCAGGCCAGTCGGACAGTGTCCGGTGCATATTTCATCGCGAGCGGCGGCGTGCATGCACGACCGTTACGTGGCCGGCTAATTGTGCCGGTCTGCAGCTGAGCCACGGCGGCCTCCGGTCACAAACCTGGCCCTCCCCACTGCACCGGTGTGCCCAGTAAGTGGTTTGTGACACCACAAAGAAGCTAGCCGTGGTCTCAGCGGACCAGCCCTGTGATAAATTATACAAAGACCGGCTAATGAATTTTAAACGATGAGTAAACATGCCTGGTCTGCAACAATGTATTAGCACAAGAGTTTATGAAATGGATATTCAGTGTGCACCCAAGGCAATGTAGGTGATGATTAAAGGCTACTTCAGACTGCCAGTAGGCGTCGGTGGTCATTTATACTCCTCGAAGCCGAGACACCGTCGCTTATCTGTTTTGATTCAGGCTGGCTCTTGACCCCAGATTAGTGAATCGTGTTAAGTAAAGTAAACCACGAACTAACAGCTCGCTCCCTTTCTCTCTCGGACCTCGGTCTCTCTGTCTCTGTCTCTCTGTCTCTCTGTCTTTCTGTCTCTGTCTCTGTCTCTCTGTCTCTCTGTCTCTGTCTCTGTCTCGGTCTCTGTCTCTGTCTCTTTCTCTTTCTCTTTCTTTCTTTCTTTCTTTCTCTCTCTCTCTCTCTCTCTCTCTCTCTCTCTCTCTCTCTCTCTCTGTCGCTCTCTCCATTTTGTCCGTCTGTCTGTTTGTATGTCAGCCTCACTCGCCACGCTAGGTCAGCGCTGTGGATGTCTTCTGTTCTCGGCAGATTAGTTTGGGAATGGCCTGCTCTTGAATATAGCTCTGCTGCAGTGGTCGGGCTGTGGCATCGTTATGAAACCGACATGCCACAGGCCAAAGTCGGCGCAGCCTCAAACCAGATTGAGAACAGGCCTGGCGCCACAGACAACAGTCCAGGCGAGATACTAAATTACTTGTGATGATTACTAAAGCTACAACGCTAAGGTGTTGGTGCAAACAAGACTGTTGATTATTATGTTGACGTAATTAGTATGCCTATGAGTTTCTCACCCATTCGAAATAGATATACTCTCTTTGGTGTTTTTTTTTAAATAATAAATTTAGTCCGAACCTTTTGATAGGAAGGATTCACAAGGACAGAGCCAAGGCTAAGCGAAGCTTGTTGCGGTAACCCTGCCCTCTACCCTCCGATCGCGCAATTCCAGTTCAATGGCAGAATTTAGAGTCCAAAGTTTAACGTGCGCACATAGCCGCGCACGGCCGGTTCCCTCACTGACTTCGCCTGGCTACGGCCTGCCACCAACCGCAACCATACCTGTCAGGAGACCCATAAATGTCTAGTGCCCCGTCGCGCTTCGAACCCGGACCGGGAACGCGTGCTCTCACCACGCGGAACCCAACGCTCTACCAACTGAGCTACGGGACCGGCAATCGTGTTCGTTATGCAATTGCCTTTTGATGAAGTAACACATACTGCAGAGCTCAGTCTCCTGCTGGTCCGGATGCTCCCGCGGTGCTCATCCACCACCAACAGTGGAACTTTTGTCACCAAAGTATACCGATGACCCGGAGTTCCGCGCTAACAGCTTGGGGTCCGGTCCACCGAAACAAGCGTCGCTAAGCATCGTTCCTGATCTGGAAAATCCCTGCGATCGGAAACACGGCCGATGATGAGTGGCGCTCTGAGCTGGTGTACCCTTTGACCCACAGCGGAGCGCCGCGCCGCGGCCTGAGTTAAACGCCGCGGGGTCTGAGGTAATGCCGGGTACAGCGCCGGGCAGAGGTGGAGATCTCGGGGGGGGGGGGGTCGGGGGGGGGGGGGGGGGGGGTCAGGACCCCCTGAAAACGAATTACTGCTATGTTAGTCAATGGTACTGCATCCAGCTCGCCTCCATTTGCCCGGCCTGGCCCCCCTGAAATTTTGACAGATCTCCACCCCTGGCGCCGGGTCCTGAGGTGTCAGGAATGGCTATTCCTGCTCAGTGTTGTGTCCCCCCGTTGTGTGGCGCTGGGCGCGCCTCTGCCCTTCTGTGGTGTCTGTGGTGCTGAGCGCGCCTCTGCGTGTCTGACTGACCGGTCGGCCGGTCGCCGCCGTCCGGCGCGCGGCGGAATACAGTTGGATAGCCGCGTCCAAGGCGTTTGGAACGGCGTGTGTACGAGCCGGGCGAAGCCGAACCCACGGCTGGAATAGTGAGAGACGCTGACATGGTGGCAGCGTGGGCGTACTCACAGCCATGACGGACACAGTGAGTGTGACCGTGTCGGACTTCCCGTGTTTCGACGGGTCGACATCGGCGGAAGATTTTCTGACCCAGTGCAAGAGACTTGGTGATCTGGGATCACTGACGCCGGTGACTCTTGGCAAGGTGATCGCGGCACGATGCACGGGCAGGGCACTGCAAGTTGTCAACGAGCTGGAGGGCTGCAGTGGAGGGCTGACGTTCGAGTCAATTTCGGAGGTTTTGCAGTCCCACTTCTCGTCTACACCAACGGCAGATCAGGCTGCAGTTCTGCTGTCTCGCCTTACCAAAGGCTCTCTCTCTCTCTCTGCTCGAGAATATGGTCAGAGAGTGAAAACTCTCGTGCGTCACGCCTGCCCAGAGTTCTTTTCGGGCGACCAAGTCAAGAAGATATGCGTACCGGCTTACGAGGCGGCGCTATACCGTCATTTCCTGGTGGGTCTCAGCCCTGGTGAGACCGCGCTGCTTTCTCGCATGAAGGCCACGACGTTCGAAACTGCCATCAGGGAGCTAGTTCGAGAAGAAACTCTTACGGATTACCCGAATGATGGTGACACGTTTTCTGCAGCTCACGTGTCTCGCGGAGACCGGCCCGCAGTGAGGTGGGCGTCTCCTGTTCGCCGGGTCCGGCCGGACGAACCCGGCTGGAGTGAGCAGGGATCCCCTCCACGTGAGCGGTCCCGGGACAGTCGGGCAGGATGCTGGCGCTCGATGGATGAAGAGCACGAGTCTGATGGATGGATGTCGTCCGGCGGCCGCGACGCGTCGCCGCGGTGGCGGTCTGGTGGTGATCGCCCCTGGCGTGGCCGCGGGCGCTCCCCGTCCGGCCGATCGCCGTCCGGGCGCGGCGCGCGGGGACCGGCTCAGTGAGGCTGGGCACAGCGTCAGGGCCTGAGGCAACGCCGGGCACAGCCCGGGGCCTGAGGTAACGCCGCGGGGTCTGAGGTGATGCCGGGTACAGCGCCGGGGCCTGATGTGAGGCTGGGCACAGCGCCGGGGCCTGAGGTGAGGCCGGGTTCGTCGCCGGGCCCGGAGGTGACGCCGGGTACAGCGCCGGCGTCTGAGGTGACACATGGTGGAGCACCGCGTTGTGAGTGTGCCGCGCCGAGCGCAGGCTCTGATACAGGCCCCGCTGGCCGCTTGACGGGCCCGATAGGAGACCCATGTGCGGCGCCTCTGATGGAGGGTATAGGGATAGACGCAGCGCTCCTGGAACCGTGCATACAATAGTCGCTACCATCCCCTTGGCTTCCATCCCGACACAATTGCAATGCTGCGCCTGGAACTATAGCTCTCTTCACACTAATGCCTTGGAGCAACCATGAGCCTCGGCTGCTATTCTGAGTCCGACCAACTGAGTGCTCTGAATAAGGCCGCCCTCAGTTGATATACATAATGTCAGTATCGACTCTGTGCGGTGAGGCACGTCGGTCGGGCTGTGGCCTGTGTGAATGTCGGTAGCAGCTGGCGTTTGACAGTAACAGTTTGTGATGTAGTTACTGCCGTCTGACATATAGCATTTGTATCGGTCAGTCGCAACCGCACAAGCCTTCCATACCTCTAGCTTACGAGGGTCGTACCGTAAACGGGAATGACTTTGCCATGTTTTCAACTTTAGACGCTTGTATTTTTTAAACTTGTTAACTTATTGGGATGGCTCTATGTTTAAAACACGGATGACGATTAGCTCTTTGGGTTTTGTTATTATCGTATTTATACCTTGCCTAAAAATATAATTTTTTTAAGGAAAATGAGTCGTGGTAAAGTTAAACTGAAAAAGGGGTGACTTTGCCACTATGCCAAATAATGGTTTCTTAACGCTAACAAATACTTTTCAAGCATTTTTGTTCCATTGTATGGGGAAGGGCAACCATCCTTTATTGTTTTATAGGAAAAAATAAAGCAATTCGAGGTTTTTTGCTCTTAAACGATGTACAAAAAAGGAGAGATACCTTACTTTTTATAATACATTATATTTGTTGAGAATAATTGATATTTGATAGCAAATAGATACTGAAAATGGTTCAGAATCGATAAATAAGCAAATATTATTGTATCGGTACTCTAGGACCTTGCCGTTTTTTTCCAGCGGCATTAAGAGGAACAGAAAGAGGACGTTCTTGCGGGAACTGACCGACACAATTGTTATCAGCGTTTTGATCTACAAAATGATACAGATTTCTTCAGCTAGTCATACTGGCAAACTCAGGAGTTGTAGATGATCATGGATGTGCTGAAAAGTTGGGTCCAACTTCATCCATTTTTTTATTTTGGTAATTTTTGCCTTTCTATACTCCCACTGTGCATTCCTGTGCTAACTTTCAACATATAAACTTGTACTTTCTAATAACCAGTTTGGAGATCAAAATGATGCTGTATTGAAAACTTATTTTGAATTGCATCGGATAAGTATTTCATTTTTGCATTGATAACATGGTGGCAAAGTCACCCCATGTGGCCTGCAATTCACTTGGAAGAATCGCCACCAAAAAATTTAGCTAAATGAAGTGACAAATGCCAGTTTTGTTGGATATACTAACTTAACTGCCTTGTCATGATCAACCATACCAAGTTTCAGCATCGCGGTTGGTCTAGAACATGGTTAGATAATACAAAGTTCGGACCTCTTCAAATTTGACCATTTCAATGACTCCAATAAAATGGAGCCCAGTTAGGTATTTAGTGGTAACTCATCTCTCAGTGTTGGTTATTTTGGAAGGCCCATCAATTATCTTTCATTTGTGCATTAAAAATTATTACATTCTTCGTAAAATATCACTAGAGATCACACTAAAGCATTTTTTGAGAAGCATGGCAAAGTCACCCAGCAAGGCAAAGTCACCCCCGTTTACGGTACCTAACAAGCGTGACGACTCACGTCACGAGTGCGTATCGTCAGACGGCTCCGAATCCTGAATGGTGGCTTACCTGGCACACGTATCAACCATGCCACTGGCTGACGCCTGGTGGTGACAGTTGACACATATCAATAACCGTTAGCAGAGATCCGATGTAAGCTCCGTCAGTGACAGCGGGCGTATGTCCACAACAGATGACGGCCACTTGACAGCGGCTGCGGGCTGTCTGTGGGATCAGCTGATGTCGGCAGTACCGGCCGTGCAGAGTGATCGATCGCTGTTCACCGGCCAGTCCGGGTCCGTCACTGGGTCCTGGCCGGTGGAGCAATGAGCTGCCGCTTCCGGACAGCCACTGCTGCCCAGTGGCGGCGGAACACCTTCAATCAAGGGGGGGGGGGACACTGCCGACTTTTGGTCCCATTCTTTCCATGCAGCGCCCATAGGGCTAATGTTAAAATGGCGAAATCAAGGGGGCCAAAGTGCCCCGGTGCCCCCCCCCCCCCCGTTCCGCCGCCAATGGGCTGCAGCTGAACAGTCGGCCATTCGCAAATGAACAGAGCATCTATGTTCTGTTCATTTCCAATGTGGCTATTACCGCATCAATGGTACACGTTTTCCTATCCAATAATGGAAACACGATATTTAATATCCATCTCCTACGCACGCACTTCCTGATGCTGCGGCGCACATTGGCTGGATGATGGCTGACATTATCCGATATAGTTACTTCGTCTGATGTTTGCCGATGCAGGTTTAGTCGTAGCGGACACGTTATTCATACCTTGGTGCGGACATATGAGCGGGCTGATCCTGGAGTGACTGGCCTTAAATCCTCTCAGCTTAGGATATCATCAGCGCGGCCGGCGAGTCGCCAGGAGGATCCCTATCCCGCCCTGATCCTCGCGGGCGGACTTTCCCTCCAGCCGGAGCGGTGTCCATTTGCAGTTCCCGCGCGCCGCCGGCCGTGTAGGGAGCTTCATACACGTGCCTGGTGCAATATGACATTGAACCGGTCCAGCCCGCCGCTTCGAGAGCTGTGAATTGTGTGACTTATTGTTACCAGGACAATATTGAACTGTGAATGAAACACTATATGGCCGTAATATCGCAGCATCTAGACTCGACAGTAAAATTTAATCAGAAACGGTCAATGCATGAACCCAAGAACGGTGGGATACAAAATAGATTAAACAATGACTCAAAACTTGCAAAAGCCATGATTTATGGATGTGTCTCATGATTTACATAAAAGGAAAAAGGATACAAAGAAAAACGTTGGTAGATGTTTGTTACTCAAGTCAAGAATGACGACATTGTCGTTTCAACTCACTTTGTCCGTCGCCATTTAGCAATGCTTTTCAACGAGTTGTATTTAAAGCAGCTTCGTTGTTTCATTACATTGGTGACGGAAATAATTGATATGCTATTGGTATGTCTTATTGATGCTAGCTGTTTGATGCTATGATAGCATTTTGATGATGATGATTGATGTAAGTTAAAAACAACTGGAGCCCACGAAAGTCAACAGCAACAGTAGGAGGAATTTTTTTTTGATGATCATTGTTGAATAAAAAACGGTTCTGAAATCTAAACAATACCAAAATTTTATTGCTTAGATAAATGTATTTTTGATTTTGTTTTAACGGACTGACCTCCATAACCCTGTAGCACTTCACATTCATGTAATATGTATATATTCTGCGCGAAATGTTAGGCATAGGTATCTTTTTAAGTGTCATGTGCTAAGCTGCTACCTGCAGCTGTTGTGACAGTTTTTTCTGTTCTGTTGCTATTGGAATGACAAACTATTGAGTAACCCTGACCATATGCTGTCCTGTGTCAAGTTTCGCCTTTGGTCTGCTGTCAGATGACCTTGCCCTAGGGAAGGTGTGTGTATGTGAGGGAATGTAGGTAGGCACGTTTGTCCCTGTCACCGAGGTGGCATCCATTATTAATGCTCCTGACACCTAATATTAATGGTTGTTAATGCGTGGTCGACGTGCAATATGCACACAAATGATAAATATTGGTCCCGCTTACAAATACCAGGCCACATAGGTATCTCTGATTGCACTGCTCGAGTCGGTATATTGCGGAATCAAATTGGCCATGCTCTTCTCATAGTTCAGAACACCCAAGCTGGGCCTACTACAGGCGGTGTGTTGTTATCGTTTATTCAGCCTGTCACTTGATGCAAAATAAAGTCGTGATGAATAGCCCTACATTCTGATACCTCGTGTATCCAAGTTTGCATCATAATGGAGATTTATGTCAAACCTCAGACACTTGTCGTCTCGCGCGTGTTGGAATGGCCACTTTCGGCGGTCTGAAATGAGGGCGCGTGAACTCATGGCGCACTAACGAGTGAATAATTTAGCAGTCCCGACCAGGTGTCTCCCTTCGAAAAGGTGGCCTCCACACAGGTGGGCAGGTGACCTGCGGTGGGTGAGTTCCACTTCCGGGCAGCTTCTAGAACCAGTTAGCTGGGTCAGCGCTCAGCGACTGAGCTCCGACAAAACCATTCACAATTCGTCACTATACAAAAATACAAATACTCCAGTCTAGGAGGTGACTTACTTCGGCCATCGTGATAATCTTCTGATTCTATTTGCAGTTGGGATCACTTTTTGCAACTTTGTCACCGTGTCAGAGCTACAGTAGATGACGGAGGCCTTTGAAAGTCGCAAGATGTAATGAGGTCATTGATAGTTCTACAATTTGGTTATCTCGGAATTTTGATATCGACCTAAGGTCAGGTCAATTTCTTGACCTCCCCATTATAAGTCAATGGGGGGGGGGGAGGAATCAGCCCCCTGTTTTTCCACTAAAAACGCGTCGGAATGGCCCAATATACCACGAATGACTTCATACCTCATCAACCTTGACTACCTTAAGTCTTTTTTTGCTCTTGGGCAACTGTAAGTTCATGTGACGTCATCAAAGGTCAACAAAGGCTTTTTGCTAATAACTCCTTACAGGAATGAGAAACAGCCACGCAGATGGTCTCATTGTGTTCAGCTCGTCAAGGCGCATCGAATGATATACATGCTGGCCTTGAGGTCACGTGACCTGAGGTCAACCTTTGATCCTGACCTTTCGAGGTCAACACATATATTATTCGATGCGGATTGACGAGAGGATTACAATGGTGCCATTAGTTTGTTCCTAGCTTGGGTACTTTGATAGTTATTCGAGAAAAACTCCTCATTTCTAGCGCCACCATTTTGACTTTTTTGACCCCTGTGACGTCATCTTTGACCTGATCTGAAAATGAACTTTGTACAAATTGTAGAACTTGTCCGTGCGTACCCCATGCCGTTTACCGCTTGTCGCTATCTTGCTTCGATCTCGAGATCTGGGGGGGGGGGGCGGTCAACCGCCCCCCCCCCCCCACCGTCGGTTCTAAGTTGGCGCAGACCCCCGTCGGTGCGCGGGTTAACGAAGCCGCTGACATCTCCACATGCCTACTAATCATACCATCTTGGAATCTCAGTGTAACAAACAGTGTTCCACAGCAGCCAGCGATCTGCCTGCCAACCAGCCTGACCTCTCGGGTCATCGGCACGCCGGTGGACAGGGAGATAGACTCCGCCCGCCAACCAGCCTGACATCTCGGGTCATCGGCACGCCGGTGAACACGGAGATAGACTCCGCCCGCCAACCAGCCTGACCTCTTGGGTCATCGGCACGCCGGTGGACACGGAGATAGACTGCGCCCGCCAACCAGTCTGACCTCCCGGGTCATCGGCACGCCGGTGGACACGGAGATAGACTGCGCCCGCCAACCAGCCTGACCTCTCGGGTCATCGGCACGCCGGTGGACACGGAGATAGACTGCGCCCGCCAACCAGTCTGACCTCCCGGGTCGGTGGACGCGGAGATAGACTGCGCCCGCCAACCATCCTGACCTCTGGGGTCACTGGCAGGCCGGTGCACACAGAGATAGCGAGCAGCGGTCAATGGGTGCCATCCATTGCGTGCCCCGGCCGCATCTCTCTCGGACCAACAGGCCGGACCGGACTGCGAGCCGGCTGACCGATGGCCGGAGCTAAATCCTCGCCGGCGCGCCCGTTCCGCTCCATTGGCCACCGGGCGGCAGCGCGTGCCGTGAGAGAGAGAGTGAGAGAGAGAGAGAGAGAGAGAGAGAGAGAGAGAGAGAGAGAGAGAGAGAGGGAGGGAGAGGGAGAGAGAGAGAGAGAGAGAGAGGGAGAGAGAGAGAGAGAGAGAGAGAAAGAGAGAGAGAGAGAGAGAGAGAGAGAGAGAGAGAGAGAGAGAGAGAGAGAGAGAGAGAGAGAGAGAGGCGCTGACCGGCGGAACGGCGGCGATAACTGCCGTGTTGAAAGGGACGACTTTATTGGAGAGATACTTTTCTTGACAATCGTCAATCTCGATAACACTGTCATGCCTCAGTTTCTTGATTGATTCATTTATTGATCTTTCTTTTCGAGATCACTATCTCATACCCTTCTATATATCGTTTTGTTGTATCTTCGTTTCTTCCATCATCATCTTCCTTTGATTTTTAATTCTCCTTTTTATGTTGTTCCTGTATGCTTCCTAGTTCCTAAAGTGGTTATCATTCACACAGCACTAACCTGTGTTCATATTTAGTCTCCCACCTGCACCGTCAAGAGCTGCTTCCAGTGCGATTCTGAGTGCGCTCTTATCTGGTGGTCTCTTATGCAACGCACGTCATACCACCCATGGTGGCGCTATCAATGACGATCATCGTCGGGGATCAGCATTCAGTACACATTCATATCGCTTTGGCCGTAACGCTTGGCTAACGGATTGCCGCTGCAATGAAAGGAGCCAGCCGATCAGAAGTCGGTCGTCCTTATGTGGATGCAACTGCGTAGGTGACATACCCCGCTCCTGTGTCAGCGGAGCCTGAGAAATGGCTGGGGCCATGACGGTGTGTAGACGGGCGACTAATGCGTCTCCCATACCGACGACTAACGCGTCGACACCCTCCACGAACAAGTAATTGGTTTCATTCGAGCGGCGACGGGGACGGCCGATGCCGCCGCTACCCCCTCCCCCCTCCCGGCTCCCATTGTCGCTGATCCATCAAATCCCGAGTCAGTGCCTCTGTCGCGGCCGGCCGCACAGGCCGTTATGTAATCATGACACATTGGACGGTGCTAATTACATTGCAACATGAGTGATATAGTCAAGAGACTGAATTTAAAATCGTATAAAAAATCGATATGATTTAGTAGTTCGCAGTAGCGGCGGAACACCTTCAATTAAGGGGGGGGGGGGGGGGCACTGCCGACTTTTGGTCCCATTCTTTCCATGCAACGCCCATAGGACTAATGTTAAAATGCCAAAATCAAAGGGGGGCACGGTGCCCCGGTGCCCTCCCCGTACCGCTGCCTATGGTAGCTCGCAAATTGAAAACACATTACGTGTAGACTAGAGATGGCAAAATGTGGACCCGAGGACCAGGTCCAAAAAACCAGTATGGACCCATATGGGTCCAGACCGGTTCCTGGAAATTTTCGGGTCCAACCGGGTCCTACCATTTTAACCATAGGTACATCTTGCACACTACACATGATTGCAAAATATGAAGTGGATGGAAAGAAAACATTTGCTCATGTATGTTTCTTTGCACATTTTAGCTCATGAGTATTCCCAGTGAAAAAAGGCTGTTTTACATGATGCAACTAATGATACCTTCAAATAGTTTGTATTAACCCGCGAGTTGCTGGGGGGGGGGGCGTTAAACGCCCCCACTTTTTCGCCGGACTATAGCATAAAAACGGCGCGCCGCAGGCGCGCCACATTTTAGGTACCTGTAGGCAATTGATTGAAGTTTATTGTGACAAAGTTTCAAAAAAATCGGTCGGAAAATGATTGAGATATCGAGGTTTTAGTGACGTCATGATTTCTGAGTTTTCGACCAAAAAGGCATATGTTCAAAAAATCATATAAAATTACAGAATAGACATACAGACATGCCGTAAACGCCATTAGACTGCCAATAGCATGAACAATCAAATGGCTATCTTTGATTATTGATTATCGTTCCGCATTTTCCAAAATCTTGAACTGAATCTTGGCAATTTCTCGTGACCACTTCACGACCATGATACATGCATTTCTTAAATTGAAGTTTTTGAGCCAAACACGTCCACATATGATAAAATGAATGTCACCATCGTGTTCTACGCCCCAAATTACCCATAAACTACATGGAGCTGACACTCTTGTAGGCCTTATATGATGGATTGTGCACCGTTTTGACAGAGCTTATGACGAGAGGCGCCCATTGCGAAGTCCTGAAGTCCATGCTACTGAAAGCCCGATTTCAGGTGTTTGACCTGACCTTGACCCGACCTGTGACCTCAAAATCCAACTTTAAGGTACTGATCTGAAGCGTCTCGTCGCGTTCTTTCGTTTGCCGCCTCGTGCGTTTCGCTGCGCCTATTGGTTCTCGAGTTATCGGCTGGGGGCGTTTAACGCCCCCCCCCCCCCCCCAGCAAACGGTGTGTGGCGAAATACCCCAGCAACTGCCGGGTTAACTGGCTTTTGGGGAACGGGTCCAACTCGTTCCGATTCCAACTAAGACCGGGTCCGACTGGTTCCAGAAATGTCCAGTCGGGTCTGGTTCGAGTCTAGTCACCAAAATTTTCACCTTTTGCCACCTCTAGTGTAGACTTTCAATGCCTTTTATCGCGAACGTTGGGGCGGCATCGTGGCAGCAGGGCCTTAACCCAGGGTTACGTTCGTCCAATTTACTAAAAGCCTATTGGTTGTGTTTGTTGGAACTTGTGAACAGTCACGTGGCTGTCAGTCCGTCAGCAACTGGGAAACTCTATGCACCTATTGGCATTCAGCTCGGATGTTGTGATGGGTAACAGTAGTGCGCTGGCGAAACTCAAATCATGCAATTATTAATCGATTAATGCCTACCACTCAAAGGTCAGATGAATGTGACAATTCGTCGGACTGGCAAATTTCATATCGCCCTGCCTGCACGGTATTTCCATAACGAGACCACGCGTTTTATCATTGGCGTAGAAAGCAGGGAACGGGGGACGCATTCCCCAGTCGAGGAATCCGGGGGGGGGGGGACGTCCCCTCCAAAAATCATCCACAAATGTGTTAACCCTCGCTCTGGCAGGGGGGGGGGGGGTACGATGCGATCCCCCCTAAGGCTTTTCGAAGATACTGTAAAAACAGCGGCGCGCAGCGCCGCCAATTTTGGCACAGCCTATTGGGTAACCTTTTTACATATGACCTAAAAATTTCAGGTCCGGGTGACCCTGGGTCAGGTCACCAGGTCAGGAAAACCGGTACAAGGTAATGGTCAAATTTCAATTTTCTTTATGCACCGGTCCAACTCACAGTTTTGGACTGATTTTGGACTTCAAAATTTCAGGATGTGCTAAGCTCACCGAGTTGTATAACATATAGTTCGTTTTTTTATGTCACTGACCTGAGGTCAGTTAGAGGTCATTACGTCGTAATGTTAAGCCTATGGGCAAATATTCAATTCGGAAAATACTGGAGATATCCGCTTCGTTCTATCACTTTTGTGCTAAGAAACCTCAATACTTAACATTATGTCACTTGGTGCCTCTTTGTTTGGTGTATTTATCCATGGGTCAGGTCAAATGAGGTCAACTGAGGTCAAATGACGTTTGTGCCAATAACTTGTCACATAATAAAGATACAGCTTTCAAAATGGTATCATTCTGTTCCTCTTGAAGAACCGAGTCGAATGATATGCAACATTAAGCATTTTGACCATTCTTAAGACTTAACCCGCGCCCCGCTGGGGGGGTGCAGAATCTGCCCCCCCCCCCTCCCGTTTTTCGCCAATAACTTCTAAACGCGTTACGCCAGCAACGTCAAACTTTCAGTACCTTATCATACATGAATTTGACACGTTTTCTGAAAATTTGAGCGAAATCTGTCGGAATTTTTTTGAGAAATTGACGTTTTAGTGACGTCATGGTCGCCATTTTCGCCTCAAAAACGGCAGAATTTCAAACGCCGCTAACACCTTCATTTTTAAACGAATCAAGACGTAACAAAAAAAGTTATACGTGATTCTACTTTGTCTATCAAATGGCTATCTCGGTTTTCAGAAATTTTGGATTTTTGCCCAAATAAAAAAACTGACTTTTTTGGGAAAATAATTATAAAATCCAAAATTTTGAATGTATCGAAAAAACCGGAATATATGTCAGACAAGTGGTCTATGTGCACCTACATACCAATTTTTAGAAGAATCGGTTCAAAAATGTGGGAGTTATTCAAAATTTATGACGTCACGAAACACAATTTTTTTTAATGATTTTTTTTTGAAGTTCTAGACCTCGTACGGAAACAAAAATAGCACCATTCGATTTGCCGTGAAAAACTGCATCAGATAGACACCTTTTTAGGCCTTAACAACCAACTTCAAAATTTGACCTCACTTGACCTGACCTTGACCTGACCTCGACCTGAAATTCATCCAGAGGTGGTCCATATCACTTATTGAGTGTGCCTATTGAATTCTATGAGTAAAATGACCCATAAAACATGTGACGCACATGCTCTTTTCTATATTTTGTTTTTGGTGACCTGACCTGACCTGACCTGACCTGACCTTGACCTTGACATTTGATTGACATTGTATGCAACGAATATTGTCTTGGTAGTCTAAGAACACGTTTCGGGCAATCAGTCTCAGTCCATTCTTCGGCAACTACGGTGCAAGGCCGATACTGTAGAAACTTGCATTTTGTACCCTTGACCTGACCTTGACCTGACCTCTGACCTACTTAAGCAAAAAAAAATTGGGCACTTGAGATCTGCCTTGTTGAGAGCTTTCGATTGCCGTTTTCCCCGTCTTTCTACGACCATCGGTTCGGAGTTAGACAGGGTGGCAGAATCTGCCCCCCCCCCCCCCCCCAGCAGGGCGCGTATGGCTGAATAGCCCAGCGGGGCGCGGGTTAAGTTGTACTTAAGATGTGCTTAACTTTTTAAGTACACTTAAGCAAGCAAAAAAGTATATCATTCGACGCGCCTTGACGTGCTGAGTTCACTGGTGCTTTGCTTTTTGCTCGATCGATGCTCTATAATCAGATCAAAAGTTATAAGCGAAAAACTGTTGGCCTGTTTTTAGCGAAATTTTTACATTCATACCCCCAAAACCCCCTAAATATTGACCTAGAGCAATCAAATTTGCACAGGGGTAAGAACTTCAGGGGGCCCACCTACTTACCAAATTTGGTGTTTCTAGGTGCCATAGGAGCCAATTGCGAGGGGGGTCGCATCAACCCCTCTCTTTCCTCTCTGTGTTATGAAAAATGCCCTGTGGGCGAGGGTTAAAAAGGTTAAGTTAGGCTAGGTTAGTTTAGGTAAGGCTGGGTTAGATTGGGTTAGGAACTACCATTCTTCAGATTTATGCTGTTGAAACTATTATTTTGTTGTCTCGTGCAATTAATATTTTTGTTTATGACTTTTTGTAATTGACTTTTTATCATTTGGACTTTTATCGTCTTCGACTTTTTTCCTTTTGACTTTCTGCTTTTGACTTCCTGACATTTGGTTTTTATATTTTTGACTTATAGCTTTTTTGACTTTTTGCATTTGACCTTAAGCTTATTTGACCTTTTTTACCATTTGACTTTTATTTTACTTTTTGCGGTTTTGACTTTTTGCTTTTGACTTTTTGCATTTTTACTTTTTGCTTATTTTCCTTTTTCCTTTTTGACTTTTTGTCTTTTGGCTTTTAGCGGATTTGACTTTTTGCCATTTGACTTTTATCTTTTTGACTTTTTGTCTTTTGACTTTTTGAAATTTGACTTTTGTCTTCTGACTTTTTGTCATCTAATCGTACTGGTGGTTGTGTGTCGTATATGCATACTAATGGATGCATGTAGACTAGTTTTGGGTAGGTAGCCTGTTCCGCAGGACACCTCCGTCCACCGGCACAGCCTACCACTGCTCTGTGTAGTTCCACGGTCCATAGGCCGCGGCACTTCCGAGACATGGAATTTTCAACCCCCTACGTAGATCGTGAACGAAACTGATCTATTCAGGTGTTGTGGTTGTCAGCATATCACTGTCCCAAAGCTCGAGACGTGTATGCTATTTTTATCTACCAATTTGTGTAACATACGAACCATTCTGCGAACCTTATGCGAACAATCAGGTTTAATGTCAGATCTTACACAGAAGGAGATGCTGAACGAAGCCAGTTTTTGTGTTCGGTTCGGTATGTGTTGATGCAGTTCGCGGTAGCAACTATTGTGTCTGTTGCAGCTCTTTTACCTATATCGGTCTGTCGTTAGGGTAACCAGCGAAACATCCGTTTTGTTGCGTTCTCGCTCTGTCAGAGAGGTGTAGAAGAGGCCAGCTCATTGAGTCATCCTTTATTGCTGAGGAATTGGATTTAGTTTTGGGAATGTGTAGGCTACTTTCTGTTAAATTTGTATTACCGCTGACTTTCAAATGGTGAAACAAGGCTTGGTAAGCATTTTTATAAGTTCTGCCAAGTAGTGAGACAAAACAACAGTTTTGAAGATTTGAAGAAAAAAAAGTGACAAATGTTTTATTTCTAAGGAAAAAAACAGCCGGTCGAGAAAACTGATAACAATAGGTCACAGCCTTCTTTCTCTTTTCTCTCTCTTTCCTTCTCTCTCTCCCTCTCTCTCTCTCTCTCTCTCTCTCTCTCTCTCTCTCTCTCTCTCTCTCTCGCTATGTTGCAGCCGCGAAGGTGTTTGAAGAGTTTGGGACTGGAATAAGTGCTTCCATAGTGTGTTCGTCCTCACCTTATCAATTGTAAGCACATTTGCAGGTTATTTATTGCCTTCCAAATTGCCAGTCAACGTGTTGCAGAAGCTTATGCTTTGTCGAAATAGAACTTGTTTTATTTGAGTTTTCAATGTTGTATGACCTGTTTTTTACGTTTACTATTACCTCATGCTATGCAAGTCTAATATGAACAGCGTCAACAAAAACGTGCTCAGGGTTGTGTTTCGAATGTGTCATTGTAGCTTAGTTGTGCGTCGGCGAGTGGGCCTGAATTAGTACTGTTTCGTTAGCGACAGAGACACGTGGAGGGACGGAAGAAGGGCGACGTTGTTCATGGGCGGAAGCCGCCTGCTGGCCATGTGTGGACGGGGTGAGAGGCGGCAGTGAGGCAGAGAGGGGGCAGGCGAGAGGACGGGTCCGTGTGTGGTGTTGGTGCCGTTGGAATGGAAATAGAAGACTAGACCAACTGTGCCGCAGTATCGCGTGCCGGCCGAGGCGCAGGGACAGTTCGATGACGAGTTGCAGTTGTGGATAGATGAAGGTTGGCTACAGCCGTACGATGAACGAGAGCACGGACCGGTGCGAGGTTTGATCCCGCTCATGGTGGCGATTCAGGAGGCCAAGAACAAGGTCAGACCGGTGCTCGACTACAGAGAGTTAAATGAGCATCTGGTGCCTCATACGGCTGATGCCGATGTTTGCCGTGACCAGCTCCGCAAGTGGCGCCGTCATGGAGCCAATGTTGCTGTGATTGATCTGAGGAAGGCCTTTCTGCAGCTACACGTGGCTCCAGAGCTGTGGCCATTCCAGACAGTGATTGTTGGTGGCCAGAGATATGCTTTGACGCGCGTCGGGTTCGGTCTGTGCATTGCAAGTGACGTCATGCGAGCAGTGGTGCGGGAGGTATTAGATCAGGACCCCGATATGGCAAAGGCTGTGCTACCCTACGCTGATGACCTGTTGGTGAACGAGACGTATGTCTCGTCCCAGCAGGTAGCGCAGCATTTTGCCAGGTACGGACTGGAATGCAAGCCGCCGGAGCGCGTGACAAATGAAGCGGGAGCGAGAATGCTGGGACTGCGCGTGAAGCAAGGCCTCGACGGCGCACTGCGATGGACGCGGGACGACGTGACACCGTCAAAGCCACCTGAGGTGTTGACCAGGCGCGCGGTTTTCGCTTGGACAGGTCAGCTGACGTCACATATGCCTGTTGCCGGGTGGCTGCGACCAGCCGCTGCCTGGCTAAAGAGGACGGCGAACAAAGCGAGTGACGACTGGGACTCACCGATCGGTGACAATGACTTGCTCAAACAGGTCACTGACGTGGCCCGGCGGGTGACGGAGCGCGACCCAGCACGGGGACAGTGGTGCGTCTCCGGCGAATCTGTCACCGTGTGGACTGACGCCAGTGCCATCGCCCGCGGCGTGGTCCTAAGTGACCCTGACACGGGCGAGGTGATCGAAGACGCCGCGTGGCTGCGCACCGAGGTGGACACCGACATGCACATCAACTTGTCTGAGCTAGATGCTGCGTTGAACGGTGTCAACATGGCCGTGGCGTGGGGGTTCAGACGGCTGAACCTGCGCACGGACTCCGTAGCCGTTCAGCGCTGGCTTACCGACGCGCTGACAGGCCGAGCCAGGCTACGCACCAAGGCGCAGTCTGAAATGCTGATACGGCGGCGGGTGGCAGTGTTCATGCAGCTGGTGACTGAGTACGGTCTTGCCGTGTCGGTAGAACTTGTGCCGTCAGCGAATAACCGAGCCGATGAACTGACAAGAGTGCCAGGGGAGTGGCTGAAGGTCAAACCGCCAGAGGCCGTGGGCGTGGTGGCCGCTGTGAGGACAGCGCGTGCAGAGGACATACGGGCGGTGCATGAGAGCGTGGGCCACCAGGGGGTGCGCCGGACTTGGTGGTACGCGCGCCGAGAGCTGGGCAGCGGGGCCGTGACGAAGTCAGCGGTCCGGGCGGTCGTCAAATCGTGCCAGGTGTGCACGTCTATCGATCCTGCCCCGTCGCGGTGGAAGCACGGCACCCTGGAGGTCGACCGTACCTGGGAACGGCTAGCCATGGACGTCACACATTTTCGCGGCAAGTCGTACCTGACCGTGATCGACTGCGGACCGTCGCGGTACGCAATGTGGCGCGAGATTCGCCGCTCTGACGGCAGCGAGATCGTCGGGCAGCTAGAAAGCATCTTTTTAGAGCGAGGGGCGCCGGCCGAGCTTTTGATGGATAACGCGACGGAGTTCAAAGGACGAGAGTTGAAGGCGTTCGCGGCGCGATGGGACGTGAACTTGAGGTACCGCGCAGCATATGAGCCTGGCGGGAATGGTATCATCGAGCGCTACCACCGCACCATCAAAGTGATGGCCACCCGTCAGGGCTGCACCGTGCCGGAGGCTGTGCATCGTTATAATGTCACGCCCAAGGACGGCTGTGATATCGCGTCGGCCCCGGTACACGGCGTGTACCGTCAGGCTGGTAGGGACTTGTGTGTACAGTCACATGGAGGCACATCTGTTCCGACTGCCCGCCAGCCTGGCGTATTTCAGCTCGGAGACGCGGTGTGGATTCGGAAACGGGGTGATCGGTGCACCGCGGTGTCCAGGGAAGGCACGGTCACTAAAATTGTCTCACCGCAGACGTTAGAGGTGGACGGTGTGCCGTGGCACGTCCGAAACGTGCGGCATCGTCTGGTCGATGACGCGACAGTGATTGCGACAGAGGACGAGCACGGGCAGATGGACAATGACGTGCCTTGTCCGGTTCCGACCGTCCGGGCGCCCGGGCGGCTGGCCATTGAGGCCCCGGCGACGGCCCCGACGGTCGCGCCGACTAACGACCCTGCCGAGGACCCGCAGACTGAGACGGGAGGTGACGTGAAAGTGGAAACGGACACCGAGGGCCAAGGTTCGGCTTTGGAAAATGAAAGGCCAAGTGACCGCAGGGATGAGGCTGAGAGACCGGTGGAAGGTGGGGGTAGACCGTGTAACGATAGTGAGACACTGAGAAGGGGTGCGCGCTGCAGACGGGCGACACAGCTGTACGGTGACCCCATCCCGAGCGAGACGGTTGAGTGAATGTGTTCCTTTAGGAACAGGGGGGAATGTGTTTCGAATGTGTCATTGTAGCTTAGTTGTGCGTCGGCGAGTGGGCCTGAATTAGTACTGTTTCGTTAGCGACAGAGACACGTGGAGGGACGGAAGAAGGGCGACGTTGTTCATGGGCGGAAGCCGCCTGCTGGCCATGTGTGGACGGGGTGAGAGGCGGCAGTGAGGCAGAGAGGGGGCAGGCGAGAGGACGGGTCCGTGTGTGGTGTTGGTGCCGTTGGAATGGAAATAGAAGACTAGACCAACTCGGACTTTTGTCGGAAACTCTACAAGGGTTTATCAATTTTTGCAGCGACGTCTCACAAATAAACAGAGCTGATGCGGTGGAGCTGTGTCGGATGGCTGACTGGAAACTATAGCGCCGCCAAATGCCGCACTGGCGCTGCCGAATGCCGCACTGCTCCGGTCGACAGCTGAATCCGCACCGGGCTCCCAAGAACTCATCGCGTGTTTTGGAATGCATGAATGCACCGTTTTGACATCGACGAGGTTACTGCCGCGCTATACCAATGTGGGTGGCCCATAAAGCCGACGCTCTGGGTCGCCGGGTCCGATGCCCTCGCTCTCCTAGCAGACACGTCAAGAGGCTCCCGTCGCAGTGTGATTGTTATGAATGGTGTCCTCTGTCTTGGCTCATGAGCGCTCATCGGACTTTGACGAGGCTTTCGCCGCAGGAGCCGCGTGTTCTCGGATCGAAGTGTCGATCTGAGCCCGGCCCGAGCGCGCCGGCGGACGACCAGCCCGAACCCCGGGATTGTTAGGACCTCTTTACCCGGAGCTGCAGATGACCGACCCGGCGGTGAGATGGACTCTTCACAGGGCGGGGCGTGACCTCTCACCCAGTGACAGAGCTGGGTCAAATGGAGCAGGCGACTCGCTGTCACGGGTGCCACCATTGATTGGTCGGTTGGTTGGCTGATGAGTTTGTTTGAGGTTTGCGAACTTGTGACACTTATTCCCACATGTTGCTTTCTACTCCATGTGCTAACCAGTACCCGCCCATGCCTCTCTCTCTCCCCTCCTCCTCCCTCTCCCCGGGAGCCTGTTGGCAGGCTGCCAGCTGCTGGCGGCGGTGGGCGCCCGACCTCTGCCGCCTGCTCATGCATCAGTCGCGGCGTCCCCATGGTGGCACCTCGGCTAATTACTATTTAGTGGCGCGCAACGACAGATGTGGCACACCGCTCTCCGTCCGCACCTAGGCTGCATCGATCGGGCGGGGCGGGGCGTCCGACCGGCGAGGGGTCACCCCCGGGGGCTCAGCGAGGGAAGGTCACCACCCGCGGGGATCACTGCTGGGTGAGGGTCGCCACCCCCGGGGTAGGGGCTCTCTACCGGGCTAGGTCACCACCCGGGGGCTCAGCGAGCGAGGTTCACCTCCGTGAGAAGCTCACTGAGTGAGACTTCCCTCGGAACGGGGCTTTCCGATCGTGGGCGGGCTCACTGGGCGAGGATCACCAACTCGTGGGACTTAGATATACAGTATGCACTCCTCCAGCTAGAACGGATGTACCTAATATTTTATCAAGGCCGAAAAGTCTTTCAAGCAAATAGCATAGAAACTTGACAGCGTTTGCACCGCTACCATTGCGAAAGTTCATATGCATATTTGTAGGTTATAAAGGAATTGCTCGAATATTCTCTGGAAATGTGCTCGAGCCCGCTATATCTGAAGCACCTGTCCCCGTCCACTGGGTGCCCATCAGGTGCCCCACCCCTGCAGGTCCCACTGGCAGCCCTGTGGAGTTCCGGTGGCGACGGTGGTCGTTTCAGATTACACTGTCTAGACACCCTGTGACGTCATCCCGACGTCTGTGCCGGCCTGCTGATGGCGTACTGAGGAGCGTCACGCCCCGACCCGCTCATCAGAGAGTTTGAGTAGTTGGCGACCCACGGCGGCCGCCCGAACCCACGAGGAGCGCTTTGACGACCTGCTTAGTATGAGTCAGATATGATGTAGCCTGCTTGCACGCCGCCACTTCGAAGAAACTAGTGACGTCCCGCGCTGATGAAACTCGGAGATGATAGGACTAGGAGTAAATTAGTTACCTCAGCCGGGACATAATTAGGGTTTCCGTTTGTAGGTGAAAAGTTGACGGTGAGTAAATGCCGCTGCAGACCACCCGCTGACCCCGCTGCCTCCGATGAGCCGCTGTGAACGCTCCTCTGTGACCCGTTCGCGGCAGGGCATCCCCGTGAACGCCCCGTTCTCGGCGGTAATTAGCGTCTGGCCGTAAATACCAGAGCCATTACGGTCGCGCGGAGAGCCGGCGGGGCTGCCGGGGTGGCGGCGCACCTCCGACCGCCTCCGGGAGCACAATGGCGCGCGCCACCCGCTCCTCCCTCTCTATTTACATTCATTGTCACGTTTGCCGACAGAGAGAATGGAACTGGCGGGGACCGCGCACCGGAACCCGAATAGAAATACATGCAAATGGAGCCGTAAACAAAGGAAGTATTAGGCATAATGGCGGCGGGACTGCGGCGGGATACCGAGCGGAGTGGGGACAGGACGGGACGGGACGGTCCGCAGGATTAGAGCCGATGACCCTGGATGGGCAAGGACAAGGTGCAGTAACGCGACAAGGGGTCTTGATGTTTGCTTTGTTTTATATGTTGCATACAGCTTGAGATGCCCTAAGTCATTTGATGCATTCTTTAGAGAAGATGTAGCTTACTGGTACATTATGCACATTAGCTGAAAATAATTTCATTTGTTCTGGCTGTTGCATGTCGAAGTCTTCTCATCAATTATTCAAGTAAGGGAGCTCAACATTTTTAGTCGGCACATGAATATTCACCCTAATTAAGGAAATATCCATACTGATAAATTAATTCTGAATTCGTATTACGGTGATGAAGTGACTGTATGGACGTGTTGCCTAGAGGACGCTTTTCTGTGAAGGTTTGCCACCACAGTTCGACTCCCACTCTCCCTCTCTGTGAGTAACGCGTTCCCCCACACTGGCTAGCTCACCGTGGAACAATCGGACTAAGTGCCCTAACTAGGAAATGGTAGCACCACTGGACATTTAGCTGACGTAAGCTGGCAGTAAATAAAAAGTGATTTGTACACAGTTCCGTCCATCAATCTTTCCTATACGAGCGATGTGATGTGTGGTGTAAATGGTAGTTTGATTGTCCTATCGAACAGCACGCGTTACAGAAGGACATCCGTTATTTTGGCGACTGACCTCCCGCCGCCAGTGGCCATCAATCAGCAATGAACAATGAAAGCTCATGCAGCTGTTATAAGTTTTCTTAGAAGTTAGCAGGTGATGATCCCTTTAGCGGGAAGAGTTTGGTACGCAAGTCGCCCGTATTCACAGTACTACCCGTGACCGTGACCTTTACCAACCGGTCTACCAGCCGTCACAGTACCCGTGACGGCCATCTTACCGTGACCTTTGGCAACCGGTCTGGCCAAGCACTCCATATCCGGAATCGTCACGCTCTCTCTCCCTCTTCCTCTCTCCCTCTCCCTCTCCCTCCCCCTCTCTCCCTCTCCCTCTCCCTCTCTCACTCTCTACCTCTCTTTTTCTCACCATATGGTCCTTGCATAGGTGCCTACTGCCTCGCAATTAATATCTGTTTCTTTTTCGTCATATGTTTCTGGCTCTGACACTGCTATTGGCTTGGCCGCTGACCGTGCCTGGTGGCGTATAATTCTAAAAACACGTTTCTCGTTTGTATTATTCTGGTCTGAGAAACACGTACTGGGCTGGAATACGTACCAATGCCTTTATGATATCCTCCTGCCTTCTTTCAGCCATTTCTCCGAACACATTCGTTAATTGGGTTTTATTTTGTTCCAGGACATGTCATACGTATGAAAAGAAACAAGTTGTCTAATAGGGATGGTTGAACAAATGTAATATTATTATTTTGTGTCTGATTCTCCTTGGCATAATGTCTTTGTCTATTAAGGAAACACAAACAGAAAATCGAAATATCTATTGTAAGCTTAACTTCATCGAATGTCTGCATGTTTGCAATTTATGCAAATGTGAACTTTGCCACTAGCTATGCTGAATCGTTTGTGCTTTCCGGTATGCACCAAATTGCCGAGATGCTTTAGAAAATGACATGAATAACAGACGGGTCCGTCCACTGCATTCGTCAGGGAGCACGGATGGGTGCTGCGGCCGAGTCACCGTCTGGCTGCACCTCAGCCGGCCGGCCGGCGCTGAGCGTCACTGGAAGGTAGGCTGTTCCGCACGACACGGCTGCACTGCGGCACAGGCCGAGAGCGCTGTGCGCGCTGTGCCGGCCGGCTAGGCTCCGCGCCGGCCCGGGCCGTCACCATGCCGACTGTTGAGCCCCTATTGAGCCCCCCCCCCCCCACCCGCAGTGCATGCCCGGGGCACCGGGCCAGCGTGGGCAGTCCGAGGGCCGAGCTAAATGCAATAGGCAATAAGTCTCCTAAGTAGATCGCATTAAGGTCGAGCTATCGATATACGTCGGTCTATTGAGCGGCTAAAAGTGCGCCTCTCCGGGCGCGAATACCACCGAGTAAAATCGAATTATCGACGATGAACTTATGGTTATTGGGCCTGTGCATAAGCCCGTACCCTTGGTTTTCGGACGGCTATGGATACTGGACACTGACAGGAAACGACGTGGCTATACGAACTTTTGGGAAACGTTGGCGAGAGAGCAGGGTTTTAAGAGCAAATGTTTGTGTCTATCCCATTTTGTTACATTGATTAATATGCTCAATCTAATTAAAAATCTGGAGTGCCTGTCTATACGGAATAAAATTAATTTAAATGTTTCCAAGCGTGTATCATAGACTCCTTCTTAGAAAGATGCTCAAGCTTTTTTGTTTTCGTAAAGGGAGCTTTCATGTAGCGGCAATAATACTTTTTCTGATAATTGCAATATTTTTTCGTTGATTAACTTGAGTGTTCTTGATGGTGGATTTGTGTGACCTGAAAGAGTTTGAATATTTGTGGCCTGCACTGCCCGATGGATGCGTGATTCAGGGAAGCGTATAAATCCGTTTGGCCTATTTCATGACGATTGAAGGTGCCCCTGGTTATCTATTTCAAATAGGCGATCCAGCCCCGTTCCAGGTAGCCCGGTAACAATAGAACGGCTCGTTTCCTGCGCCACCGTACCAGCAACACAGCGGTCCAGCGTTTTCCGGGAAACAGTATTACTGCTGAATCCTGATGGAAACGCACGTAATCACCGCCTCGCTGGCCGGGCATGTGCATTAAGCCGGCTCACCGGCATAGCTGGAGCCGGCACATCTGCTGAACATATCTGAAATTGACTACTGCAATTCCCAGACTGCAAACTTGTGCGTTAATGTGCTCCAGAATGCACCAAATTCAACTCCATCCCATTTTGAATGGCACAAGGCATTCTCTATGTAGGCCTCGTTAATGTGCGCGTGCGTATAAACTGGGTCAGCTAACGACCTTACCCCTTTATGGCATGACTGACTCGGTTCCCTGCATATGTAGAGATAATTCACAATTAACCCGCGCCCCAGTGGCGGTCTCAGCCAACTTCGCCCTAGTGGGGGGGGGGGGGGCATATGTTACCACCCACCTCTAACTCAAAAACTAAGAGGGCTAGAAAGACGCGGTAAAAAGCAGTCAATAGCTCTTAATGCGTACGTTTGAAAGTATTTCGGTCATTTTTCACCTTAGAGCAATATTGGGGTCACCAGAGGTCATCAAAGGTCAAAATTTGCCAATTGTCATTATATTTTTCAGAAAACATGCCGCTATCTCAGGAACTATGGTAGCTAGAAAAACGCATGGAAAAGCAATCGATAGCTTTTGAACTCTTCTTTTGAAAAGGTCAATATCAATATTGACCTCAGGTCAACGGTTTAGCCTCCAGAGGGCAAAAACTCCAAAAATAGCTGTTTTTACGAAAAGTGTTTTTCGACAATAACTTTCGACTACAAAAAGCCACGACATTTCTATTGCCAGAATCGTGTTTTCCTCGCCGAGACGCGTCGAATAAACTATAATTTGACGCTTGCGCTTCGCACGGAGCGAGCGAAGCGAGCGGAGTCTCATACTGAATTAAGGGAAAATCCTGAGTATGAGCGGCCGGCCGGCCGGCCGGCCGTGGGGACGCTCTTCAAAAGCTAATATCTTAGGAACGGGACATCCGATTGACAAGCGGTCTTCTTTACTGAATGTCACTTGGACGTAAAAGTTCTGTGGTGTGATGGCCATCATGCGTTCTTGCCAACCACCGCACGTGGCGCGTGGTAAAGTTGGACATTTTTTAAGAACCCCCAAAATTGCAACCTCAATAACGGCACAACGGTTGGGCCGATTGAATTGAAACTCGGTACACAGTTAGGTCTCCATCAGATAATTCATCTGCATGTGTTAAGGTTGGGGTGCTACAGCACGTGCGCACGTGCAGGGGGCGCTCCCAGATCTCGAGAACGGCTGGGCCGATTGCGCTCAAATTTGGTACACGGTTGGGGACCAGTTAGTAGGGTGCCGTGCAAAAGTCAGTTTGGACCCCGCTTGCACGTGCGCACGTGCAGTGTGCCGCTTCCAGATCTCGAGAACGGCTAGGCCGATTGCGCTGAAATTTGGCACATCGCTAAAGACCGGTTAGTAGGGTGCAGTGCACAAGTTAGTTGGAGGTACCCCCTCGCAATTTCGCACGTGCAAGGCCCATCCTCTCGCTCGCTCCGTTGGTCGCCCCAAAAGGCGTTTTACTGGCTGGTAAGCCCCTCAGCCCCTCAGCACCCTACTAACCGGTCTTTAGCGATGTGCCAAATTTCAGCGCAATCGGCCTAGCCGTTCTCGAGATCTGGAAGCGGCACACTGCACGTGCGCACGTGCAAGCGGGGTCCAAACTGACTTTTGCACGGCACCCTACTAACTGGCCCCCAACCGTGTACCAAATTTGAGCGCAATCGGCCCAGCCGTTCTCGAGATCTGGGAGCGCCCCCTGCACGTGCGCACGTGCTGTAGCACCCCAACCTTAACACATGCAGATGAATTATCTGATGGAGACCTAACTGTGTACCGAGTTTCAATTCAATCGGGCCGACCGTTGTGCCGTTATTGAGGTTGCAATTTTGGGGGTTCTTAAAAAATGTCCAACTTTACCACGCGCCACGTGCGGTGGTTGGCAAGAACGCATGGTGGCCATCACACCACAGAACTTTTACGTCCAAGTGACATTCAGTAAAGAAGACCGCTTGTCAATCGGATGTCCCGTTCCTAAAATATTAGCTTTTGAAGAGCGTCCCCACGGCCGGCCGGCCGCTCATACTCAGGATTTTCCCTTAATTCAGTATGAGACTCCGCTCGCTTCGCTCGCTCCGTAATAATTTGACCTTGAAAGGTCAACTTGAAAATTTGACCTCAGGTCAAGGTCATGACCTGACCGGAAAAGGTCATGTTGCATATCAGTCGATGCGTCTCAACAAGACAAACACAATGAGACCATCCCCAGCGTTCTATCTCTTTCCAATCGCGAGTTATTGGCAAAAAACTGTTTGTAGCCTCAAATGACCTCGAATGACCTGTCTAGAGGCTATCAGCAAAAATGACACCTTGGTCATCACGAGTGGACTAAATCATTGTGATTCTGAAATATTTGGACTGTTCCTATGCGTACACACGGATCTAGAGGCATTTTCATAATGCTCCATTGACTTGTAATGGAAAGGTCACGCCACTGATCTGACCTTAGGTCACAGATATAAAAAATCTGAGATATACAAATTGTAGGCGCCCATAAAAGCATGCAATCCACCAAGTTTAAAACCTTTCTGACGAACACTGCAGGCTGGACATGATTGCAAACTTTTTTTTTAGGCTTGGTCAGTTAACTTGACCTGGTGACCTGACCTGACATGACCTGGGGTCAAAAATTTCACACATTGTTCAAAATTGATGTACCAAAAGCTACCCCAAGCGACGCGGCGCTACGCGCCGCGGTTTTTTATTCACACGCAAAAAACGCGACAGGGTGGTAACATATGCCCCCCCCCCCACTGGGGCGAAAGTTAACGTTGACGCCGCCGGCGCCTGGGTGATGTGATGTGCCTGAGATAAGAGCCTTACCCGTCTCTTACCTCGATATCTGGTAGGATTTGATGAGGTGCGGTCTCGACCTCCGCCAGCGCCTTAAGCGTGTGTTCCAGCTCTCCCTAGCTGAAAGACGCCTAAGGGGTTGGCGGAAGTAGACTGAAGAAAAAGAAAAAAACATGGATAAAAGAACAAAAAACGTGAAACGTGAACATACACAAAACACGTGACGTGAAAAGACCATTAAATCAACTAAGAGGCCATGAAGCTGTATGAAAAGACGCTGTGCAAGTGCACTTATGAGTATGACCGCTGAAAATATAATTTAGGAAACAATGCTTTGCAGGTCTAATGACATAACTTTTACTGTATGCCTGGCCTATTCAAATACATTAGCCTGAGGGGTGTGGTAATAACTGGTGTAAGCAAAGTGACCACGGTCAAAAACGAATTACCAAGTCAACATTTTGGGATGTCCTCGTTCAAAAAACAGCTAAGAGCTTCGGTCTAGACAATTATTTTATCGTTGGCATACAGTAAAATACATACCAAACTCGGCCGGTGATAAATTTTCAAGACCTCAGTCCTTACTGATTTTTGAACTCGGCCTTCGGCCTCGTTCAAAAATTCAGTAAGGACCTCGGTCTTGAAAATTTATTTACACCGGCCTCGTTCAGTATTATATAACACCGATTAGCTTCACTTGCAATCATTTCCTCGTCTGAGCAACTCCTGCTAATCTGCTACGTACTCGGTTCTCTCAGTCTGCATCGACCACCACCGTCTCACGGACACCGGGTATCGTCGATCCTGACCTGACCCCGTCATGCTGCCCCAAAACGCGAAGGGTGGCGACGCCACTGGAAGAACTGGCGAGACTCCCCACTTCCCATACATCCGGCTCAGCTCTCCCACAATTTGGATAGATGCAGACCAGAGCAGGTCAGTCACTGGCCGTCCCCATCCCCGCCCTTACTCGGCTCCGCTCCGGTCTGCAGCCCTTCCCCCGTTGCCCACAAACCCCACCAGTCGTACGGAGCCCTCAGCCCCCTGTCGGCAGCCCCCGCCCCGACCTGATCCCTCTTCAGGCCGCTTCCCCGCCCCCGACTTGACCCTCACCGTCCTGATCCCTCCCGGACCGCCTCCCCAACCCCGATCTGACCCCGTCACGGGCCGCCTCCCCGCCCCATCCCGACCCCGCCACGGACCACCGCCCAGCGACCGGCTGGTCAAGGTCGCGGCCTGGTGTTGCTGGCTGTTGCTGGGATCGGTCCGGTTGGCATCGTTCGGTCAGCTTCCGACGTCAGTGACGATGACCAGAGGCCAGCGGCAGGCGCCAGGGGCGACCTGGGGCAAGGAGAATGGCCGTGGGGAACCGCTGGGGACCAGGGGAGCTCTGGGCTCACCATGGGCGACCTCGGGTAGGGAGAATGGCCGTGGGGAACCGCTGGGGACCAGGGGAGCTCTGGGCTCACCATGGGTGACCTGGAGTGCCGGGTGGTGAGATACGTATTTTTTATTGTTTCAAGACTGATTGGTTCTACTAGTTTTAGTTATTTACGGGTTCGGAGATTATTTAGTATTTTATTGGTTTTCCACCAAGTTTCTTTGAATCATGGATATTATGAAACAATGCTTGTGGTGAAAAGGTAAAATGTTTCGCTTCTGCTAACCACAGAAAGTCTCCGTTTCGGGCTACGACCGGTTTGTACAGAAAGTTGCGGATCCGTGTCAATCAGAAAATAGTGAACGGGATCGCCTTACCCCATACTGAAGAATAGTCATAGCTCAGTAGCTAGCCAGCAGACTTGTAAACGACTCAAATTTTTTTGAGTCGATTCTTTGTTTGAGTCTGGAAATTTGAATCGATTCATCAAACGACTCATGATGTTAAATTTAATTGATTCGAATCAACTCATGACTCATCAAGTTCCTCGATAAAATGATTCGAATCAACTCATGACTCGAGCAACTAGCCAACGGAATGATTCGAATCAACTCATGACTCACACATTTTGATGAATCGATTCAAATCAACTCATGACTCACACGACATTTTTATTGAACTTATTTCATTCAACCCATGACTCACTATAGGCATTTGTTGATTATTTGACTCAAAGCTATGATAAAATGAATATGCCGCATACCACAATTGTATTAAGCAGCATAGTAGCCTTGACCAAAGATTCAAGCAGCTACCATAGTAGGACTAGGTACATAGGTACCTACCTTACACCTACCTATCTTCAACACTCAACAGTCAACAGTGCAATGTCAGATAAATTTGTAAGTAACTCTGAGAGACAATTATAATATAAGTAAGGACTAAGGAGTAGCATAGTAACCTATCTCTTATTATTACCTAGAAAGTCTTATTTGAAAATTCAAAAGCACAAGTTTCGAGAGGCATTCATGTTTTTTTTTTATTCAAACTTTTTCTGCATGATAATGAGACAAATGTTACTACTTCTTACTTATCAGATAAAATTATTCAAACAGTACAACCTCAAAAATAGTATTAGTCCCACCTGTGAAGCATTCAGCATCAGCAGGGACTCCATGGGCCACGAGGAGGCCATATGACCTTGCATGAGTGGCTCAGGCCTCAGAATCAGATATGATCTTGAGTTGAGACTCATTGAAAGTAGTTAATGTAGGTATACAATATACATTCTCCAAACGGCACCTAGTTTAGCAGTGCCAACTGGCTGCCAGCTAGAGCCCATCCGTCACTTACCATTTATGTTGGCTCAACCAAGGCTCAACGTGGAGATTAAAATGAAGGAATATAAAAAAAATATTGTTAGTCTACAATTTTAGATTAAAAATGACGTCATTGAATATTAATCGATATCAGGAGCACCGGAGCACTGACCAAGTGGCTCTTTTGGTAAAAATAAATTGTCATTGGTGCGCCATTATTGTAGTTTTCTTAAAACATACTATGACTTTCACATTCTATTCTCGAATTCATGACGTCACTCATAGTACATATTTTAGGCGAATGGAGATCGCTGAGGAAATATTTCAAAGCCGCTCCTTTACATTATTCTGAAGATTCTATGATGTCATAAAACAAGTTTCTTTTTAAACTTCTATTTCATGGAAAAATGTGCATTTTGTGCCTTGGTTTATTGGCAGTTGAGCATCGCAATTTTGCGGTTTATAGGTGAGTTTATTTATATTATAGCATAGCCTATAGGTAGTTTATAGGCTATAGAGGTAGTTTGGGCGTATTTGATTCTATAGACGCCCAAACTCTTATGCTGTTGATTGATTATTGGGACCAAATTGGGACTGGGAGAAGGGGAGGCAGCCGCAGGTGTCAATTCTGACTTCTGACATGTAAAATGTAGGTACCTAGGTAGTGTAGCAGGCACTTGGTTTGGTAAGACTAAGTACCTACCTACCAACTGCCAAATGCTTTTGGCTCAATAGGCGCCTGTGCCTGAGCCTCTGAGGCTCTTGTAAGTCTGAAATATGGAGTTAAGTGATGGCTAAAGCTGAGGGGGTGATCTAGCATTGATTATTAGGGTGTTGATTGTGACTTGTAAACGACTCAAATTTTTTTTGAGTCGATTCTTTGTTTGAGTCTGAAAATTTGAATCGATTCATCAAATGACTCATGATGTTAAATTTAATTGATTCGAATCAACTCATGACTCATCAAGTTCCTCGATGAAGTGATTCGAATCAACTCATGACTCATCGAAAAACGGTTTGATTCTGAGTCGATTCACGAATCAACTCAAAGTCGTTTACAAGTCTGCTAGCCAGGTCTGAGCAAATTGCATTTTCCCGCCAGTGTTACGTATAACGATGATACCTAACACGCGCTACCAGACGTATGTTCGCTCATTCCCTCACACGGATCTGTGGATTGTCAGACCGCACACATTCCAAGAGGCACGTCCTTGCTGAGCGGGGTTATCCGAACTGCTCTCAAAGCAAGTATTGGGTTGCTTTATCTATGATGCGTATAATGTTCTTGGGCACTTGATTATGACACACACTGTATAGGACTCACAATATACTCATATTCAAGAGTACCTACTGTGCAATATATTCATCTGTAATTTATGTGCTCACTGGTTTAGTGTTATCCCGTCACACATATGTCAAACTTTCCATTCTCGGATAGCTACATACAGATGAAACATCCGGTAGGCATTATAGTTACGCCACCGGCGCGGCAGTGGCGCCGGTGGCCGGCGGGCACACCCAGCCGGTCGGTCATACCTCGTCCGCTGTATATGTACGTACTGCCGGATACGGCCTGTTGGATATTTAGACGCCGTAAGAGCGATGGCCCGAGCGGCCTGCCCCGCGCACGCCATCGACGCATATATCAGCCACTCGATACAGCCGGCCGACACTATAGATCAGCGCCGCGGATGCAATCAACAGCACAATGACGGGTCCGCTCACAGGCGGCGAGTTGAACGCTCGAGTTATCACCGCGGGTCGCGCCACTGCAACTGAGGCCGGCGCTGTTCATGGACTGGCCGAGGGCTTCCAGCTACACACGCTTATTGAATCAGAACCTGGAAATCGTGTCAAGAGCGTATGTAATATGAACTCCAGACTACGCTTCGACATTCTGTCGACGACAAGTGTTGCCATTTACGTGACTTTGAATTCAGTCAGTTCCTTGAAGAGTCGGTAGACGGTATGGATAGCTATGTAAAACATGCAAGCATATTGAATAAACCAATTATGACGAAAAAATTGGAGTGTGACCTTGACAGGGCACGTCTAAGTGTGCAGACGCGGCACTGAGACCCCTCCTCACCATTCTCCCCAAAAGGGTGATACCTGGTTTTTGGACCATGCTTGACTGAACTATTGATATGAGCACATTCCATCGTCCTGTTATCACATTCCAGCAGCCGGGAGTTGCGAGGCTCGGCACTCGGCAGAACCCCTGACCCCTCTGCCTCGACCTCGGGTACGTCGCGCGGCTCTCTGCCAACACATCGTGACCTCACAATGGCCGCGGCCGGCAGTGTTGTTCGCCTGCGGCTAACTTTAGCTAACGGGCACAGCAGCAGAGTGATGCTGTCCATAGAGGATGGGCAGTGGCCTGAATAAGCACAGCTTGGCAGCCGTCAGATCGGGACGATGTGAGGCGTCCAGTGTCGCTGTGGCCTATGAGGAAGATGATCTGGGTCTCCGTAAAGAAACTGTATCTCTGGATACTGTATGTCGTCTGTCTGCCACTGGGTATGTATGTTCTATTATCGGTTCCCGGTACTCCAAACACTGAAAATGGGTGACGCCGGCCGTCTTCGGCCACTGGTGGGCTCCGCTCACTATATCGGTGGCTGGGAAACCTAGCAGATGTTCTCAGATATCTTATGACAGCCATGCAGGCCGCCCCCGAACCGAAACAGGACCGAGACAGGGCATGAGACGTCGCCGGACCCATCTCGTGCTGGATAGAACTTCCGGTGCTGTCGGCTGACGCCATAAGAGAAAATTGAAACGTCTACCTGACATGTATTCCGAGAGCGTCACAAAGACTCTGATCTACAGAACGATGGCTGTGTGGGAGGCGGAGGAGGCGGCGGCGCCGGTGGAATGGACGAAGAGGGAGGAGGAGTGAAGCAGCGGTTTATTCCTTGCCATCCTTCTATTCGTCGAATTGTTTTGTGATTAATTTTTTCCATAGCCCTTGGCATTAACCCTCGCCCCGTTGGGGGGGGGCCATTTTGGCCCCCCCCCTGTGGTTTTTCCTAAATAGCAAGAAAACGGCGGCGCGCAGCGCCGCCAAATTTTCAGTACCTTCCCGGGCATCAATTTGACACCTTCACACAAAATTTCAAGTCTTAGGTCACCTTAGGTCAGGAGTTATTGAGGTCAAACTGAGGTCATGTTCGAGCAAAAATGAGCAAAAAACATGCAATCTTGAAACGCTCACCAAATCTACAGTTATCAAGCAATTTTAAAGTTCTTTATATGGTCTAGTAGACAAAAAGCGGCGCTACAAAACTGCTATCTCGGATTTTCAAAATTTTGGGTTTTTGACCCAAAAAAATTCAAAAAATTGATTTTTTTAGAAAAACTTTAAAAAAATCCAAAATTTTTCCGAATTTCAAAAAAACCGGAATATACGTGATAGTCACTGCGCTCTTCTATATACATACCAAATTTCAGATCGATATTTCGTTTTTTGGCCAAGTTATAGCAAAAAAACTGTTCAAAAATGATGACGTCAAATTTTTGAACTCAATTTTTAGCGATTCTAGACCACGTACGGCAAATAAAAGACCACCATTGAATGAACTCCCCGTGACGAGCTGCATCGATTCGATACCCATTTTATGCAAAAATATCAACTTTAAAATTTGACCTAATTTGACCTGACCTTGACCTGACCTTGACCTGACCTTGACCAAAACGTGACCTAGGCTGGCCCCAAAGGCTGCCTGACCCACATAATCGCATTTGTCATGTGAAATGGACCATAAAACATGTATCACACGACACTTTCATATTGTGACCCCCCAGTGACCTGACCTCTGTGACCTGACCTGGTATCAGTGACCTCAAATAGCAAAATATGTGTTTGAAGAACATTTCCCCATCGATGATTTTCAATGAAATGCATTTTACTCGATTTTACAACGCATTTCTTGAAATGCCTATAAACGGTGAAAATTGGACCTTTGACCTGACCTGTGACGTCATCGGTTTGACCTAGGTCAATAAAATTGGGTCACAAGGTAGTTCCCTGATAGGGCTATCCAACACCGTTTGCCGCTTGTCGCTAGGTTGCGTGGTTCTCGAGATCTTAGGGGGGGGGGCCAAAATGCCCCCCCCCCCCCCAACGGGGCGCGTTGCTCGGCAGAGCCCAACGGGGCGCGGGTTAAAGCAAGTATACTGTAAAATCCTTGAAGACTTTAATCGCAGTTCCCTGTTCTCTGTAGTACCTCGGTTCAGGCGTCGTTCTGTAGAGCGCAGAGTCCCTGGTCGCCGATGTACGGCCCTCCAGGTATTAAGTGGTTGGTTGCTAACATCACAATAATTGATCTGCATTAATGAATACGTCTAATGGCTGTTGAAAACCACTGCCGAAATGTGTGCACGAACCCTCTTCTCATTTCTATTGAGTCATTACGGAGCGAGCGAAGCGAGCGTAGTCTTTCCTTAGATTAACGGAAATTTCTGAGTATGAGCGGGCCGGCCGGCCGTGGTCACGCTTTTGCGAGGCTTATATCTCAGCAACCACTTGGCCGATTTACATGCGGTCATTTTTGTAGGGTAGCTTCATTCCTTCTACCAAGTATTATACTATTCCCGATGCATGTGGGTGACCCCTTATGCACGTGCCACGTGCAAAACGAAGAGGTGTCACTTTTGTAATAGTTGCAATATCTCGGTAACTACTGGGCCGATTGCGCTGAAAGTTGGCATGTAGGTAGGCACCCACTAGGCAATGCATATCCATGTGCCAGAGTTGGGGTGCTGCTGCACGTGCGCACGTGCAGGGGTCGATTCCAGATCTCGAGAACGGCTGGACCGATTGCGCTCAAATTTGGTACACGGTTACGGAGCAGTTAGTGGGGTACCGTGCACAAGTCAGTTGGGACCCATTTTGCACGTGCGCACGTGCAGGGTGCCGCTTCCAGATCTCGAGAACGGCTGGGCCAGTTGTGCTCAAATTTGGCACATCGCTAGAGACCGGTTAGTAGGGTGCCGTGCACAAGTCAGTTGGAGGTACCCCCTCGCAATTTCGCACGTGCAAGGCCCACCCTCTCGCTCGCTCCGTTAGTCGCCCCAAAAGGCGTTATACTGGTTTTACAAGAGTGTCTCTGTCATTCAAAGTTATTTCACCAAAAGCACATAGGCTAACCAAACCAACCACTCTTTTGCTGGACGGCCGTACCTACGCTGTTCCCGCCAGACGCTGCTGTTCGTGGGTACCTTCCCGTCGGGAGTCGCCACGTCCACTGGCGTGACCGACAGCTCATCGTGCCGGCGACCCGGTCACCTTTTCGACAATGGAGTTGGCCACACTTTTGATTACCATCGCATTATGTCGAACAGGTCACCAATCTGCCTAGAGAATCGATACTTATTAATTGGCTTTGTTTCAAATTTTCTTCTAATAAAGTTCCAAGTAGAATTGAAATTCATTTAAATTCTATACATTACTCATTAGGTCATCGACTTTATTTTGACAAACGTAGGTACCTTAATCTTACAAAAGCAATGCAGGCACTAGTGACATTTAACGACCTTCTAGTTACGAGCGAGCGAGCGCAGCGAGCGAGCGAGTTCATACTGAATTAAGGGAAAATCCTGAGTATGAGCTGCCGGCCGGCCGGCCGGCCGTGGGGACGCTCTCCAAAAGCTAATATCTTAGGAACGGGACATCCGATTGACAAGCGGTCTTCTTTACTGAATGTCACTTGGACGTAAAAGTTCTGTGGTGTGATGGCCACCATGCGTTCTTGCCAACCACCGCACGTGGCGCGTGGTAAATTTGGACATTTTTTAAGAACCCCCAAAATTGCAACCTCAATAACGGCACAACGGTTGGGCCGATTGAATTGAAACTCGGTACACAGGTCTCCATCAGATAATTCATCTGCATGTGTTAAGGTTGGGGTGCTACTGCACGTGCGCACGTGCAGGGGGCGCTCCCAGATCTCGAGAACGGCTGGGCCGATTGCGCTCAAATTTGGTACACGGTTGGGGACTAGTTAGTAGGGTGCCGTGCAAAAGTCAGTTTGGACCCCGTTTGCACGTGCGCACGTGCAGAATGCCGCTTCCAGATCTCAGGAACGGCTGGGCCGATTGCGTTCAAATTTGGCACACCGCTAGCGGCCGGTTAGAAGGGTGCTTTGCACAAGCCCGTTGGAAGTACCCTCTCGCCCTTGCGCACGTGCAGGGCTCACTATCTCGCTCGCTCGTTCTTCGCCCAAAAGGCGTTTTACTGGTAAATCATGTTGAATGACATACCTATGATATATTTAGAACTGGGCGTGTCAGTAAACATAAACACATCCTTCACGCCTGTACCTATGTAGCTACGTGGGATTTACCACACTAGGTGAGTACTTTGAATTTTTATAAATGATGTGAAACCCTGTAATGATGATCAGGTCAGCTGGTGGGCGCGGTCGAAGGTGGCGGACGGGAGCAGCTGGCTGGATTTTATTACCTACAATAAATACCGGGTGTCCACGTCAAAAGTGTACCGATACTTTTCTCCATATTTTATCTTAAAAACATCACACTCATGAACAATTGTCCTTGTTTGAGAGCCAAGGCAATGGCAAAACATTTGCTATGCTTTTCAACTGTGCTCGGCACTCTGCTGACCAGCGCGTGCCGTCTAAAGCAACTGCTCTATATGAGCCCCTTTGCGTCGGGCCACCGCCGGCAGACGGACCGTCTGGAGGTGGGTGATCGCCTGGTCAACCACGTGGGAAGGAAGGCGACGGATCTCGTCGCTGATGGCGTCTTTCAGCTCCTGGGTCGACCCTAGATTGCCGGCGTACACACAGTCCTTGAGAAAGCCCCGCAAGGAGAAGTCTATAGAAGGCTGAGGTCGGGCGAGTGGGGAGCCCATTCCATCGCGCTTTTCAAGCTGATGTGGCGGTCAGGAAAGTGCTCCTCCAGGAATTCCAGCGACCGTTTGCCGGTGTGAGGCGGCGCCCCGTCCTGTTGAATTCATTCTTGATGGCGACGGATCCCGCGTCTCCGCTTCAGCTCTCGCCAGAATGGTTCCAGTGCCGCCGAGACGTAACGTTCTAGCGTTACGGTGTTGTGTTTGTCGCTCCCCTGTCGTCTTCGAAAAAGAAGGGGCCGATAATGCCCCCTCCATGCCTCATTGCCACCCAAACCATTACTTTCTTGCTGTGCAGAGGCATGGTCTGAACTTTTTCTAGGCGGTGGGATCCCCAGTGCACGGGGCATTGTGGGATTTCACATGCCACGGTCCGTCTGCCGGCGGTGGCCCGAAGCAAAGGGGCTCATATAGAGCAGTTGCTCTAGACGGCACGCGCTGGTCAGCAGAGTGCCGAGCACAGTTGAAAAGCATAGCAAATGTTTTGCCATTGCCTAGACTCTCAAACGAGGGCAATTGTTTGTGAGTGTGATGTTTTTAAGATAAAATACGGAGAAAAGTCTGGGTACACTTTTGACGTGGACACCCTGTATACATCCATCTCCGACCTCTTCTGTCGTCGTTTCGTCTGTCGGTGACCGGTCGCGTAAAGCAAAATTAGCCATCTTTCAACTTAACGCGATCACAAATCACTTTGAATTGCATTTAGACGGGCCTCAGCTTGCTTCAGGTCTCCTTATTCGAGCTTGAGAGTATATACATACAAAAGAAAACTTAGTCAACTGTTCTTGGGATAAGGCCATTGAACATGGACGAACAGCTAACACAACTCCACAAAAAAATGGTTAAATGGCAGAGTGGTGCAGTACAGAGTAGGAAGTACTTTGGCCACATGTGTTGAAATCAGATGATTTTTTTATTAAAACTGGTGATATTTCCCGTGACTGAGTTATATGTACCTATTCTTTTTGCATTTGGAGACAATGAACCAAGTTTTGAAGGCATCGCACACCCTGCCTCATATTTCGGGACATTTCACGCAAGTCCGATAGTTGATCTCTTTGACAAATCAAGGCGTCTCTAGATCGTTTTTTTTATGTAACCAGGGGCGCGGGAACTACTTTCAGACTGGGGGGGGGGGGGGGTCACACCATAATAGTGGTCAACCTAGGGTACCCCCAACCCAAATAGTTTCCTCACCGATTTTAGGCCACTTATTATTTATCCCTTGTTTTTTTTTTCAACAAAAAAAAACATTTGCAAAACAAGTGTGGTATTCCGTCTCAAAGTTGTGGGGGCACCACCCCCCACGGTCCCAGAGTTGGGGGGGGGGGGAGGCAAGCTGCCCTCACTGCCCCCGATTCCCGCGCCTATGTATGTAACAGCTAACATGTTTTGAATGAAGGATGATGCAACACTTTTTCAGTGAACTTTGCCCATTTCTTTGGTTATTAAGTTATATAATCCATCTTGCAAAAGCACCAGTTGTTAGTGATCAGCTAATTCCACCGGCTTAAGATTATTATCTGAAATTTGTCCGTTCATAGAATGAGCTCCGGTAAACTATGCTTTCGGGATATTCAGTAATGACTCTCTACCTAGAATTAGCTGATTAGAGGACGTTGATCATGCCTTCCATTAGAGTTATCCGCCGGATCTTGACAACGCTGTGCGGTGAAACACGGTTTTCTCATTACAGTTGGTGAATGTCTAAGGCATGTCACAGGGTTTGGTCGCCCTGTCTGTTACTGCTGCCGGAAGGTCTATGCCAAGTAATTGAGGTCATTTCCTAAATGCATCAGTTTCCTATGATATATTTCCTTTGAAAAACAGTTTTATTTATAAACCTGGGAGCAACTTTTTTCCATGTTCTGCAATTTCTTTTAGCTGTCGGGCTATTGGTAATATTTATTTTCCATCATGCACTGAAATGACAGCGCAATATAATTAATGTTAATTCCGCATGAGCTGTTACATTTACAGACCATCAAATACTTTCTTTACCTCATCGTTGTAAACCGTCAACGGATAAACGCTGGGTGGCACATAAGCAAGTAGACCACTGTCCACAGAAATGCTATATGTGGTCTTCCTTTTCATCGTCCTTTAAGACCACAGACTATGGAGCAAAAAGTCGTAGGCGATGCTCGAAACTTACTAAAAAATATCAACTATTTGGAAAGGATGCATGCGGAAGCCATTTTCGGACAATGAAGAGGCGGGGACTGGCTATGTTACCCCCCCTCCCCCCATGACCTCAGCGGAACATGGACCACTGCGCTAACTATTCCCTATGTTCTAAAGAGCGAAAACGTAACTATTCCCTAAGTTTTAAAGAGCCAAAACGGACAATACAGATAATATGTCTACATATATTGATTTAAACCTGTGTACACTGTACAGTAAATCTTCGAATGCCAAATTTACTCAGCGGGAGTTACTTTGCAGACCGACTTCCGCCGGCTGAGGGGGACTCTGATTGGCCGGAGTAATTTAGAACTCAAACCTAACTGTGCGCTCAGTTAAGATGTGGGTCGTGCTCGCCAACTTCAACACACAGCGGCTGTTCCCACGAACCGCAGGCCATTCTCTCCTTGAGCTGTGTCGAACGCTGGAGTGTTTACGAATCTTACTCTTGAGCCTTAGCACCCCACCGCATTTTAAATTTTCTGATGATATAAAATACCTAGATACTTTGTGAATGACCTCTCCTTGAAATTGTATGTAGGATATATTTTACAAACAGTCAAATACGAATTTTCGATCACGGATCTTTGTCAAATCACATTCAAAATTCAAAAACATACAATTTCAAGGAGAGGTCATTCACAAAGTATTTTAAAGTACAAATGCTCCTTGCACAAGCACTAAGAAGACTGAAAATACCTAGAGCTTAAATCAAGAGTCCAAGTATGTAATGTTCCAGCAACCTATGTTTCCTATACGATAGTTACAGTACATTATACAGATGTGAGATGATCACTGAATGCTATTTAACATTATATAAATAATGTATCCTATGAGAAGCCTTTAATCAACATCACGTCGCATTATATGTCACCTATACCTTCACATATTCAGTCTATTCAGACAGGGACTTTCTGAAGATGACTCGTATTCGCACAATATCGCGTGCAATGCCGCTCTTGCGCGTCACGAAATGATTGGACCTATAGACACGATACCTTTCTGCCTACCTATGTGGGCTGGCCGACGCGGCATTAACTGAATATGCGATATATTTTAACTGCATGCCTTCAGGTCATACTCACGCTACATCCGCGATGTTCGAATGGCCCAACCGGTTTGCTGAGTTACCATGTGCATAGGAAACGGCTGTCACCATCAATAAGTGACTTCTAAAAATCTATTTTACACGTATGCGCTCATTGACTACATTGCAATGCGTGTTTTAGATGACAGTAAGTGTTGATACCAGTGTGAGTGCGTTGTTCGGATATGGTTTCGTTTTCTGTGCAATGCAGACCACGCTGCTCTGTACGGTCTACTGCAGAGCTTATACGCCACCAGAGCTACGCCACGAAGGGGTGGTGGCGCCCGAAAATCTGTCTGCCGCGGTATTATTCGCTCTCAGATAGTTGGGCAACTTGTCACAAGTCTGGTCCAAACAGGCACCCCGTTAGATATTAGTTGCCGACTTCGGCTGGCTGAAGGAAACACTGGGCGCTTCCTGTTAAGGGCACCCCGCGGCTCCTAACGACACCCAGCAACGGGCGCGGAGGGCTCCGCGGGGAAACGATTCGAACCAATAGGAAACGCTATTTAAATTGCAGACAGTAGACCAGATGGTCAAATGATTTCAGCTCATTTTAATTCAAAGTCCTGGCTTTAATCTGATTTGGCCGCGCAAGATAAATGGCGTGTGTTTCGGCGTGGTCTTCTGTGATTGTGACACAATTCAGCAGATCTTGCATTTATCAGGCAGGCTGTGATAGCTTGAAAGAAATTTGGTGTCTAGGACTTATTGGCTGGGTGCACCGTTGACCGTAATTTTGCCATCCGAATGTTGAATACTGCGCCTGGTTGGATCATATACCTTATATGCTCAAATTCAGGGAGTGAGGTTTACGAACATATATGCAGAAGTAGTTTGTGGTAGGGCGGTAAAGCTGGGAGTAGGGGCATGGGAATCTGGGAATAATTTGTAAAGGAACCGTTTTGAGTGGGTGTGTTTCTGCGACTAGACCGTTTTTGCGGGTGCGTTTCTACGACTGAACCGTCTAGAGCGGGTGTGTTGCTGTGACTGGATAGTTTGGAGCCTGTGTGTTTCTGCGTCTGGACCGTTTTAGCGGGTGTGTTACTTCGGACCGTTTCGGTCGGCCGGTGGTGGCCGAACGGTCGGCGCAGAGCAGTCGGCTGGAGCGGCTATCGGGGACAGGTTTACTTCTGGTTTACGATTATTGCCTGTCAGGCGCGGCAGCTCCATGGTCGGCTGGTGGCGGCCGACCGCCACGGTCATCGCGGACCGTTGGACCGATGACGTCTTCAAGGGCGTGCGGCCTGTTTGGCCGATGACGTCCAGAAAGAGAGAGTCATACAATGGCCGTCGCGGACTATGGACTGAACTCCAGAGGGAACGGGCGCGT
Source organism: Amphibalanus amphitrite (assembly GCF_019059575.1). Classification (NCBI taxonomy): domain Eukaryota; kingdom Metazoa; phylum Arthropoda; class Thecostraca; order Balanomorpha; family Balanidae; genus Amphibalanus; species Amphibalanus amphitrite. Next base: position 1,460,228 of record NW_024881528.1, on the reverse strand, counting down.
CCTAGGGTTGTGCACCACCACTGGGCACCGACCTACCCAGAACTTACCTACATGATTCTCATGATTCTCATGATTCTCTTCGCCATCGTGATGCTGCCAACACGTAAAAGTATCAGTTACTTGCGGCACGGGACTGTGCGCTTCATCCCATCTCTTAGCACTTCTATCATTATAGGTTATTTTCTATTTTGCTTTCTTTGAGAAATACCTACGCTTCGTCTGTCCTTATCTGTCAAGCTAATCAAAATACAACCCGAATAGTATATTTTCATACATTTATACTGAACTCGTGATAAAACTCTTATGGACAGTGAATAACAGTGATGCCCAACTCTTAAACATGATGTTATCGACTCATTCAAGTAAAATCACACTGTACAAGCACTCCAGTTCTCTTGTCCAGCACACGCCACACTTGGAGCATTTCGAGCCACGTGATTTGTCCCTATCGGACAGCGTTCTTTTCAACGACAACTGGTGACTGGCGGCGAGACGCAACAAACGATTGCCACCGGAAACTACCGACATCCGCCGCATTCATCGGGAACGAACACGGCTTCACCAAAGAAACGAACCGATAAGTCCGCGCCTGCGATCGTTTTCACTCTTGCCTGTCGTGAAGCAGCATGATACTCGCTCTACCAACGATGCAAATATTTGTAGGTTCCCCCGATGTGGTTTGCGGCTGTCTGCAGGTAATCACAGTGTGGTGACAAGACCGTCGACCGTCGACCGGTCACGAACTGACCTCAGGTCATGTGAGCCGCCGCCCGCCGCCACCGACACCACCACAGCTGACCGGCGGCCGGCTGTCGTGACCGACAATTGAACGACGCGGCTCACTCAACCACAGCACAGCGTGCCGCCGCCATGGCGAGCGCGGCCACGCGAGCGCCGAGCCGGGCCGAACAATCATAATACCGTGAGGGTGCGGTCAACATGCAGGGCAATACTCGGTCCGAGCCGAGCGACATGCGAGCGGGGACATTAGCAAACCCCGGCGACAGGCGGCCCTCACACGAGGCCACAACACAGCTAATGTAGCCAAATCGGCACCGGGCCCCGCAACCTAACAGACACTGTGCCGGTAAACACATGCAGTCCGAACAGATCGAAACAGGCGACGTCTAATGAAGATACACGATATCAACATATAATCAGGACGAAACGAAAACGATGCCACTTCAGGAAACACTCTTCAGCGACAGCCTCGGTCACATTTCAGAGCTCGGCCGGCGCGGCGCCTCGATGGTCAGAGACCCGGTGGCGAGCCTCCTCCCACCGCGCCAGGTCAGAATTGAGCAGCGCGGGCTGTCGGGAGCGGCCTATCGGGCTGTCGGCAGCGGCCTGGATGTGGCGGCTGTCCACTGTCCTTTCACCGGAGGAGCTATACGGGTCTGCTCCCCACGCTGACCAGACCAGCGATACGGTGAGACCACTGTCGATGGCTGGTCCCGCACTCCCCTGCGCATATCTGCGTCCGTATCGCCACTGAGACGCCAAGGGGTCCTCTGTGCGCATTGACTGCTCGGCCTCAGTTCAAACTTCAAAGCACTGCCCAAACCACGCACCCATGATTTCACACCTCACTCAGTCTACACACACATCACACGTGCCTGCGCGGCCGCTTGCCGTCCGTGCAGGGCCGCGGGCGGGCTGCGGCCGCCGCGGCCGCGCCTCACACGCTGTCCCGCGCGCTCAGTTCGACCGCCGGCGCCGGCTGCTGCGGCGCGTCGGCGTCGTCGTTAGCGGCGCGTCGGCGGCACGGCCAGCGACCGCGCCTGTTTCACCGCACCGTCTGCACGAGCAGCGCCAGCATCACGGCCAGCGTGACCGTGCCGCCCAGCCAGGAGGCCGCGCTGCCGCCGTTACGCCGCTGGATGGCGGCCATCTTGTCACCTGCGGGACACACGGCGGGGGTGTCAGCGGCTATGTCGGTGTCGGATTTAGTGTTCCCCAGACTGTGTCAGTGTCCCCGGTCCGAGTTTAAGTGTCCTCGGCCGTTGACAATGTCTACATCCGGTGTCAGCGTCTGCAGCTGGCGTCAGTGTCCCCAGCCGGCACAGTCGGCGATTTCGCTATTCTAGCACGTCATGGCTTATATCTCGAGTTAGGCACCAAAGAACTGAGCTTGTAACCTCTCATTTTATAGAACACTTCATTGCGCTTCATCTGACATTGCGTTTTATACCAGAAACTGCTGTGTTTTCTTTGCAATATGCAATAAAGCAAACAATGCCTTTCCCCCATAGGCTTATAACAGGACGGAAAGCTGAAAGTGAAAACTACTGTGACCTATTCAAAGTAACTAATGACTTAGGTACCGATCAACTAGGCGTCCGCTACGGATATCCCACTTCGTTGCAAACTACGTGGGCCAGTTTTGCAATCATATGATTGCATAGGACTACGTAGGTGTTCAACAGAACATTCACAATTATGTCTCTCTCTCTCTCTCTCTCTCTCTCTCTCTCTCTCACACACACACACAAAAAGTCTCTCCATTTCTACATCTTAGGAATAGTAGGCAATGCAAACTTGATTAGGTGGATGGAAAGGATGACTAAGTGAAAGGAATGTGTGAGTGTGATGTGTCTGTGAGTGGGAGCGAGGGCGGTAGGGAGTAATTTACAAAGAAAGTGTTGATTGGTATCAGAAGTGGTACCTATTTTCTGTGGTGCACTTCCCACGATTAACATATCGCACAGATTCACCTCTCCTGGCAGAGGCATTATTGTTAGGTGTTGCAGGTCTTAAATTGTCATTGCAAAACATGTCATACGATATATAGCTAACAAAGTTATGCACACAAAATATTCCCTCCTCCCGTTTTGCCTACCTGAACACGCCTATGATTTTCTAAAACTCTTATCTTTGAAACGTAGTGACACTCTTGCCCATGAGAAAGCTAGCTTGAAAATTTGGTTGATATTGTCCAAGAAACAACGACGTCCTAGACTTCTGAACATATGTAAAAACACAGCGACTTTTACGTAGTCATTTTTGGTTTCTTGTACTCCAAAATTGCAAATTTTTGAACTTTTTTGGTTGAATAATGTAGCTTTTGACCAGAAGAATCGGATGTTGGTTGTTCCACTGAAGTCGGTCGGGCGGTTCTCGAGATATCAAGGTGTGCCAAACCACCTCTAACTACTCACCAGCTGACGTACCCCCAAAATCGACCAGTTATGTGTTACAAAAACTTCAATAACTCAAAGAGTCGCAAAAAGTGGCAGCTAAATTCTTCAGGATATTGAGAACAATAGCTATGCTACAAGTAAATGGGATTTTTAATGCCGAATCATCTGGATGGCAAGAGTTGCGCATTGCCAAAGCCTGCTATACAGTATCGGTGCAATGCGTTTGAAAGGGTATAATGCAAATGAGATACAAATCCATACGCAATTTCAAAACAAATTTATTTCGCATGCATGATGCTTGGGAAGATGTAAGGTATAAACTTGAATTGCATTCAAACGCATTTTGGGCGATATTCATGAGTAACAGAGCACACAACAACAAGAGTCGGGTCACGGCCCAGGACAGATATTTCAGCCTATCGAGCTTGGGTGGCGTTCAGATAGGTATGGCCTGGAAGTGCCTTGCGTAATGTAAAAAATAGTATTGCTTTTCACCTGCCAGGGTATCTGGCTACGCAATAAACCATCATTCGGTTATATTTTTCATTTTGGTATCCTGGGTCCCTGAAGCGCTAGAACGCCTGGATCGCCTACTGTGCGCTGTCGGTGGTGCTCCCAGTCTCAGTGTTCCCAGACTGTGTCGGTGGTGCTCCCAGTCTCAGTGTTCCCATACTGTGTCGGTATCGGGTGTCGGGTGTCAGTGACGGTGTTGGGATAAGGCGACATCGGCCGACACCGCGCCGGGCCGCTGCCAGGTATTATGGTAAATCCGATCGGAATCTGGCCAACCCAGCCGGCTTGATTGGAATCGAGCCGCACGGCGTCGCCGGTGCCAGGAGGCGGCGACGGAGAATAACGGCAGGAGAAGGCGACGAAGGGCGGCGACGGGAGACAATGACGGGAAACGGCGACAGGAGGCGGCGATAATGTATCTGGGAGACAGTGACGGGAAAGGGTATCCAGGAGATGGCGATAGGATAGGTTAGAGACGATGACGGGAAACGGCTACAGGAGGCGGCGATAGGATACAGTGAAAAGGAGACGGTGTAGCAGGAGACTTAAACAGCAGTAGGAAACGGTGACCATGGTAACGGGAGACAAGGACTCGAGAGACGTCGCCTGACCCACCACTGCAGTTGACAGACAGGAGACAGCACGGAGATAGGGCAATGTTCATATGACTGAAAGTTGCAAAGTTTCAAATTAGGAGGGAAAACAGAAATACCATCAACGTCCCTTCCAGTCTCTCTTCCTTACCGGATCAATTTGTGTGTGGCAACTGGCAACACTGGCAACTGGTGCCAATCAATCCGAAGACGTATATTGAAATAGTTCTACGAAGTAAAAGCAATCAACCTTGCATAGAAGTTTCAAATAATTTAAACAATCCAAGTGTTTCCCGTGTTCACCTCATTCCATCGCATGTCACTGAAGCCATTAGGCCCGCACGCCAACAGTGCCGTTCTTTCATGCTCGAAGGCTGTTCTGTGAACGACACATTCTCTATTTTTATAACAAGTCGTTGCTTTAGTAATATGCTTTTTAGCCGTGAGTGTGCGCTACCTTTCCGGCTGAGGAGGGAAGCGGGTCTCTGAGGTTGACCGGAGACACGCGATATTGATCGCACCACTCGGCGGATTAGACTGAGTGCTTGTTACAGAGACGGCGTGCAGTTAAAATGCTCATGAAGGGAGTAGACGGTGCGTGACAATTGTATCGGGATGCTGTTCTTTGAAACCTTGTATGTAATGATTGTTACAGCAAAAATCTTTGGAAAATTGACATATCCCAGAAAAATGACATTGACTCATGACTGTCAATAAAGGTGTTTGTCGCAATGTTGCCAGGGGCACTCGCCTATACCAGGTGGTCTTCAGGAGGCGCCATTGGATAGTTGGAACAAGGGCGGGCACAGGGCAGCAGCTGGACTCTATGTAAATCGGCCCATCGATTACGTCTGTTCCTGCTAGCTTTATTTATGGCTGCCACTTTCGCGGTGTTTCGAGAAAGAATGTGTCTTCTATTTGATGAGTGAGACGGCGACAACTCATCATTGCCATCACATAGTCGCCATCCATGTCTTGTTATCACATAGTTTGCATCAAAACAGGTGTGAAGAAAATGAGCATTTTGTTATGTTTTTCATTTTTGAATCACCGTCTAGAGCTTTGTCGCCGCTTACATGAACAGTTTTTAAATGCTTGCTTGTTAATGCCGGCGAATTAATCTGCCAGGTACGTAATTTCTGTTGCAATACATTACATAGTCAATAGAATACATAACCCTATATAGTTCTGTGGATGCACAACATCTGTGTATCTATTTCTAACTTGCTGCTAAAATATTCATATTAACAAAATAACCCGGACAGGTGAGTAGAAATAAGCATGTTTTACTAATTATAAGTTCAACATGGTTCAATTCATTTGGTACACGGTCAGAATATTTGATAAAAAGCAAAGTTCGTCAGTTTTTTTAGTTTACGTCCTAGGAAAGGAACCAGAACTAACTTCAGAGAAGACTTGTACCGTGACTTATTTTACAAATGAATGGACTCTCTCAAGCCCATTGCAGCAAAAGACCAACGACACTGTAGGAGAAAACCGGTTTTTGCCGGCTCAAACTTGGGGGTCTCGCCGAGAGTTGCGACTGAGAGTTGTAAAACTATTGCGGTGTTGCGGGTGAGAAAGATTCGAAAAGTGGCCAGTTGAGACGGAATTTAAGTGGCACGGAATCCGGCAGGCGACCAGTAATTATTAGGTGACTGAGGCAAAAAAGTGTTGACCTCCACCAGAGAAGTGTTCAAGTGTTGGCAGAAACCAAAAGCTTCTCGGCTGCAAAATAGCTCATTTCTTCCTCGCTGGTGTCATCAGCTACTGAGTGATAACTGAGATTATGCAAGGTCACATGTTCTGAGTTTTGTACACTTAACTGACCATGCTCAGCAACTCGCGATTCTAGTGACCTATCGATGACCTCATCAACCCCATGGCAGTCACCCTAGTGACACAGTAGTGATCCCAGCAGTCTCAAATGATCCACTAGTGACCTTGGTGACCCAATGGAGCACTGATTAAGATTCACTGATTCTGATGATCACCGGTTGATCTTAGCGACTGTGCAGTGACCTCAGTGACTTATATGGCCAGAAGTTCCACTAATGACCCTGCAGTGACTCCGCAGTAACCTCGGTATCCACCCAGTGTCCCCCGGTGACCCAGCAGTGACCCGGTGACCCCGGTGACCCCGCGGCGCCCGTCACCCACCTTCTGAGACGTAGACGCGCACAGACGCCGGCCGCGTGTTGTCGGCCGAGCAGTTATAGTTGCCGCTGTCCGTGTCCCGCACATCAGTGATGTTCAGCGTGCTGCGCGTCTGGCGGGGCTCGTGCTCCACGCTCACCTGACGGCCGGTCACAGTGAGATATCAATCTGAGGCTGTTAGATCAGCACTCACCTGACAGGGTTACACACGGGAGTTTTGAGTCCAGGGTGCTGTCTCCCTAAGACATACGGAGTACGGACACATACGATGGACATGATCAGTTGGCTGTGAGTCTGGAGTTGCCGACGTTCTTCGAGGTACCAATATTAACGTTCCATGGAGAATCAGGGTTTGAGCTGGCTACCAGGTGAGCGTTGACCCATATAAACCAGGGTTATATGGTCTTTTCTACGCAGGCTCCCTACCTGTGGCGAGCCAGTCGATATACAATAGCTGCCGCCACGGAGATGTACGCCCCGAAACTGATACTGTTCCGCCCAGAAGACTGACGAGGGAGCACGCTCCGACTTTTAAGAGCCCGACTCGAAAGGATTTCATTATTTTGTTTCATTTGGATTGGTAAATTTTGTCGAGGAAGAATAATACGGACGACAATGAAGTCCTTCTTATCCTGTCGAGAACTGCTGCTTGCCAATAAAGCCAGAGCACATGATGGCCCTCTAGAAATGTCAACTGTTGCACAGTCCACTGAGCAGCCGTCCGGTCTCGAATTGACAACGGCATTTCGACAGTGGTACTTGTCTATCCAATACGATCATCGAGAGGCTCACCATTAAACTCAAGCCATCCGCTCTCGTCGTGGTGGGCTCAGTGCATGTTTCATGGCCACTCCGGCGGCCAACGGCGCCATCCTCTCCAAACTTTGGCCCCATCATTGGTCTTCGGTGTGGCATTCCTGGTAGCCGGCCCTCTCCATTCCGCCGGCCCGCCAGGTAGCTGCTTGCCATTCGGCTAGCGGCTCCTACTCAGATGTACACATGTATATAGTCACACTCTGGTATTCCGCGTGACATTCACTGTGTTGGAGCGGGTCCTTACGAGTCCAGGCACGACTTTCTCCTCTCCCTATCCACTCTCCCTATCTACTCTCCCTCTCTTCCACCCCTCTCTCTCTCTCTCTCTCTTTCTCTCTCTATCTCTCTCATTCTCTGTTTCTCTCTCTCTCTCCTCCCTTCCTCTCCCTTCCATCTCAGCAAGTACCGCGCAATTCTATATCCCTCCCTTCTATCTCTCCACCGTTTATAATGATATGCACTTGCAGTGATGACGTCGCGCACATCAGACGTCGGGTTAGTTTAGGTCGGTTAGTCTCTGACATTTATAGGCGTTCAGTGGGCGTTGCACCGCTCTACATTGGTGATCGGTCGTCGATGACCTGCCGTCTCTGACCCTCAGTTGGCGACCAGTCTTCCGTTGGTGACCTGTCCCCGTCGTTGACCCGCCGCAGTTGACCTGCCCCCTCCATTGGTGACCTCCCGCCGGTGACCTGCCTCCACTGGTGACCCGTCCTATGACCGCCCGTCGCTGCCGGCCCAGGTCGATGGCGGCCGGTGGGGATGGCCAAGCTCACGATCTATCATCGATGCCATTACACGGTCGTGTGCCGCTCGCCGGCGGCCGAGCACACAGTTCTGACAGACACCGAGGCGTCCGGCACGGTCGGTGGCCGATACCGACCGCTGGCGGACTGGCCGTCATACGGCGCGGGTGACAGAAACGGTGCGGGTGACAGAATGGTACACATGGGTGGCAGACTGCCATACGGGCCGATGACAAAGTGGTTCACAGTCACACATGGATCACAGACTGTCATACGGTGCGGGCGACAGAACGGTATGGGTGACAGAATGGTACACATGGGTGACAGACTGTCATACAAAATTGTGACAAAATGGTACACATATGGGTCACAGACTGTCATATAGGTCGGTGTAGTGGCAGAGCAGTACACATGGGTGACAGATTATACCATTTTGTGACAGACTTTCACACAAACATGCTGCCGGCAGACTGTCATAGAGGTCGGTGACAGACGGTGTCTGGTGTTTACTTACATCGATACCAGTCTAACAGACGAGTCAGTAACAGTCTGTCATACAAATCAGTGATTGCAGGCAGGTAACATAGGTACTGACCTATAGGGTGAGACCGAGGAGGTTACAAACTACGGTTCCCGGTCAACCCACAAACTGGTGACAGACTGACACTAAGCACACCATCAAGACGCCAGTGAACGCTACACAATCACGCAGCACACAGGTGGATCGACATAAGTGGCTAATAACCAGTCGCTGGCGTCACACGGTACTACAAATCCGTTCCTTGTTATATTGCAGAATCACGTCCCCCTCAATACACACGCCCGTTCAAATGACTTCGTGGGTAACGGTCGTCAAGTTAGATGTAAGTGAATCCTAATCTATAATCTAAGATTCGGAATCAGGTGAGCCACTACGATTTGGACCAAACTTGGTCAGTGGATAGTACGTAACCTCCTGATTACGATGCACCCAAAATCTAAGCTCGGCCCGCCATATTTACGAAGTTACGGATGTTTCAATTTCAAGGTCATTCGGGAGAGCTCCTACGATTTCCGTCAAAATTTGTTTACGGACACTCTAGGTGCTCCTCATTACGAATATCACACAATTTAAGCTCGGCCCGCCATATTTACGAAGTTACGGATGTTTCAATTTCAAGGTCATTCGGGAGAGCCCCTACGATTTCCGTCAAAATTTGTGTACGGACACTCTGGATGCTCCTCATAACGAATATCACAAAATTTAAGCTCGGCCCGCCATATTTTCCAAGTTACGGAGTCACAAAGTTACGGAATTTCAAGGTCATTGGGCGAGCCCCTCCGATTTTCGTCAAAATTTGTATGCGGACACATTACATGCTCCTCATTACGAATATCGTAAAAGCTAAGCTCGGCCCGCACTATTTCAAAAGTTACAGATGTTTGAATTTCAGTGAGTTTCAAGCCTCAGTAACTTTTGAAATAGTGCGGGCCGAGCTTAGCTTTAACGATATTCGTAATGAGGAGCATGTAATGTGTCCGTATACAAATTTTGACGAAAATCGGAGGGGCTCGCCCAATGACCTTGAAATTCCGTAACTTTGTGACTCCGTAACTTGAAAAATATGGCGGGCCGAGCTTAAATTTTGTGATATTCGTTATGAGGAGCATCCAGAGTGTCCGTACACAAATTTTGACGGAAATCGTAGGGGCTCTCCCGAATGACCTTGAAATTGAAACATCCGTAACTTCGTAAATATGGCGGGCCGAGCTTAAATTTTGTGATATTCGTAATGAGGAGCACCTAGAGTGTCCGTACACAAATTTTGACGGAAATCGTAGGGGCTCTCCCGAATGACCTTGAAATTGAAACATCCGTAACTTCGTAAATATGGCGGGCCGAGCTTAGATTTTGGGTGCATCGTAATCAGGAGGTTACGTACTATCCACTGACCAAGTTTGGTCCAAATCGTAGGGGCTCACCTGATTCCGAATCTTAGATTATAGATTAGGATTCACTTACATCTAACTTGACGACCGTTCGTGGGTAAGGGGATACGACTGCAAGTGGCCTGTTAACACTTACACTGGCGGTCAATGACAGGACATCGGTGCTAAGGAACATCTAAAGGTCGATCACATCGAAGCCGTTACCGTTCGACAGTGTGCCTTCCTCACCTGAATATCACTGCGCAGGTTGTACGGATTCAGGACCTTGTCGTTATGGTGCCAATGCACGAACGTCGGCGGAGTGAGTGCCTGCAATGCAGAGGGCACCAGCGCGATAAAAACCACGTGGACGAGCCTTGATGGAGCTTAACAGGCTGCGCGAATCACGATAGTGGATGTACTCAGAACGGGCTGGCCACCTTTATATACGGGCGGCCAAGTGGGCCAATTGAAATTCCGGTCCCGGCGGCGGCCGGCCGCGCTCGTTGCGAGGCTGGACCGATCGTCAACAGACACGGTAGGGACGGACCGTTTCGGCATCGGTCCGTCCGTCCACTGACGGCCCATAGCTGCTGCTAACGGGAAACGGAGCGGACAGGGGGCGTGCCAGCGCGACATCAGACCGGGGCCGGACGGCGGCCCCCACCGGCGACAGGGTTTTTACGGTGTAACGGAATTGAACTCCGTTCCGGTAAATCGCCGGGTGAGTTGATCGGTCACCAGACCCCCCCCCCCCCACACACACACACAGCGGGCGGCTGCGTACCTCTCTGATGACGCAGCTGAGACTGATGGACGTGCCACGCTCCACGTGGTACAGCCCGGTGCCCTCGATTGTCGCCACGGGCTGCACCACGCGCAGACGCGTGAAGTATGACAGCTTCCCCTTGTCCGTAGGAATCTGCCGACAAAAGAACGGGAATTAGTCAGTACGGCAATGACAGAATCACTACCGATACGGAAGAACAAGTGGTTTACTGAGCAGTTGAGCACCAATTAAAACTGCCGGCCACAGGTCAGGGTCGCTCTTATTACTGTAGCTGGGTGTGTGCACAGTGACCCACCCACCCGACTACGAGCCGCTACATTCCTACACCTCCAATCATACGGTGTGCCGGCGGCCCGGGGGCGGGCTGCGGCGTCACGCGCTGACGGCGGGCACGCGCCCCAAACACGCGGCCGCGCCGGCCGCGCCGGCCGGCCGGTGGCGCTGTGCACACACGGACGGCGACGACCTCACGCGAGCCGCCGCGCCGCCGTCCATTGATTCCCGGCGAGGTGCGCCCTCCACACGGTCATATCGACCCATTTGTCACCAGTCGACGTCTGTTGAAGGCAGCGGGTGACCCCCGTCCTCTCAGCTCAAGACAGACGCCCCCGCTGCTGACGCCGAGTTCCGGCAACTGTCGGGCTCGATCGCACTCGAGTGGTGGCCAGTTGACACCGCGGGCCGGCCAGCTGTCAGCCGGCCCTTCCACCAGTGTGACACTTGACTGCTGCTTTTGACGGCTGGAACGCACGAGCGGCACTTGCAAGTGCTGCGCACACACAGAAAACTGCGCCGATGGGCTTGAGAGCACATGGGAGCGGCGGCTGTTGTGAAGAGGTCTGAAAATGTGTTGCTGTTTCTGACGGTCGATTCGTGCCACAGTCTCAGGGTTGCTGTGTAGTGTAGGTGTGGTAGGGTTTTGGTACAAGACTGGATAGCGGCGATTCGGTAGCGGGGATGATGGCGCGTCTCCCCACGGAACTTTGTCGTGGAATGTTGTTGGGCAAAATGCCAGGGTATGGCAGAGGCAGCACACTTGTTTCTCATACAGAGACTTATGGCATATTAGGATGTTCTCGTTACTGACGCCTTGGGAGCTACATGCATACTTAAGAAAATAAAACATTTATTGGACTTGGTTTCCTGAGAGGTTGAATACATTTTATGACTGGGTTCAAGGAGTATGGCCTCATAGGTGTGTTACTAGTTCAAACGCTTAGTAAATAAGTAGGTACATTTTCGATGCATACCAATGGCTTTTCCCACTCGCACCATGCCAGTGAAAGCGCATGATTTGTACATTGTGTCGAAAACAGTTGTTGTGCCTCTTCTAGCCGTTGTTTTGTTAAGAAATTTAGTCCGAACCTTTTGATAGGAAGGATTCACAAGGACAGAGCCACGGCTAAGCGAAGCTTGTTGTGGTGACCCTGCCCTCTACCCTCCGATCGCGCAATTCCAGTTATATGGCAGAATTTAGAGTCCAAAGTTTAACGTGCGCACATAGCCGCGCACGGCCGGTCCCCTCTCTGACTTCGCCTGGCTACGGCCTGCCACCAACCGCAACCATACCTGTCAGGAGGCCCATAAATGTCAAGCGCCCGTCGCGCTTCGAACCCGGACTGTTATAACCGGGAACGCGTGCTCTCACCACGCGGAGTCCAACGCTCTACCAACTGAGCTACGGGACCGGTTTGAGCACATGGGTAGCAAAGGTGAAATGATCAAGTAGGTACTTCATTCTAGGTTTGTTTGTACGATAGATGTAATTCGTTGCAGTACGTTAATCCCAATTACGCTAGACGGACCAACATCAACGGTAGCATTCTACCTGCAAAAACTCTACCTTATTTGCTCGATGGTAATATTGATCAGCTTCAGTAGTCGTATTAGAGCATAAACTATGCATGATCCCGGCTGATGCGCAACTAAAAATGACAGATAATCAGCCAAACTACATATGTGGACACGTGTCGGACAGGCTAATTGACTTTTTATTGGCGACAATGTCCGCTAATGGTTTGATTCCTGGCCAGACCGCAGGTCGGCCGCCAAACATGCCGCAAATGGTGCTGGTCACGCACCGTTCGGGGCGGTGTGGCGGCGCCTTGTTCTATGTAGGATGGCACTATATCGCCCATATGCAGAGGAATTATAGTGTTGGATAGTGGGGTATGTACAGGTCTCGCGGGTTTAGCGGTAGGTTTTGCACCTAGAAAATTTAGTGTACTTCAGGCTATATCTTCGTCGACTTAAGCTTTTAAGTGTTGAAGATGCGATCGACTTGTTGAGTAACAAGCCGGCCATGATCGTGTAAAATGGCTTCATCGTAGATCGATTAGTTTCTGAGATATAACCGGAAAAGTGCAAAACCTACCGCTTAATCTCGCGAGACCTGTACTATGTAAGAAATGGCTTGCATCTTTGTTTCATTGCAGATCAAATGCGACCGCTGCCTGTTAATTGACCGCCCCATTCGTTACACACATAAACTAACGGGACTGAACTATTTCCCTCCTGACCATCAGTAGCAGACCGACAGTCAAGTCGACGGCAGACGGCCCCCAATGCCTATCGACCGCGCCGCCACTGACCTGACACTCGTACAGGCCCTCGTCGCGCAGCTGCGCGAAGCTGATCTTGAGCACCCAGTCGTTGTCCGCCTTGACGTGGTAGATCTGGAAGCGCTCGTCGCTGGTGAACACCGTCTTCCCAGTGGTGAGCAGGTGCCAGTCGCGGCGCCGCAGCCACGATACCTGCCGGGGGGTGGGGGGGGGGGGGTGCCAGTTGTCACGCTGCTTCATGTTCTGTGCGTCTAGGTGTGGCACATACCCATTACCCATACTAAGATATTGTGCTGTTGATTTGTTTTCTTTATGTACTATAAGAACAAGAATCAAGTATAAACATAACTGTACATGCTTATGAAAGCGGTGGAAATATTGCAGCTCTTCTCGTATGCCACAACATTACAGGCAACAAGTTTCCTGGTGGGTGGTACCTATTATATTTCATGTTCAACTTTACGATAACACTGATGAAATATCCTCAAGTAACCGGAATTTCTGTTTGATGTGAGCTTTCGACCAGGCGCTGCCTTTTACCCATTTCCCCTCCTGTGTTTACTGCACAGAGCACAGCGGTCTCAGGAGGCGCAGGGATCCCCACTCCCGGTCGGAGCACAAATGGGCCATTCGTGTGCGCCCGAACCCACCGTCACGCTTAGTAAGTCGGCATCCGTAAACTTGAAGGCGTCACAAGTATCCAGAGGCTCAGCAGAACGAAGCCACTAATCGCTCGTGAAATTATCAATTATCATCTGTCATAGCCAGAGCCCTTCTCAAACAGTACTGCCATTCAAAGTGTCAGTTTTCGTCACAGTTCAGTGATTGTTTTAATAATGCTTTGCATTTGTGACGGGTGGTAGGGCGTTGAAGACGGGGTACATGGCTTCTCCAGGCTAAGTCAGTTATCGACTGATGTAAGGCAAAGGTGAGAGTGTTGCATAAGTAAAGGCCAATCCTAAATGTTGCCAGTGTTTTGGTTCGGCCATTCTTCATTCGAGACCGCTAGAGGTTAGTTTGCCCATGACAGGGTCAGACCGTCGATAGATTGCCAGGGGTCAGAGAGGTCATTTGGCGAGCAGCAGGTCAGCCATAAATCAATACAGCGGGCCCAATAAACCGGGCCGGTCGATCCCAGATAGGGAGAACTTTGCCGCTGCAATACAAAAACAGACGGACTCCGCGGGGCGCTGTGCATGACCCTTTGTAGGGAGGGGAAGGCAGGCAGACAGGCAGACAGACAGACAGACAGACAGACAGACAGACAGACAGACAGACAGACAGACAGACAGACAGACACACAGTGGGACATAGTGAACTAATAATAGTGAACTTCTAGCGGCTGATATACATATTTCTTTCAATCTGAAATTTATTTATTCTTCGTTTCAGCCATTTTATTCATATCCTTGATCAAGTCATTTGAGATGTCATTCCCAAGTCATTCGTCGAATGTTTCACATTTCAGCTTATATTTCGGACTCCTTTAGTTCATACATCAGCCTCACTCAATGTTCCGGGTCTCATCAACTTCATATATCACATAAGGTCCTTGTGTAGTTAGCACGCATTTGATAAACTACTAGGAAATTTTTATATTGAAATAGAAGAGTGATTTGTCGATATCTCCACATAATTAGCTCAGACCCCAATGCCATTCAGCTTATTTCCCAGGCCTCATTCAGTTTACATCTCAACGTCACTCAGCCCATAAATACCCCGGCCTCATTCAGGAAATTTGTTTGCCTCATTCAGTCTAGTGCCGAGATGTCTGGAAGGCAGACTCACAGCTGAACCTCATTCAGTGAAGACTTATCGGCTGACATGACCCCGGCCTCGGATTATGTTAGTTTCGATTTCTAGGAGGATGGGATCGGCAGAGAGGGGGCCTTGCCAACGAGGGGAGGGGTGGAGGAACTGTGAGGGGAAGCATTGAGGGAGGGGTATTGGACAGCACGGGAGGAAGTGGGTAAGGGCCGCTGGAGTTAGAGGAGATGCTCGGTGGTGGAGCTGCGGGACGGGAGAGAGCCGCGGACGGAGGGAGGTGTATTGGAATTAGGGGGCTCTGATGGTGAAGCTGGTGGAGCTACGGGACGGGAGAGAGCCGCGAACGGAGGGAGGTGCTCTGACTGGGAGGGGCGGGGACAGAGGGTCGGGATCGGGATGGAGGAGGGACGGGGCCGGGGTCGGAGGCCCGGGACGGTCCGTCACCGGTCCTCTAATATAACCGGCTGTGACTAGCCGGCTATTGGAGCGATATGTCACCGGCCACCCGGCCGGCCAGCACCGCCGAAAATAGCCGCCGCAGCCGGGCCGGCGCTGATGGATGGTGGCGCTAACAAATACACCCCAGCAAACCACCGGTTACCGGGACAGGCCCCACACGGCATCCAATTCACCGGAGATTCTGTCGGAGATCGTGGCAGCACGGCAGCTCACCGTCATTTATAGCAGCGTGGTTGGAAGGGAGTGATACGGATGTGTGAGAGAGCGGGCCAGGGAAGAGTTCGGAATGAAAGGATATTCAAAACAAAGCAGAGCGTCGGGGGCTGGGAAGAAAGAGACGGCGAGAGAAGGGGAGAGAGAGAGAGAGAGAGAGAGAGAGAGAGAGAGAGAGAGAGAGAGAGAGGGGGGAGAGAGAGGGAGAGAGAGAGGGAGAGAGAGAGAGAGTGAGTGAGTGAGTGAGTGAGTGAGTGAGTGAGTGAGTGAGTGAGTGAGTGAGTGAGTGAGTGAGTGAGTGAGTGAGTGAGTGAGTGAGTGAGTGAGTGAGTGAGTGAGTGAGTGAGTGAGTGAGTGAGTGAGTGAGTGAGTGAGTGAGAAAGAGAGAGAGAGAGAGAGAGAGAGAGAGAGAGAGGGGGGAGAGAGCAGGACTGACACAATAGACAAATGCGAGGGGAAGCCGTATAAAACCTTGCAAATAAAAACAATAACGCAGTGAGGAATCTCTGGCTTCGCTCATAAAACTATCTGCTGCTGCTTGGTATCGCCACGACGCTCCGACTGCCGAGTTGATGTGTGCTCTCGGCAGTGTCGTGCCGGGCGGTGGATGGATGCTATACGGCCCGGCTCATGGTGGTGACTGAGTGATATGTGGGCCGTATGGGTCGGCAGGGCCCGCCCCCGGCCCCATCCTGACGTCACGTCCCGCAGTGTCAGCAGGATGGGGCCGATATGGGAACACAGCCGCAGCGCCGCCTCCTTTCAGCGGCGGGTTTCAGAGACAGTGCTGATATTTAGAGGCGGTTGCCAGGGGAGTCGTGGCCATATTTCTGAGCTGGGACAATAGGACCCCGGGGGGAGGCTGCGGGGCACCAGTCACACGCCCACGCGCCGGCTCTGGAGCAGAAGTGTTGGGATTTATGTGCCGATGAAGCACACGGATGGAAATATGACTTATTGACCATGCACTTATGCACTGCTGGTATTGCCATCCTTACTTTTGTCTTCATATCCAATACGCTCTTCACACTTTCCGCTGTAGATATAACGTAAATTCATATTTACACTGGGCCTTTTGATGTTTCTTATCACCTAAACCACTGTAAATTTCACATCTACCGTTGTGCCCTCACAGTTCTTCTCGATGTTCTCACCTCTGTGGGCCTGCACCTGCTGTCGGCGTTGTGTGTTGTTCGTGACCTCCTTCCTGTCCCTGCACCTCCCTCCCACCTCTTTGGGCCTGCCGTCGGAAGTCTGTGCCGGTTGTGACCTCCCACCTGCTCCTGTACTCCCTCTCACCTCTGTGGGCCTGCCGTCGGCGGTCTGTGCTGATGCCGGCTGGCGGCAGTGCAGGAACGCTGGCGTGCCCAGCTGCGCAGTCGTGTTCGTCTCTGTACCGTTCGCTGAGGTGCTCCGCTGAGTGTGCGAGTGCGCGTGCTCTGACGGGCCGTCGAACAGGGAGCCGCTGTGAGCCCAGTGGCGCAGCCGGTTACCGTCTGAAGAACAGAGAAATCATCGTCAGGGGTGCGGCACGAAACGGCGAGGGGTCGGCGGCGGTGATTTGTCCGAATATTTGATCGCTCGCGGATGTATCAAGTAAAAGGAACTTAGCGATCAACCTGAGAAATGTTGAAGTGTTACCTTCTTTATTTCTGATTCGTAGGATGTTATCAATCTAGCATATGCATTTGTTAATAGCTAAGCAACTTCTTCACGATTCCTTTTCAAAGGATTACACTTTATTATTCTACCAAGAGCAGCGTTTGACGTTTGTGAAAATCTCCTCGCTCTATTACCTACATCGGAGTTTCGGCAGCTGAATTTGGTCTCCTATCGACCCCGCCCGACCGTCCGCAGTCTTCTGAGCACGCGGTCCTCGAGCATTGGGCGGCGGTGTGCCTAGTCTGCATCTGGCCCCGGGATGTGATCGGGCATCTCGTCAACTCTGCGGCCCTGCGGCGGCGGGAGCTGACGGAGCCGGAGCCGTGAGCTGACGGAGCCGCGGCGGCCCGCTCCAAACGCCGGAGACAGCAGCTGATTCAGAGCTCAGCGCGTCGAGACTCCACCGCCGAGCTGCCGAGATGAAACGGCAGCCGCGCACCGAATGAAAAACGCCGTGCCTTTTTGTTGACCTGCGCTGCTAAACCTTTGTGCCGACGCCGAGTGACTGGGGCCGGCCTGTGCTGAGGACTCTCGTGTGTAGTGGTGTAAAACCGGCGGACTGCGCCGGCCGAGCCTCACCAGTCCCTCACAGTCGGATCGGAAGGAGGTCTGGGTACGGTGCGGAGCCGCGATCGGCAGTAATGTGCCTTGTGACACTACAGGGCTAGCGTGAGATTCATCGCTATTTTTAATGCCTCCAGCCATTACATTGCAAGCAACTCCACTCGAAGGGAAAAGTCCATATATCGCCAAACGCGCTTTGCGATTCATAGACTTTTCAATTTTGACGCGTCAACATTTCTTTTAAGCTTTTTTTTACTTAAGTTTCTACATATTGCCAAACTTCTGAAAGGAAGTCATTTAGCAGGCAAATAATTCAAAGTACGTTGTGTTTAGAAAATCAACCCGTAGGTATTTGTTCATTCGAATTATTAATGGTATACTTTTCAGAGTCTCAAGAGTAAATGTATTTACTTGTATTTACTTGTATTTACTCTTGAGACTCTGAAAAGTATACCATTAACTTATCAACCTGAGTAAAAGATAAAATGACTTTAAAGTCCCACATTCGAATTATTGTTCGTGTGGTAGGTATGTAATGGAAACATTTCATCAGCATACAAAAAAAGTTTTATATTGGAGCTCAAGTTAACGTTTATATGCATTTGTAAGTTATTATTGTTAATGGTAGGAATTTAGTGTTATAATTAGTATGTAGTATTAGTATTAGTATTATAATTTATAATTATTTTTTAACTCCACACTATCATTCAGTTCCATTATTTTGTCGTAATTCTTTTTATTTCTGCTTGCTTATAAAGTGTGATTTTCCTTCCAAATTTCTTTCATCAATAACTAATTGATAGCAGACTGGTTAGTTTGGGAAGCAGATTGCATTGCAGGCAGTGGTGCTGCACAGACTAATTATATGGTCCAGGCTGCAACTGGGGACTGAAAGCAGAGTGCCATGGCTTGTTGCTTCTTTGTTGCTTCTGCGGGGCTTAGGTCAATACCCGGTCGATGCGCAATCAATCGAGGGTCGATTCAGCCCACACACCCACGCATGGCTAATAGCAAATTTTCCACATTCTCCTTATGTACTAAACAACATACCTACCTACTAATTTGATGCACAAGTATAAAATCACCAACATCAGGAAGCGGATATTTAGCGGATATTAGCCGTTTTCACGACGGGCTATCAGGCGAATGCACCCGATTTGACCAAATCTCCACCTAGTTTCTTTTACAGCAAATATCTTCATTTTATGAATTTATTTCAGTGTTTTAATCGATGATGCTCTCTGAAAATAATTGACAAAGCAGGCATATAAGCAAATAGTGCAACCCTAGCTGATAGCTGCTAAGAGACACACTGAACTTGATTTGACCAAATCTGCACCTAATCTGTACCAGATGTGCACCAAATAAGTACCAGATGGCCGTCGTGAAAACGGCTATTATTGTATCTTTTTATCTTTTGAAATTTTATCTTCTATCATCTATTTATCTTTTGAAAAAAGGAAAATATTGACTAAGTGTCTTTTAACCCGGCAGTTGCTGGGGTATTTCGCCACCCACCGTTTGCTGGGGGGGGGGGGCGTTAAACGCCCCCAGCCGATAACTCGAGAACCAATAGGCGCAGCGGAACGCACGAGGCGGCAAACGAAAGAACGCGACGAGACGCTTCAGATGAGTACTTTAAAGTTGAATTTTGAGGTCACAGGTCGGGTCAAGGTCAGGTCAAATACCTGAAATCGGGCTTTCAGTAGCATGGACTTCAGGACTTCGCAATGGGCGCCTCTCGTCATAAACTCTGTCAAAACGGTGCACAATCCATCATATAAGGCCTACAAGAGTGTCAGCTCCATGTAGGGGTCAGTCAAGCATAGGTCAGGGTCAAGGTCAGGTCAACCGGGTAGGCACATATCCCCGAAAAAATCAAAACTGATATTCGCAGCCTGTGACACATGTTTTATGGGTAATTTGGGGCGTAGAACACGATGGTGACACTCATTTTATCATATGTGTACGTGTTTGGCTCAAAAAGTTGAATTTAAGAAATGCATGTATCATGGTCGTGAAGAAGTCACGAGAAATTGCCGAGATTCTGTTCGAGATTTTGGAAAATGCGGAACGATAATCAATAATCGAAGATAGCCATTTGATTGTTCATGGCATTGGCAGTCTAATGGCGTTTACGGCATGTCTGTATGTCTATTCTGTGATTTTATATGATTTTTTGAACATATGCCGTTTTTGGTCGTAAACTCAGAAATCATGACGTCATTAAAACCTCGATATCTCAAAAATTTCCGACCGATTTTTTTGAAACTTTGTCACAATAAACTTCAATCAATTCCCTACAGGTACCCAAAATTTGGCGCGCCTGCAGCGCGCCGTTTTTTTGCTATGGCCCGGCGAAAAAAGTGGGGGCGTTTAACGCCCCCCCCCCCCAGCAACTCGCGGGTTAATGTCAAGAGATGTCAGTAAGTTGACATTCTCTCCTAATATGCTACTCCCATCAATGATATTGTGAAGTGCGTGGTTGTTCGTTTTCCTCTTCATACAATTCATATAGATGACCATTGACCAGTCACTCTACGACTGCATCGTTTTAATTGCTTGGATTATGGACGAATACCTTCGGGGATCACTATGACATTCAATTTGCCTTCGGTGTCATCCCCGGGATTATGTGGCCGATCCAACAGTTCTGTCGATTTTGCAATGACATCCCGCCGGGAAAATGTTTCAGGATTGCTGATATAGTCAGCTGCGTCAAATGCGCAGATTAATATGTTATGTTCGTGTTATCTGTGTCGCTATGAACAATGAGCTTGCCCTGATTATTAAAATTAAAAATCACTTGTATCATCAGATATGTTTTCTAATGGCAACGAATTTTACTTCGTTGTAAAGGAAAATGACGTGTTTCTCATTGCTCTGATTGTTCTTAATAGTTTTAAACTGTTTTAATTATTGCAACGTTACTCCTTATCGTCATCCAGTGACCTACTCTGTGTGTGTCAGGGACTTAAATTAACCCGCGCCGGGCCGGTGCTCCGTGACTTCCGCGCCGGCCGGGGGAGGGGTGTCTGAACACCACCCCCCGCCCCGTGTAACTCGGCTCCTGGGCCACGTAGCGACACGCGGTAAGCGGCATTCGAAAGAGCGTAAAAAAAATGACGGAAACACCCCAGTCATTTTTTGGATCAGGTCAAAGGTCAGGTCGCCAGAGGTCATCAAAGGTCAAATGTAGTCCATTTCAACAACTTTGGAAACTGCCAACGGCTAACTCGGGAACCAATAGAGCTACAGCGCTGCGGAAAAGCGTATTCGATAGCCCTTTAACAGGCATTTCTGAGCATTGTTCTCAGATTTGACCTCAGGTCAACGGTTTAGCCTCCAGAGGGCAAAAACTGTAAAAATAGCAGTTTTCACGAAGATGGTTTTTCGTCAATAACTTTTGACTCAGGAGAGCCACGACTTTACTGTTGGCAGCATCGTGTTCCTCTCGTCAAGACGCGTCGAATGAACTATTTGTTTACCTTAAAAGGTCATTTTGAAAATTGGCCTCAGGTCAAGGTCATGACCTGACCGGAAAGGGTCATGTTGCATATCAGTCGATCCGTATCGTCGAGTTGAATACATCTGACGTGTTTTCATAGCTCTAGCACGTCTTTATCAAAAGTCATAGCCAAAAACTGCTGGTGACCGTTCATGACCTGAGATGACCTCAGGGGCACACAAAGAGTTCACAGGTGCATTTTTCCGATTCAGTGTGTCATGTTTACCTATGAACCGATGTTTGAGAGGGTTTTGAACATCATTCGTCCAAAAGAGGCGCATTTCAATTTTCTCCAATTGACTTATAATGGAAAGGTCGCAAAATTGACCTGACCTTAGGTCACCTATATCAAAATTCCGAGATAAACATTTTTTACATACTGTTACTCTTATCAATCGCTGAACGTTTTAACCTTCCAGGCGGTGGGGGGGGCATTTTTTTGCCCCCCCCCCTTTAGTTTTTTTCGATATATCTCGAGAACCGCTGCGCCGATCGTCACCAAACTTTCAGTACCCTCCCGGGAGTAGCTAGCGCACATGGTGACCAAAAATTTTTCTAAAGGCTGTGATAGGTTGGCCGCTAATGACGTCAGAGTGACGTCATTTCTGCCATTTTCGACCCAAAAAAAGGTTTCGCGGGAAGAGCTGTCAGGCCTATAGCTTTAGAGATACAGAAAAATGTTTCTGACATAAAAGGTGCGGAATCAAGAGGGCTACAAAACTGCTATTTCGGTTTTTCGAATTTTTTGGATTTAAACCCCCAAAAATCAAAAAATAGATTTTTTGAATATAATAGCCGAAAAATCCAACAAGTTTTTTGAATTGCGAAAAAACCGGAATATATGTGATAGTCCCTACCGCCTTCTATCTACATACCAAATTTGAGATCGATACCTCTTTTTTTGGCCAAGTTATAGCGAAAAAAACTGTTCAAAATTGATGACGTCAAATTTTCAAACTCAATTTTCAGCAATTATAGACCTCGTAGCGCAAAACAAAGACCACCATTAGACTCCCCGTGACGAGCTGCATCGAATCAATACCCATTTTATGCAAAAATATCAACTTTGAAATTTGGCCTTTTTTGACCTGACCTTGACCTGACCTCCACCAGAAAGTGACCTAAACCGTACCTGGTGGTCTTATAACCAACACCATTGAGTTGGAAATGAAAAACTGGCCATAAAACATGCATCGCACAACCTTAGTAAAGTTTGGTTCATGTGGTGACCCTTGGTGACCTTTGGTGACCTGACCTGTGACCTGACCTGGTATGACCAGTGACCTCTAATAGCAACATATGTACTAGACAACTGACGCCTTATCGCTGATTTTCGACAAAATGCGTTTTACTCGGTGTTATAGCGCTTTCCTTAGAAGCCCCGTGAACGGTGAAACATTTTATCTTTGACCTGACCTGTGACGTCATCGGTGACCCCGAGGTCAATGGAATTTGGTTTCCTTCGACAAATTTGACAGGGCTATCGAACACCGTTTGAATTTTCCGGATCCGTCAAGTAGTTTCGGAGCTACGGGGGGGGGGCAAAAAAATGCCCCCCCCACCGCGCGGAAGGTGGCCGGGAGGCCCACCGCCTGCCGGGTTAAGGCGATCGTTCAGTCGGTGTAGCTATGACGAGGGTTGAAACTTTTTCTGAGGTGAGGTCATTTGACCTGACTTGGTGACCTGACCTTGAAAGCCCTGGGTCTGAAATTTTTACATCATGTGCGGAAAAGATGTTTAAATTGGTTTTTGAGATATCTGCGAAAAACCGCAGGGGGGAGGGGTGTTCAAACACCCCCAGCCCGGCGTGGGCCTTCCAGGCGGTGGGGGGGGGGGCATTTTTTTGCCCCCCCTTTAGTTTTTTCGATATATCTCGAGAACCGCTGCGCCGATCGTCACCAAACTTTCAGTACCCTCCCGGGAGCAGCTAGCGCACATGGTGACCAAACATTTTTCCAAAGGCTATGATAGGTTGGCGGGTAATGACGTCAGAGTGACGTCATTTTTGCCATTTTCGACCCAAAAAAAGATTTCGCGGGAAGAGCTGTCAGGCCTGCAGCTTTAGAGATACAGAAAAATGTTTCAGACATAAAAGGTGTGAAATTAAAAGAACTACAAAACTGCTATTTCGGTTTTTCGAAGTTTTTGGATTTTGACCCCCAAAAATCAAAAAATAGATTTTTTGAATATAATAGCCGACAAATCCAAAAAAAAAATTTGAATTTCGAAAAAACCGGAATATATGTGATAGCCCCTACCGCCTTCTATCTACATACCAAATTTGAGATCGATACCTCTTTTTTTGGCCAAGTTATAGCGAAAAAACTGTTCAAAATTGATGACGTCAAATTTTCAAACTCAATTTTTAGCAATTCTAGACCTCGTAGCGCAAAACAAGACCACCATTAGACTCCCCGTGACGAGTTGCATCGAATCGATACCCATTTTATGCAAAAACATCAACTTTGAAATTTGACCTTTTTTGACCTGACCTTGACCTGACCTCCACCAGAAAGTGACCTAAACCGTACCTGATGGTCTTATAACCAACACCATTGAGTTGGAAATGAAAAACTGGCCATAAAACATGCATCGCATAACCTTAGTAAAGTTGGGCTCATGTGGTGACCCTTGGTGACCTTTGGTGACCTGACCTGTGACCTGACCTGGTATGACCAGTGACCTCTAATAGCAACATATGTACTAGACAACTGACGCCTTATCGCTGATTTTCGACAAAATGCGTTTTACTCGGTGTTATAGCGCTTTCCCTAGAAGCCCCGTGAACGGTGAAACATTTTATCTTTGACCTGACCTGTGACGTCATCGGTGACCCCGAGGTCAATGAAATTTGGTTTCCTTCAACAAATTTGACAGGGCTATCGAACGCCGTTTGAAATTTCCGGATCCGTCCAGTAGTTTCGGAGATACGGGGGGGGGCAAAAAAGTGCCCCCCCCCCCCCACCGCGCGGAAGGTGGCTGGTAGGCCCACCGCCTGCCGGGTTAAGTGTTGTGGATGTTACACAGTTTGGAACTTGTAAAATGTTTCTAAAGTGAAATGATTTAATGGTACTTTGCAGTATGGACCTCCTGGGTATCCCTTATCCAATTATCGTTTACAAGCTCAAAACGAATTTTCGGACAAAGCTCTGAAACATTGCTGATGCAGCCATGTCAGGTTATGCTATGTAGTTTCATTGGCATTTTACCATACAAACGCGTTCTGGAAATAAGGTTAATATGTCTTCATGAGCAAGGTGCTGGTAAACATTTACGCCATCTCCGCTAGGAGGCTGGGTATTCGTCCAGCCCCGGATTCCAGCAATTAATTTGTCTTCGTCTGCACGGCTAAGTTTGGCGAAGAGCTGCTGCATCAAGTTCGGTGGTGTGTAGTTGGGGGCACTTCACAATTCATCTGGACTCTAACTTTTGGAATCGGTCGAGCGGCCAGCACACCCACTCTCACCATTGAGATGACGCAGATATGTAGGCGAAGCAAGAGAATCAAGACACATGTCTGCGTGCTCGCCTGTCAAAATCATAGATGAATATTGAAGCTGTTTGGTGCGAATATTAGGGTCGTAAAAACAATGACTCATTATCCGCCTAATACTACATATGATATTACAGATACGGCAATGCAGATATTACAAATGGTATGACATATAACGCGGTGCCACGGTAACACGGTGATAGTATGTAAGGCAAACATATCCTGCGGCGCGCACCCTTCATTTCGTGCTTGCAAAGGCACCGTCCAAATAAATTACATAATAAAAATATGCTGAGTTTCATTCTCTTTGTTCTCATCTCTAGTACCTATGTACTATCAGTTTTATACATGCACGCTAATAGCAGTTCTGTGTAGTTTCATTGCGCTGTATTGCTTGTCGACGGCTATGTAGTACTCCCTTAGAACTAACTAATCGATTTCCAAATTGCTCAGGGTGGCGGCGGACGCCTCAGCATGGCGCAGAAGGCGGCGCAATTTACCATTGCTGACTTGAATGAAGCATTCCACTTTGAGAGCAGTTGTGTACATATTTACTGTCAGCTATCGGCTAATTAAGTCGATCACGAATGGGCCATCCATTTACGACCCACCACATAAACATTTTAGTATCGCGGGGCTCATCATCCTGATGGAAAATTGGCGTAGTAACCACAAATAGTCTGAAAATGTGAACTTAAAGAAGGGGGCATAGCCCAGTGTTTTAGAAGCACTGATTAACTGCCATGTCTATCAACTTAGGATGCATAATCATAAAGCAATAAATTGCTTTTGAAACAGAAACTTACCTGGCTCTTCACTTTGCTCCCCTAATCAAGCAGATGAAATAACCACGTTGGCAGGCATTCCGCAATCCCATTTGCTTTATAAATTGCTGAATACTGTGGAATGTAGATGTCGTGGTTATTTTGTGTACCTATCAAATTTTAATTTAGCTCCGGGTAAATGCCTTGACGAAATAACTCCGTGCCTCAGCCACAGTGCATCCTAATACTACAAATCATCTGGGATGCTGGTACATATGTTTTGACAAGGGTCAAGGGAAGCAGGTAGTGTGAACACCAAGGCAAAGGTGTGAAATTATTCATACCGCTTCAGGGAAAGAGGCGCAGTTAATTCTGTATAGACCTCAGCCTTAGTCATCCCGTCATATAATAACGTCCTTGTTTACATCGTTCTAAACGAGTGCCTTAACTAAGACACGGCACGCTACCAACTACTGAGGCGGCATTGACGCGCCTCTAATGAGAGTCGGCACAGCATAACACTTTAATCCACACTATATGGCACTGTTTTCCAGATTGGCTGTTGTGTCCTATACAGCGGCTGGGCTGCGAGTCAGGGACCCAAGGAGAGGGGTCTGGAGAGGGGTCCCGCTTCTGCCGGTGTGCGGAAGCGGGACCCGCTGTGGAGGGGTGCTCCACTCAGTCTAAAGGATCGGGTCACTGCCGGGAGGGACCGGGTGCTGGGCGCAGAGTGTCGCGCGGTGGCAGCGGTGCCGGGCTCAGGTCGAACACCGGGGGTAGGTATATCCCTGCCACAGTGCGACGACGCCATCCAATCAATGCGTGAGCCGGCTCGATTGCAGACAATCATGGCGCGACTGCGCCGACCCCGCCGCGCCCCGATACCAACACCGTGAGAGCCTCTGAAGGATCAGTGCAACTGCAGTACCACCGAGGTGGGTCCAAATTAAAGACACTATACCTTCATTGCGAAAGCTAACACCTGCATCTGTGTGTTCCTTTGTTGTTGTTTTTTTCACTGCCGAATGGCATGTGCTTCCGATTTGTGCATTTACCCTATGAGCTTGGATTTACATAATCTTTGCCAAGTATGATGTTTGCTTGCTCTACTGGATTCCGCGGCGTTTCCTTAAAGAAACATAACACGACGCATAGAAAAGCAAGGGATTTATAACTGAAATGAGGATATGGCACAAACAAACATTCAGAGAGAAAGCGTGCTGCAAAAGGTATTGCCAAATAATCTGTCCGCATTGATCTTGCGACCTTCTACGCCTCGTGTTACCACTAAATTGAATTCCATCCGGAGTTTTATTGGATATAATTCGTGAGATGTTTTTTTCAGCTCACAGACATTGGTAAAGCTTCATACATGAATTATAAATAAAGTAAGGCAAAAACGCACAATACCATGAAATGTTTTTATCTGACATGAAGTAAATGACATTTTCTTCCTTGCACTTATTTCAGCTACGCTTACACGCTTTTGCTCGTTCAACTGTTCTCAACGTACGAAGCTCGGGGTTCATCGTAGTGACGTGTGATGTTTATACCCAGCCTCCTCACTTATTACAGTAGTTACCCCAACAATTTGAACCATTCCTTTGTACTTAATATTACGTTGGACTTGGAGTGCAAACACATGGTTACGTAACAAACACTGCAATAATACAACATGTTTTTGTTTGTTTGTTCAGAAATGCCGTTTTTGTAAGGCAAACAAAGCGAACAATGACAGTCAGAAAATCACTTCCTACTCTCAATAACGCACAGCTTCTACACATACGGCAATAACTCGAGAAATCGAAATGAAAACGTAAAGAAATACTGATTGGTGTCCTGTGGTAAAATCATACGATTCAATGATGGTCGTCTCAGAAAAAGCCTTGGTTCAGACCCAGTGGTAGGCTCTGTTTAACGAGAGCCGTGACCGGTGACATATGTAGGCTAAGGAGTGTCTTCTTACGACGCTGTGACCTCTTCGGCCATAATATTGCCGAATGGCACCTTGCCGACGTGTGATCTTGCTGACCTGTGACCATGCCGACGTATGCCCCTGCTGGCCTGTTTCCTCACCGGCCCTGACGTGTGCGGCCGTGACATCGGTTTGGCAAGGACCTTGGCATGGCATTATCCGGCCCGCCGCCGTGGGGTGACCCCGTTGAGTGAATAGTGTCTGCAGTTGTTTAGCCCTCGGCTCGATCGGCCGGCCCTCCCGTAGAGTGTGATTGATTCGGTGTGACGTGACCATTCAGTAATCGCGATAGGATTGATAACCGATCTCTTTCACTGTCTGTCCCAGACAGAGGTGGGCGGGGAACGGAGAGTGGGCGATAACCGTCGAACGGATACAGGCAGGCGTAGCATTAAAAGGCCCCCGTTTTCGATTACAGCTGGTATTCTGTTCGCTGCTACCCTCGGTAGCTCGGCTCTCGCACGCGGACCCGCACACGCCAGCGTCAGGCTTCCGACTGTATTAACCCGGCAGGCGGTGGGCCTACCAGCCACCTTCCGCGCGGTGGGGGGGGGGCATTTTTTTGCCCCCCCCGTATCTCCGAAACTACTGGACGGATCCGGAAAATTCAAACGGCGTTCGATAGCCCTGTCAAATTTGTCGAAGGAAACCAAATTTCATTGACCTCGGGGTCACCGATGACGTCACAGGTCAGGTCAAAGATAAAATGTTTCACCGTTCACGGGACTTCTAGGGAAAGCGTTATAACACCGAGTAAAACGCATTTTGTCGAAAATCAGCGATAAGGCGTCAGTTGTCTAGTACATATGTTGCTATTAAAGGTCACTGGTCATACCAGGTCAGGTCACAGGTCAGGTCACCAAAGGTCACCAAGGGTCACCACATGAGCCCAACTTTACTAAGGTTATGCGATGCATGTTTTATGGCCAGTTTTTCATTTCCAACTCAATGGTGTTGGTTAGAAGACCATCAGGTACGGTTTAGGTCACTTTCTGGTGGAGGTCAGGTCAAGGTCAGGTCAAAAAAGGTCAAATTTAAAAGTTGATATTTTTGCATAAAACGGGTATCGATTCGATGCAGCTCGTCACGGGGAGTCTAATGGTGGTCTTTGTTTTGCGCTACGAGGTCTAGAATTGCTAAAAATTGAGTTTGAAAATTTGACGTCATCAATTTTGAACAGTTTTTTTGCTATAACTTGGCCAAAAAAAGAGGTATCGATCTCAAATTTAGTATGTAGATAGAAGGCGGTAGGGACTATCACATATATTCCGTTTTTTCGAAATTCAAAAAACTTTTGGGATTTTTTGGCTTTTATATTCAAAAAATCTATTTTTTTATTTTTGGGGGCCAAAATCCAAACAATTCGAAAAACCGAAATAAGAGTTTTGTAGCCCTTTTGATTCCACACCTTTTATGTCTGAAACATTTTTCTGTATCTCTAAAGCTGTAGGCCTGACAGCTCTTCCCGCGAAACCTTTTTTTGGGTCGAAAATGGCAAAAATGACGTCACTCTGACGTCATTAGCGGCCAACCTATCAGAGCCTTTGGGAAAAAATTTTGTCACCATGTGCGCTAGCTGCTCCCGGGAGGGTACTGAAAGTTTGGTGACGATCGGCGCAGCGGTTCTCGAGATATATTGAAAAAACTAAAGGGGGGCAAAAAAATGCCCCCCCCCCACCGCCTGGAAGGAACCCGCGCCCCGCTGGGGGGGGCAGAATCTGCCCCCCCCTCCCGTTGTTCGCCAATAACTTCTAAACGCGTTACGCCAGCGACGTCAAACTTACAGTACCTTATCATACATCAATTTGACACATTCCCTGAAAATTTGAGCGAAATCCGTCGGAAATTTTTTGAGAAATTGACGTTTTAGTGACGTCATGTTCGCCATTTTCGCCTCAAAAACGGCAAAATTTCAAACGCCGCTAACATCTTCATTTGTAAAGGAATCAAGACGTAACAAAAAAGGTTATACGTGATTCTACTTTGTCTATCAAATGGCTATCTCGGTTTTTTGAAAATTTTGGATTTTGGCCCAAATTTTTTCAAAAAAACTGACTTTTTTGTGAAAAGAATTATAAAATCCAAAATTTTGAGTGTATCGAAAAAACCGGAATATATGTCAGAGAACTGCTCTATGTGCACCTACATACCAATTTTTAGAAGAATCGGTTCAAAAATGTGGGAGTTATTCAAAAATTTATGACGTCACGACACACAAAAATTTTGAAAAATGAATTTTTTGGAAGTTCTAGACCTCGTACGGAAACAAAAATAGCACCATTCGATTCGCCGTGAAAAACTGCATCAGATAGACACCTTTTTAGGCCTTAACAACCAACTTCAAAATTTGACCTCACTTGACCTGACCTTAACCTGACCTCGACTTGAAATTCATCCAGAGGTGGTCCAGATCACTTATTGAGTGTGCCTATTCAATTCTATGAGTAAAATGACCCATAAAACATGTGTCGCACATGCCCTTTTCTATATTTTGTTTTTGGTGACCTGACCTGACCTGACCTGACCTTGACCTTGACCTTTGAATGACATTGTATGCAACGAATATTGTCATGGTAGTCTAAGAACACGTTTTGGGCAATCAGCCTCATTCCATTCTTCGGCAACTACGGTGCAAGGCCGATACTGTAGAAACTTGCATTTTGTACCCTTGACCTGACCTTGACCTGACCTCTGACCTACTTAGGCAAAAAAAATTGGGCTCTTAAGATCCGCCTTGTTGCGAGCTTTCGATTGCCGTTTTCCCCGTCTTTCTACGACCATCGGTTCGGAAGTTAGACAGGGGGGGGGCAGAATCTGCCCCCCCCCCCCAGCAGGGCGCGTATGGCTGAATAGCCCAGCGGGGCGCGGGTTAACAAACCGGGCGGGCGGCACTCAGCATATGGCAGCATCATGTGGCAACACTTTGCCTTCATAATGGAACACCTCCCCCCGGGTTAACAAACCTATTTGCAACAAGCCATGATACAAAAAATAAACATCTCCTCCTGGGATATCTGACTGACACGCGCGTCTCATACCCGCAAATCCACTAAATATCTACGAGCATCTTCGCGCGTATCTAATACACTCCAAACTAGATCACTCATAGCTTGTGCACGGTCCCCACCGTACCTGTAACCTGACCGGCTCGCGACGGTTACGACCACTGCGACGAATCGGCGGATCAGCTTTCGGCGACCGACGCGCTGTCTCCGTCACCGTCACCGCGCGGTCTCCGTCACCGTCACCCCCCTCCGGCGCTCGGCGAGTATCAGCAACCGGCGTTCTTGGCGGCTGTTGATATGGCTGTCGACGTGGCGGCTGTCGTGACGTCATAGCCGATGACGTTTACTGCTCTGCTTCTGTCGCGGCCGTCGGCGTCCCAGCGGCTGCTCCTGCCAGAGCCGCGGTGGGATCCTGTGCTGGAACCTCCAGCGCCGCGCGCGCCGGCCCGCCGTTGGCGGTGACGAGCGGGCGCAGCGGGCGCAGGAAACGTCTGTTGCGCCAGTATATGCGCCCGGATGGCGTGCGCACCAGGAAACTGCGTCGCTCCTTGCTGATGCCACTGATGATGCCTGTGCAGTCCCACAGGCCCGTGCGGTGATCTTGCATCAGCACATGCTGTCCCAGCTGTAGAGGGCGATGTGAGCGCGCAGAGGAGTTGTAGCGCTCCGCCTCCTTGCGTCTCTGTTCTGTGACTTGTCTGTCGACCTCATCGGCACGTTCCAGCCAGCACTTGGCGAACGAACGCTGATGAGCCGGAATCCTCGATCTCAGCGGGTGACCGAGGAGAATCTGAGCCGGCGATCTCCCGTCTGCTCTTGGAGCGTTCCGCAGCTCCAGTAGTCCCTCGGCGAAGGCGTCTGTGTCGAGATCGCCTCCGACAGTCACCTTCTTGACCAGCCGTTTGACAGCTTTTACTGCCGCCTCTGCATGTCCGTTGGCCTGTGGATAGTGAGGTGACGAGAACTGCTGACGAACACCCCACTTGTCCAGGAATTCCCGGGTCTTCTTCGCCGTGAACTGAGGTCCACCGTCAGTGAGTAGCAGGCACGGAGCTCCGGTAGACGCGAAGGCCTTGCGCAGACTGGTAGTCAGTTGATGGGCTGACGCCGATCTTCCCATGTGGCACACCCACGGCCACCCGGAGAGTCTGTCTACATACACCAGGTATGTGTGTGCTGCGTACTCGAAGAAATCGGCTGACACGACTTCAAAGACTCTAGTCGGTTGAGGTAGCTGTATAATCGGTTCTTTCTGCTGTCTGGGCAGATGTAGCTGGCACCCCTTGCAGCTCTTCACCATGTTCGAGATGTCGTTGTCGATACCTGGCCAGTACACCACTTGTCTGGCTCGTCTTTTGGTCCTGTCTTCTCCTTGATGACTAGCATGCAGTCTCTCTAGAACGTTACGGCGGAGGCTGCTGGGTACGGCAACTCGCTGCCCACAAATGACGATATTGTTGTCCACTGCTAGCCGATCGCGCATGTTCCAGTAGGGATGAAGAAGTGGCTGCAACTGCGACTTGTGCTCAGGGAAGCCGTCCAGCACAGCTGCCCTCAGCTCCAGCAACTCCGGATCCCGCTCCGTAGCTGACCGCACCGCTGTCAGCGTCGCATCTTCGAACGGTGAGGCGTCCGTCCCGTCCACTTCGACACTGGTTATCGCGCGGATGACCTCAGAGCTGTGTGAAGTCAGCTCACGTTCCTCCTTCTTGTCGTCCTCAGAAGGCGCCTCCACAGGGTACCTTGACAGAGCGTCTGGTATAGCGTGAAGCTTCCCCTGGCGCCAGACTGCCACGAAGTTGTAGGGCGCAAGACTTCCTCGAAGTCGCTGAAGACGTGGGTTGGCGATGTCCTGCAGACTCTTCGTGTTGAGAATCGGTATGAGGGGCCTGTGATCTGTGGCAACCTCGAACTGTTGCATGCCTTGCAAGTAGGTGTTGCACTTCCTGGCAGCCCACAGGATGGCCAGCATCTCGACCACGATGACAGCGTATCGGGTTTCAGTGTCTGTCAAAAACCTGGATCCGCACTGAATCAGATGCCACCTTCCATCCTCGTCTTGCTGCCGCAGACTGAAGCCCAATCCCTTCAGACGCGCTGCATCTGTCTCCAAGACCGTCTCCTCTTCGGGTTGAAGAAGCTCAGGACTGGTGGCCTGACCAGTGCTTCCTTCACGTCGTGGAATGCCTTCATGTGCACTTCTGTCCACAGCCATGTGTTCTTGGGACTCAGAAGCTGGCGCAGCGGTTCAGCAGCTTTGGCTACCTCTGGTGAAAAGGAGCCCATCTGATGCACCAGACCTAGAAAGGACCTTAGGTCTGTGACGTTCTCGGCGCTGTGATGCCTCCATCTGTCGGCAGACGAGATCGAGAAGCGTCTGAAACTCTGCCGGCTTCCGATCCTCGCGGTCACCGTCCGACGCGTCACCATTATCACTCTTGGCTACGACGAGCCGTCACACAAACGATCGAAACGCACAAAATTCACTGGTGTGAGCGCACAGTTCCACACTTCACACCGACCGCGCCATATTCTGTTCGCTGCTACCCTCGGTAGCTCGGCTCTCGCACGCGGACCCGCACACGCCAGCGTCAGGCTTCCGACTGTATTAACAAACCGGGCGGGCGGCACTCAGCATATGGCAGCATCATGTGGCAACACTTTGCCTTCATAATGGAACAGCTGGGACTTGGGATTTTGGGATATGAGATAATTCAATTGATTCTGTCTTAAATATTTCAATAGGTGTCTGGATAAACAAATGCCCTGATACTCGTCAGAACTCTGCGCTTTATAATACTTGGACCAAAAATTCATTTCTTTCTTTTTTCCCTTCTCTTTCCTTCTTCTATCCCATTTTTCGTCTGGTCTCTTTTTTATCTGTCTCGTAATCATAATTTACCTTCTATCCTTCCCTCGCTGACCTTTTCGGCGATAATACTCAGCTGCTGAGGCCGGCCACAATTATCGAGACAGAAAGAGGAAGGGAGGAGGGAGATTGGGGCGCTCTCGGGAGCCCGTCTGGCCGCCACTAGTCCAATCTGCTATTTGGTGCAATGTGGCTGACCCGGTGATCCGAGCTCCACTTTCCTCCGTGGTCCAGTCGACGCTGACACATCCAGAGATGCGTCGAATCTTCAGAGACTCAGTCGGAGCCCAGCTCGGGGTGGCAAATTGAACCCGGCTTGGAGAGACTGGACCGTTCCACTCAGCATGGCGCTGACTGCTCCACAGAGCCAGCCCAGCGGCCTGTCGCCACCAACCGCTCAGCCAAGAGTGCTTTGTTTGTCTCCGAGCTCTAGACACCATTCATTTAAGCCCATTTGCGGCTTTATCACTCGTGAAATAAACACCACTGGTGGCCGGGACCGGACTCGCGGAATCCCGAACTCATTTGGTTGCATGAGACCGACCCGGCGGCTCTGCCATTTTGACAAGGACTGACCCGACCCGACACGAATCTCATTGACACGTGTTCGACGTGCCGTCGGCTCTGATCTCATCTGGGCGGCGGCGTATTCCGGAGCGGCGGCCGGCCACCACGTTAGGCCGATTGGCAGTGGCCCAGCGGAAGGTCAACAAGCTCCCCGGAGGCACGTAGCCCGGACCTACACCCCTCTCGGACGCGCCGGGAAGGGTCGCGCTGATTGTGTGGTGTCGGATGACACCAAGAGGGACCTTGAATGGGATTAGACACGTGTGGCTGAATATGAGAGCTTCATAACCAATTCCGCTACATTTTCAGTAAACACAAAATCAGGGGGGGGGGAGAAACAACTGAAAAGCTCCCGACCATGCGCACTACGAACTGAATTGTACTGATATTGGACACGTTTACAATAACATTTGACGGCATAAGAAATGCTATTTTTAGTGCTTGTCACTAGTCAAGCAGTCAAGCGTGTTTTTCATTATTTTTGCTATAGGTACTCGACATCTTGGCTTAGGCTTTCGTAATCATATTTGGTTATTGCATTGCACTTGTTCTTTGCTCCTATATCAGCAAATTACTCTTACGTTTTTACGTTTCTTTGCGTTTTTCAAGGTCTTGTCACTGTCTGGAAGACTCTTAACAAAACTGGCATCACTCTTTCTAAAGTCAAGCAAATCTGTAGAAGTTGTCTCTTCCAAACAACTCAATTCGCAGAGCAATACAAACTGCTCTGTAAGGCGGCCTACTTGGCTCTGTTTTGAAAGCGCTGTTTTGTATTCAGCGGACAAGTACGCTGTGTCGCCAACAGACGCCGGATTACTATTGCTGAGACACTGGCTGCGCTCCGCATACAGAGCTGAATCCGATCCGGTTTCGACAAACAGGCCGGCCATCAGGACAGGATCGGAACCAAAGACTGCACACATTGCTTTCAGAGAGCCGGAGACGTTTTCTCTCGGTGCTGTTTCGTTCGACATTGATCGAATGGATGGCCATCTCAGCGACGCTGCCGGCTACAGGAGGAGCCAAGGGGCACGAGTGGAGCTGATGGCTAGTCTTATTTGGGTCTGAGTGACCTCGGGTGTCCGTTTTCATGCCTTTGAGAATGGTTAAAATGTGACAGAGGCTATAGTACACAACAACCTAACCCAATAAAGCTAGCGGATAGTTGATCGGGATGCTCCGCTAGTTTCCACACCAGTTCCTAGATGGCACTAGTGTAGACGAATGAATTGATACTGTCCCACAAAGCTTGACGCTATCTATTCCAACTTATCCAATATCCATCACGCTGTATGCCTAAGCAACAATTTTGCTGGTAATCGGTGGCATTAAAATACTTGCAACAGTAGTTTAAATCCATGCAAGGCTTGTTCTCAGAATTATACCTAGCCCTTACCTGAACAGCCGATCATGAGAGTGAAGAACACAACGGGAAACATCATGGGCCCCTCCTCTTCCACCCAGCCGTGTTCTGAAACAGAAGGTGGGCTAATGTCAGTGTCTACCTACATTGGAGCAGCGTTGGTGGTGGTGTCGTTTCCGGGGAATGACCCAGCGGTGGCGGTGATAGTTTCTCCTCTCCCGGCCAATGACCGGTCCTTCCGGTGTTCAGACGGCCGAGTTCCCTTGATCTTTCTGAGACGGGGAGAGGAGCTATGGACGTCGCCCACCGAGCCGTGGAGCCGCGGACAGGCGGCGACCAGTTGACATTTGGAATTGGGCCACCCCAGTCTAGCTGCGCACGGCCCCTCCCCAGGATAACCGACGTGCCGTCCGGGCCACACATGTGCCGTCTGGACCAAACTTTGAGTCAGTGTGGCCGGATTCGCGCAGCACCGAGCGGCGACCTCGGCCACGGACGGAGCGGGGGCGGGTGTCGTCAGTCCCCCAACAGAGCAAGGTGGATGACCGCCTGAGGCCCTGTTGCTGACACTCGGAGCCGGGAAGTTGGGCCGCCGTCCTGACAGGCCGCCGGCGCCGTCCTGACGGGCCGCGGAATTGGGCTCTGTAGCTCAGACACTGCGGTCGGGAGACAGGGGAATAAGGTGACAGGCGACCGGTCATCGCCGGGTGGTGCCATGGAGACGAGACGGAGAGACATAGACATGAAGATGGAGAATGGAGATGGAGACGGAAGATTGGGATTTGGTATTGGATGGTACTGGGTATGTGGATGAAGACTAGAGGCATTGCAGTCAAAAGATGACAGATCAAGAGACGACAGAGACGAAAAAGAAGACAGACACTGAGACAGAGACAGAGACGAAGAGGACTGCTATGTTCTGGCGATTGTGTGGTTGCCTCTATAATTCTATATACTCTGGTTATATATTTCATCATAATTGTGGCGACAGTGTGCAACTAGTGGCAATGTTATCAGCCGGCTGCCAAAGACAGCCGACGTCTACCACTTTATCATGCTGGTAACAGAAGGACTGGGGCCCAAGCCCTCTGTTGCATTGCATTTGACGTTACCAATTGATATAAAATATCAATAGCTCTATTCCATGATAAAAGCATCCATTGGATTGATTTTCAATGTATGTTGTAGTGCATACAAGCATGTGGATATGCGATGCCTTTTTATCGTCGTCAAGGCTGAATGGCTCTGAATTGTGAGCCGTCGTGTCACTGATGTATGTTACCTCGTGGAGCTGCTCCAGAACGATAGCTCCTGCAGCGGAGGGAGGGCCGATGGGGGGGGGGGGGGGGAGTGGAGCGGGTCGGCTGATGCGGACGGCAGTTGGCGCGACCATCCGCAGAGGCGATCAGACTCCACCCCGTCCCGGCCGGCCGGCCACCCCGCCCCGCAGCGCAAATGACCCGGAAAGCAGCCGCGCCGATGGAGCCGGCTAGCGCCGCCGTCTGATGGGGCTCAGCAGTCAGCAGTCAGCACCGGCTGATGGAGCTCAGCAGTCAGCGCCGGCTGATGGAGCTCGGCAGTCAGCAGTCGGCATCGGCTGATGGAGCTCAGCAGTCAGAGGTGGCTGATGGAGCTCAGCAGTCAGCGCCGGCTGATGGAGCTCAGCAGTCAGCGCCGGCTGATGGAGCTCAGCAGTCAGAGGTCGCTGATGGAGCTCAGCAGTCAGCGCCGGCTGTCTTGAGTCGACACGCAGTTCGCGACGATTTTTTGCAGTGTTCTGACTCATTTTTGGTTTAGACGCTGCTGTTTGTCACAGATGCCAGGCATGTTTCTGTTTATGCTCAGTTGTTACTTGTTTAATGCCTGACCTGGTCGTCGTCATATCATTTAGCCCAGCTGGACATCCGCTTATCTCGCTGGTTTGATGGCTGGGTGGTTACCCTCTAATCGCAGAAACAGACAATCGTGCCTTATCACGCTGGCGCCACCGGATGCCACATAACGGGGAATGCGGGGGGTCATTTCACCAGCTCACATCAAATCAGCATTAAGCCCAGCCGCGGAATCCCCGGATAGTGGCCGGAGTACTGTAATTACTAATTACTTTGTTTAAATTTGTCACGCCCGAGACGTGGCGTGTGAGTAAATCAGCAATAACAAACACCAGAACAAGCTGAGCTAATGCTTCTACCGGCAGCTACTTTTGAGGCTTTATGGAGAGGTGTGCGTGGCAGCTTGGGCTATTTTATTTTACTCTGCTCTGCTATTTTACCCAAAAAAAAGTTTTCAACGCATTGTGATAGTGGTAAAAATCGCTGATCTAAACTGTTATTAATATGATCACGAGATCCAGTGATTTCGTTTTCATGGCCATGACCTATAGTGTCTGTCACAGCCAGTGCTGCGCGATGAGCGGTCACGCCACGTGCTAGCCGTGATCAATGTCGTGACCGTGACTCGTTTCTCACTGGCCCGTCACATAGCTCTCTGCCTCCCACGATTGGTGGCCCACAAAGAAGAGACCCTGTCGAGGCGGGACGTTTCACACCAGCCCGCGCACATGGCGTGGGCTGGGATCATAAATTTTATCTAATAGAGTGCTCTCTCAGCCTGATCGTCATCTCATCTCATCTGCCCTATCCGTTTTCTCATTTTATGTTTCTATGAAATATGCAATTACCGGGTGTGATTCACGCTTTCACATTTAGGGCCTTGCTTTCACTAATCACCTTTCACTTCATCTCCTCAAGTATCTACAGCCCATACCTCAACCTTTAAACTTTCCTCCCAGTTGACCAGTATGTATGTCATATAAACCTCCCATTATATCCCTCTCAACCACCCATTATATTCCTCTCGCCCTCCCCCTACTCCGCTCACAGTTCAGCGCGCTACAGACAGAGCTCTGCCGCGTCTAAGAATGTTCTGCCGAGGTTCACATCAAAGCTGAACTTTGCTTGTTAACGACTGGATTCCATTACCAGATGTCAGCATCGACTTCTGAAATTTTCAAACACTCGACTCCATTTGATATACGGAAATTTATAAAGTTAGGCCAGCTCCTCGGTAATGTCATTTCTGTCCAGCATAGCTTGATGAAGGAAAGGCTGATGGAAACGAAAAGATTGTCCCCAGAGGGCGATTGTGGTGTTCGAATACATTTCAAAACGCCGCAGTAGCATCGCTGTAATTATTGCGATATTAACTCGGCATAAATTATGCACAACAAAATATTGTATACAAGAGAAGCGGTGACTAAATTAGTCATCACTGTAAAGTGACTGATATGAAGGCATTTGAAATATCAGCGCCGCGACGACGGGGTAAGAGTTATAAGTCGACACTCAATTAAACATGCAAGATCGATCGACTGATGATAACCGTTTAATCGAGTCACAGTTATTTTATCAAAGCGCGGTATCCCTCGATCGCTGCCTAGCACCAGAGCCAAGAGCAGGACCGGCAGCCGGCCCAAAATCTGTGGCAGTGTAAGCCCCGGCCTCGGCTATCGTTTATCGGCTGGTATTTCGACTGGCGATATTACTTTCATCGGGTTGCCAAGGTGGCATGTTTGTACGCTTCCGCCGGCGGATATTGGCCGCCTGTCGGCACTGGCCGCTGCCCGGGGCGGGGGCGGGGGCGGGGGCGGGGGCGGGCGTGAGACGGCCGTCGACAGAGTCCGATTCCGGCCGCCGCTATCGACGAGGCCGCCGGAAGTGTCCGGCCCGCCCGTCGGTCGGCGGGCATCCGGAGTGGGCCGCCCCGCGAGCCGCTACAGCCGCCCTCCCTCGACCAGATACGCCCCAAACGACCGGCCTTTTCCGCAGATACTCCCCAAGTACCGGCTCGTTCGGTCCGAGACGACCCAAACACAGCGCCCATTACGCCGGGACTCCAAATGAAGTTTGGCGCCGGCCGCCTGTTGCAGAAATGCTCCACCACCCTGCCCAGCCGGCTATGGCAGACCGGGGTGGCTCCGACTGAGGTAACCGAGCCTTAGGACGTGGAGTGGGCTGCAGTGTGATGACCGGGTCACCGTCAGGGGCTTTGAAGGCGACCGGGATACCCCCGGTCCACCGAGACCGCGGACAGAGGGCATCCAATCACAGCCCATGGGACGTCTGCCGCGCTCACCAGACCTTCAGCGCGTCCAAACTTAGCCGAGCGCCGGAGCTGTGCCGTGTCTGACGGCGCCGTGCCGCCTGTGTCTGTCTGTATTGCGTCGCGAGCTGTGCTGGGGGCGGCCCGAGTTCATGACGGCCTCAGAGGCTGGCGGTGGGCAGGCGCGGGCTGTCAGTGCCACCAGTGTGTGCTGATGTGTGGGCTCGTCACTTGCCGTTCTGTGGAGAAGTGGGGGAGCGGCACTCCGGAGTGGAACTATCAGTCGACGTGCCACGGCTCGCCGGTTATAGTTTGAGGCTAAAAGTGTGCAATCTACCGTCTGCCAATGGGGACAGCAGTAGTGGGCTCGTAAGACTGTGATGGGCTGTGATGGGAGCACACACCAGTGAACCGTGATGGTTGCACCGAGTTCACCGCGAGTGTGACGTCAACCGCTGCAGATTGACGTCAAACGCGGCATGAAGTAACCCAATGCTTATTCAGCCAATGTAAATTTGAACTCATCCAAATTTTCAAATGAAATGCAGCTACTTCGTACTTCCAGATTCTCCGTAAACTTTCTCCGTACTTCTAAATCTGGTATTCACCGATATCGTCGCCTTCTTTGGCCGTCTTCTATTTGTGTTTTGAGCCACGCAATAAGTAGGTCTAGCGCTGCGGTTTCTGATAGGCTCTATTGGTGCCACGGCCATGGCCGTGGCACCGAGCCGATAACACCGGCCGCTGGCTGAGTGCCTTCTGTCCCAGTTGGCCGGGCCCGGCACGGTCGGTTTCTGTTCAATCCGAAATGACCCAACATGGCAACTGTGCGGTCACGGCCTGTCGGAGCCGCCGCCGCCGCCGCCGCAGCCGCCGACCGTCCAAGTTGGCCAATTTGCCGGCCCGCTCCGTCCCACTGTGGGCGGGCCGGCGGAATTGGCGGCCGCCGACGGGCTGCGGCTCCACGGCGGCGACATGCCCCGAGCAGGACCGAGCCGGATGGTCGCAGTCCGCAGATGCTCTGAGCAGGTCTGGACTGGATGGTCACAGACGCTCTGAGCAGGGCGAGTAGCGAGACAGCCACAGACTCCGAACCGGATTGGACAGGACGGACCGATATAACCCGGCACATAACGACAACTGGTGACACTTTATTATAATGGAATGACATCAACCAATTATATGATTCGTGCTGTTAACCATGAGAAGTTTATTTCATCGTACTGTCGTATAAATGGTCGCTGTTTATAGTCGGCGTAACCGTCAATGCAGCAATCAAACAATTTCGTTCACTACGTTTTAAAGACTCTTACATTACATTACACATTTTCGACTTTCTTAGGACGCCCCAAATCTCTACAAAAGCCCCAAATCTCAAACAATTAATCTTCTGAATGTTCTCATCACGCACAATTCGCCTGAAAATGAACTCTATATACCCCATGCCAATCCATGCCTCTGAAAACGTAGATATACGAGGTCGATCCAATTATTTTGGTGATAGGGCAGCAACGCCGGCGGGCTTGAAATCACCATCGCCAGATCAAATGGCGGCCTGGCATATATTCCAGACAAGAGAGTCTCCTCAGAGAATGGCGTATGGCGTCAGAAATAGCGGCCACTGGGCCGGAAAACTGCAGATGGAATCTTCACCTCCCGGCCGGCCGGATGTCCATGCTCGATATATCATTAACATAAGGACGGCCTAGACACAGCTTGCCACCAAGTTGTGATATAGTGGCTCGTCTTTCTCGGAGGCTTTCCGAAGCCGTCCATATTCATCATCCTCCTCGGCCTTCTCTCGCTGTCGCCCACCCCTCTCGCGTCCTTGGTCCTCCCATGTGCACTGCAGTCGGCTGCTCCTCTCCATGGCTCGGGTAGAGATAGGCCCTCATGGTGCGCCGCCTGTGCTCGCTCGTATGGGCACAGCAGCGGTCACGAAGGCAGGCTAGGTGACCAGCTGGTGGTCATAGCTGTCGAACCACCAGCACCTCGTTGGTGCCAGGAATGGATGCCACTCCAGTTGAAGGTCGTAGTAATCATGAAATATGTAAAACTGCAGGCTTTACATATTTCTTCATCAAAGATGTGCTTCATCACTTTCCATAAAAAACATGGCAATTTTAGTGTTTGATCGGGAATTTGTCCTAGCTGCCAGCATGTAGTGTTTTATTGTTGCCCCGTGCGTTGATTTGGTTTATGTGTTAGGTCACTGCATCAATATTCAAGCATATTGCATTGGCAGATGTGAATTTCTTGTTTTCTTTACACCATGCTTGACTAATACTCGGCTCAATATCTTGCAGCCTGCTGCACGCCTGTAACGTTTCTGGAACCTAACTATTTTGTTTTCGCCTGGCTGGACCTCCGAAACTACCCTGGCCTTGTTTTCCCTTGGCCGTTGCTACTGTGTAATGTTTTTGACCAGTCCAGTGGCTGGTACTTGTACCAGCCTTGGCCTGCGGCTTAGTTTCTAGCACTACACCGGCTTTGTTGTTTGACTCAGTTTCTGTTTCCATGTGCTGTTTATACTTGGCTCAGGTTCTTGTACCGTGCTATGCCTACTCCAGGAACCCTGGAGCTCAGACCGCTGGTCAGACGCCAAAACCATCGATTGAAACTCGACGAGTGACACGGCCCTACGTACCCTCCAATTTGTGCCAGCGATGTTCCCCGCAGTTACGGGACGAGGAAATGATATGTTAGTCAAGTCGTACAACAGCATCGGTGCGGTTAGCTTGTGCGCGCAACCGACTTGTGCGGATATCGACCGTTTAAACCGCACTTGCGCTGAAATTATCACCAGAATGGTATATACGACAGTTATGGACGCAAACCAATGGTGCCCAGGCTTCCCACGATGGTTTGCAATTTGTTTCACAACGCGCCTGTAATAAGTACCTACGTTAGATTGAATAGATA
Source organism: Amphibalanus amphitrite (assembly GCF_019059575.1). Classification (NCBI taxonomy): domain Eukaryota; kingdom Metazoa; phylum Arthropoda; class Thecostraca; order Balanomorpha; family Balanidae; genus Amphibalanus; species Amphibalanus amphitrite. The sequence goes on along the minus strand of NW_024881528.1, from coordinate 1,417,772 downwards.
TCTTTCCATGTGACAAGGCGTGACAAGGCTGCCAAACGAGTCAGACTTGCACCGATGCTGACGACTGTCAGTGCGCTGTCTCGTCCTATTTTCATATATGGAGATACATGCACGTTTTTATGTACAGCAAATATTCGCCATGCCTCCGTGGAAATGCAGCCTCAGAACCTTCAATACATTTTGTTCTCGCTTTTCCGATGATTTATCTATCCCATCGGTATTATCCTAGACCAGAGCAAGCCTTTCGCCAATAGTATTACGCATGACGCATGAGATGATTAGATTCCGCGAACAGGTGGGTGGCCACGATACAAAATCCGCCTGGTGTGTGGCAGTTGTAGGTGTTCTGGTGAGCGGTTACAGCGCGCTACGAACTAGTATGGGCCGCTCGTTTTCACTGGGTCGATGTAAGAGCTGAAAGGCGGCGGGAACGCCGGTGGAAATGAACTTTTTCGTCCAAACCACATGAACGCTGGATTGGAGTTGTGGAGTTGCCGAACTGTAAAAGATTGTACATTTTAGGCATCACCCGTTTCTCTGCAAGTTTGGTGCAGTGGAACTTATACCTACGTCGTTGAAACTTATATCGTATCTAACTACGTGTTCAGTTACAAGTTGCAGCACTTTAAGAAATGGCTGTCCGGACTCCTTCATGTACGCCCACTGCACTTTCGTCTTGCTCCGTGTCCCAACTGAACTTGTCTCAGCTCACAAACCTGAGTACCGCCCAAGTATAAGCTAAGCTGTGTTTCAGCGCCTCGTATTGATTATAGGTATGCCGTATGCAGTTGATAAGAGTCAGTGAAAACATTTTTTATCAGTGATCCTGCACAGAGGTCTCAATTTCCATGCGGTATTGTGCTGTTTTCTGCAGAAGTCTGTTTCTTCTGTGGTATCCAGCAAACCAAGTGAAGTTCTAAACACGTCCCCAGCCTTGCCGCTTACAAATAACAAAGCGCTGCCATTGAGCTGCTGTCAGTGCACAATTGTGGCGCACTAAGACAATGGATATATGACGTCATTGGAGCGACTGAAATACAGCTGATGCGGCACCTCGACCGATATTGCGTCATCAATGCTGCCACTGAGCGCCTTTGTTTTGCACGTCGTTAGTTGTGTGGGCAATGTGTTCATGTCAGGGCTACTGAACCTATTTGTGTGTTTTCATCGTAATATTACATAATCATTACGTCATAATCGTACTGTTATGGTGCAGTATGTTGTAATGCAGGTAGGCACCTACGTCGTTTACCGTTACCGCACGCATTGTGTTTTAAGCGCATGGTGCGTGGCACTGGCGGATCCAGGCTTGCGTTTTGGGGGGGGGGGCAACTCATGCAGGAGCCAAACCTAGGGTACCCCCAAATCCCGTTTTCTCATCGGATTTAGGCCACTTATTTTTCGTCACAGCCCTGACACTATGAATATTTTTTTTTTAACTAAAAAGAAAAATATATAAATGGTAGCCCACCCGACCCATGCCTTTATATTACTTTGTAAACACTTACCATTGCTTTTGTCGACCAGTTAAACCGCTTCGAGTCAGTGCTTGGGTCCCTTTGCGGGCCGGGAGGTGGTAAAACACTTCCTGTCTAACTCGACTCCTGGGCCACGCACTGATTGAACTATGTTTCATTATGGTTTGGGGGAGGGGGCAAACGGGCCACTTTAGGCCTCTGGGAAGGGGGCATGGCCCTAAATGCCCCCTCCCTGGATCCGCAAGTGTAAGAGACCATTGGAGCTGCAGTTGGGTACCTCAGACGTCAGGGTACGCCCTCAGATGTATAGGACTCGCATGGAGACCTCTTATGCTATAGTGGACTGAAAGAACCCAAAGGAGCCTGTCTAGGGCTCCCGGAGATAGACGTGGGCCCTCAGGAGCCCGCCAGAGCCCCCAATGAGGGATAAGTGAGGGATACCAAGTGCCTGCAATTGCATATTGCATAAGCCATAACGCCTTTACAAATCAATATATTATGTATCAGTGGCAGATCTAAGGGGGGCCACATGGTTCATGACCCCCCTTGGTGCCCGGGGGCATCACAGGCCTGTCAGGGGCACCACCGGCCTAGCAGGGGCACCACCAGCCCGCCAGGGGCACCACAGGCCTAGCAAGGGCACCACGGGCCTGTGAGGGGCCCCACAGGCTTGTCAGGGGCACCCCAGGTCTGTCAGGGACACCAGATACCTGCCAGGGGCGCCGCCGGCCTCGCAGGGGCACCATGGGCCTGTCAGGGGCACCAGAGGCCTAGCAGGGGTACCACAGGCCTTACAGGGGCACCACCGGCCTTGCAGGGGCACCTTGGGCCTGTCAGGGGCACCACAGTCCTGTCAGGGCCCAGGGGCACCAGCAGCCTAGCAGGGGCACCACAGGCCTGCCAGGGGCACTACCGGTCTAGCAGGGGCACCACCGGCCTCGCAGGGGCACCATGGGCCTGTCAGGGGCCCCACCGGCCTCGCAGGGGCACCACCGGCCTTGCAGGCATCACGGCATCACGCAGGGGCACCTTGGGCCTGTCGGGGGCATCACGGGCCTGTTGGGGGCACTTTAGGCTTGTCAGGGGCACCACAGTCCTGTCAGGTCCCAGGGGCATCAGCAGCCTAGCAGGGGCACCCTAGGCCCGCCAGAGGCACCACAGGCCTGCCAGGGTCCAGGGGAACCACAGGCCTAGCAAGGGCACCACGGGCCTGTCAGGGGCACCTCCCCCCCCACCCGGATCCGCCAGTGATGCCACACCACGCGAAACACCGCCAACTATCAGCTGCCGCGCAATAAACACATGCCAACAACAGTCTTTTTTTTTAAGGTCGACTCCGCTCGCGCAACTTTTGACTGACCCTCACTGCTACCATATTGCTTCCATATTATACTGTGGAAAGCTTTACTTCACCAAGTGGCTAAAAACCTCCATCAAGGTATATTTTCTTAGCAATTTTTCTGACGTTTTCGGGGGGCCAAACAGGCCACTTTAGGCCTTGGGGGGGGGGGCATGGCCCCCGTGGCCCTCCCCCCTGGATCCGCCAGTGGTGCGTGGTGCTGACTGGCACTCGCTGCCTCTGGAGTGTGGGTGGAATTCTGTCGATATTGTTATTGTGCTACCTTTAGGATTTCAGTTGGCCTCATCCGCTGGCTGTTTCTCTCTCGCTACGTCTGCAGCAATGCAATTTAGATATGGAGATATTGCCATCGCTGCCGATGTAGGTGTGCGCGGGAGCCCGATGGCAGAGATTGGAAGCCAGAGAGCGCCAGAGCAGGCGAGGAAGAGAGGGGCATAATACTGGCGAAATCCGAAAGCATCTGCTATTCCAGAGCCGCATCTGCAGCCCTCTGTGAAATGGAATGCGGCTTTCTGGGCGCGAGCTGGTCTCGCTAAGAATGGCTGCAAAATAGTCTGATCGGCTGCGCTCGACGGCAAGTAAACAGGGCCGGTGTCGGATCGGCGCACAGTGGATGACGCAGCGCCGGAGAGCGGCGGCGCAGCGCCGGAGAGCGGAGGCGCGGCTCGCCCAGCCGGCGCGGCGCGATAACACGGAGATAAACCACGGCCCGGCGACCGATCGCGGTCCGATTAGACCGGCCGCCAGCGGACGGCACCGTCACCGGCGACTTTACCGCACCCAACCCGACACGGCGCCGAGCGAAATTAGCGCCGGCACGTCAATAACAAGGTATCGCCCACTCGATATATAGGGGATTGTCTGCGTGTGTGTTTCGCGGGGAGTAATGCCCAGTGAACTGTCAAAACAATGTCAAAGCGAATAACCCAGGATGATATTTTTCGAACAAATCTGTTATTGAACAGTTTTTTTTTTTTAGACTAAAAGACACACAAGCGACATCCCAACTGAAAATGGTTAGTAACTCCAAAAGAATCTCACTTACTTACTTTGTGGCGGGATGACAGTCAGCAATCGCCGTTACACCTGCAAAGAGAAAAATGGGTCACTTTCAACTATATACCTACTGGATACTCTTGGCATATTAGATATGTAGAAAAGACTAGCTAACAATGTTAAACATTTAGCAGTCCCCAACCTTAAATGTTCGCTAAGGTCACCTAACCTCAACTGCTTATCACACCGGCGGCATTCACGAAACTTGAGTCTCTGTAGCCGGTAGCGTCCTCACAGGTATCCGCTACTGGTTATTGTTTGCTATGGTCTATAAAGTACCATTGATTTCACACTTCGATGAATTGAATCAGTCAGCGGGGAAGCAGTTGACTGCCACGTTACAGATCGTTTGAACCCCTGCCCTTCCAACACTGCACTTTACAAACAACGTCAATATATTTTCCTCCCAGATCAGGCATGGAGACTGTCGCCGATAATGTGGCTGCAATACATCGTGGGGGAAGTCTGTCAGCGCCCGGTTCTCGATGACCATTCCGATAGCCTCGGCCTCGTGTCTCTCTGCTCAACTGGTGATACCACCACCACAACTCACACGAGTGTCCCTCTCCGCCCCCGTGACACACATTACGGGCCGCGGCCGGCGCTGCTGGCCCGTTCCGAGCCCGATCTGACCCGAGCCCTACCCGGTTCTTCCCGATCCGCGGGCCGGCCCGCGATCGGCGGCGGCGGCATCCATGAATGTGGCCGCTCGAGTAATGAGCCGGCGGCCATCGCGCCGAGGGGAAGCGATGAGCAGGAAGCATTACGTGTATGGCTGCAGCTTTAACGACTGGCCCCGGGCCGTTTGGCCTCGCTAACTCGCCAAAGGTTTCGCCCAAGAGCCGAGATGGTGCTGGATGGTTAATGGTGGCCGCCGACTGACCGAATGGCTAATGGTACGCCATTGTGGCGAGTGGGGGCTGCAAACTGCACGGAAAGAGAGCCTGCACTTTCTGAGTGAGGTCATGACCGGCGCAGCTATTTCAGGCGCTACCCGTGAAAGACCTGAGGTCGTATGATATTCTCTTTTCTTTAAATGGTGCAAATGGTGCCGGATTTATAATGACAGAATTTAAAAACAATTATTTTAGATATGAAACAGATTTTAACATATTCAACAGGTCAGCGACATCCAATGGATACATTCTAATCACACATAAAAATCTGGGATATTCTGGATGGCACATTGGCAAACATTTTATATCGCAGCGTGATAAACAATTGCCACAGCTCGTATACCCAGAGGCTAAACCAACAACGAACGAATAAAATCGACATTTTCCTTCATATCTAATGTTTGCTTATCATTGAAAACCGCGACTATATTTGCGTTAGAACACAAAGTAAAAGTAAATCCAATCAAACTTAACGACCCCGAGTAGCCAGTCTGCTGCTAATTCTGATTAACGGCCCGGCCAACGTTATCGTCCCGCCGCGAGCAGTGCACCCCTGCTGCCGACCGAAATACCTACCGTGCGCGTGCCGCGGCGGCCGTAAAACCGATATCGACCAATGGCGGCGGCGACCTTTGGCGGGGCGTGCCGGCACCGTGACCGGTCATCAGTAATCCATCACTCTATCAGTGCACCGAGCAGACGAATCAGCGCCCGGGCCGCCGCGCCGACTGGTGGTCAGGGCAGCCAAGCCTCCCAGGCCACAGCAGTTGGGAAAGTCGCCGGACATACAGACGGGGCTGCTACTGAAAAGCTAGCTGCGCCTCACTGATTTTGGTGCACTTTATTTACCGCTTACTAATTGTTCGTCGAATTCAAATCAATGCTCAATCATTAGGATGAAAAGAAGGGAAAGTTATTTATGGAAATGCGCAGCTGTATAATGAATTCATCCACTTAGGATCTATTTACTTTTTAATATAACTCGTGTTGAGGGGCTTCCCCTATACGAGGCGCATCGGCATATTGATGTAATTTCTCAGAATTTGTTGTGTACGGCTGGCCAACACGGCTGAAAAGTTGTCGATTGGTTCTGAAAACTGAGCCCCAATGTGAGTGTCGGAGAGAGCCGGACGGTGTAGGGGAGGGGGCGGGGAGGGATGGGGTGTGGTGGTTTGCTTGTTGGGCTGCTGTGGGATGATGCAGTGGAGGGGAGGAGGGGAGGGGTGGGAGGGTGTCGGTGGCTGGGCTGTTGTGGACTGTGCAGCCAAACGTCAGGTCAATACTCAACTGACGACTCACCGCCTTCGCCCCATCCCCTCATTTTCTCTGTTCCCGACCCGCTTCTGCCGTTTCGAATCGATATTAATTATCAGCGTGGATAAAACAAGCCACATTCACTGTTCTGAAATAGCCTCCCCACTTACGGCAGTACCCAAAGAACGGTAGCTGGTTGTTCTTACACTGTAGTCTGGTAGCTAATGCAATCAAGGAAGAGTATTAGAGCGACGATCCTATTCCCTAAGCTGCTTACCGTTGGATATTGCGAACATGGCTAAATAAAGCCTACGTTTTATTTGCACAGCTTGAACTCTCCCTAGGAAATATTATATTTATAGTATGCAGCTACATGCTCGCATGACCGTAGTTTATAAATAGAAGGATCCAATGTTCATGAAAGGAAAATATAGAATAGTTTTTGGGAGAGCAGTGGTACCAAAATGCGTACTACCCAAATGTTTGTTTTTACACATTAACAGGACTATTGTGTTTGTTTCGTATACTGTACGACTTCGAATGGCCTGACCGGCCGTATTGTTGTATGTGGGTTCGTCCTAGCGCGCTATTTCGCTTCTGAGGATTTAAGCTGGTAGATAAGCATTGTGAAGTCAAACGAGAGTAAGCACCCCTTCCTGGTCGGCTCGGCTGGCGGCGGCGGCGCCTTGTTATCACTCCCTGAACGGACCATCAACTGCACACGGACCGGCCGACCGACGGTGAGACGACCGGTAAGCCGCGGCCGCTCCCGAGCACCGGAGGAGGGCCTGCTTACGGTCACTAGCTGGGCGCTCCGCCGGTAGTTTACGGACCGGCGGCGGACCGGCGCCGGACGCACCGGACTGAACGGCGAACTCAACAGGACTTCGAACCCAAAAGGACTTTGAATCCAACTGGACCTGCAGCTCTGACTGCAGACCACAGACCAGTGCCGCGCAGACACGACTAGACCAGATCCACGGAAATGAAACTAAGGAAACGACAGTGGACAATAACCATAAGTGGCTGGAGGGCTGGCTTTGTAATTAGCCACCAACAGTTGCAGATGGTAGGGGCTAGAAGCAGATGCTGCTGCAGCACACTAATGGCGGTTTTAAGTGACAGTCGGTGTTCTTTCTCAGCATATTTTTACGTTTTTATTTTATGCCACATGTTATTGGCTTGCTCCAGAGCTGATGCTAGCAGCAATGTGCGCTTTGCCTTTTCAAGATATATTATCGCCTTTTCTAGAACCACTCAATTGTGCATGGCATTCATATGGTGTGTCGAATTTCACACCAGCCTTGTTGGTGGCTGCACCTGAAATTAGAGTCACAATAGCCATGGTTGTGGTTCAGCGTTGGCCATTCATCGTCACAAAGCTCGCTGTCCCGAAATACAGCGCTGACAGGTGTTTTCATCGGGCACTGACGACTGTGGGCGGACTGAGGGCATCCATTGCTGCACCGCTAAACTGGTTAAAAGGCAGCTCTGAAAATTAAGGTGCACTGCAACCACACCATCTCATGGACACTCGCTTGGCGTAACGGTTTTCCTCTTTCATCCTACAGTTCTACGGAAAAACTAATTTAGCTTCAAATGCTCTTATAGGGTGTTCACTAAAAATTGACACAAATTTTGAATAACTGCACATCAAAAGCGAAGCAAGCTATTTCGACGCAACTTACCATAAAGATAAAAGGAACATTTCTCATCATATCGAGCATAAAATTTCACGGATATAATCAAAACTGTCGCGAAGGAGGTCGCTTTAAATAAGGACCACCGAAAGCCCACTGGCAGGCCGTCCCAAAGAAGTGCGTCAATGGGAGAGTCTCGGACGTACAAATACCTAATGAAAACTTATAATGTCGAACTTAGTTACATACTGCATGGTGGAAAGAAAGTTCTATGTGGGTGTGGGAGTCCGAAAAGCTGAAGTGGTGTTATTGCGAAGATATTGACCTGAGGAAAGGTCGGGGCCCCGAAAATGCACGTGGAGGGGCTTTTTGGCACCTCACGGTGCAATGCTGCTGATCAGTAAGGTATCAGCTGTACCAACACGAAGAAGATATAACACACCTGAGGCTAGGCTGAGTAACAAACGGCGTAAATGATTTCTCGAAGCGACCGGGAACAGCATAAGGCAATAGATGTAAATATGCAATGGTCAAGAAAGGGCCAAAAATTTCAGAAAAAAAGTCGAACTATTTAAGGAAGAAAAATTATGTTTTTAGTTAAAGGGTGACAATTAACTAGACAATGGAGTGTTCTGTAGGGATGCTATCGATGACACAAGAGCTAACGTCCATCTAAGTGTCAGTATGCAAGCTAACGTCGGATGCTATGGTGTATGTGTCATTTCAAAGCATATCAGCAGTTCGACTTCATTCCTCCAGGCTGGTCCTATATAATATGATACTTTTGTAGCCAAATTTATCATTTAGTACTAGAAGTTCATGCAAAACAACATATGTAACCAGAAGGCGATCTTCTGGTCCGACCTCGCGCCAGCACACCAACCAACGGGCGCCTTGAGGGCCCCGGCTGATGTAAAAATTCCACTTGGAACGAGGCCCAATAAGCCGTTTGCCACGCCTGAAATTTAAGATATGAGTATCAAATGTGTTTTGCCGAAGGCTATAACGTATGTTGGTGTCTTTAAATTTCATAGAAAATATCAACTGGTAGCTCGTTACCGCCATGAATTGGCCAGATTCACGGTCCACTGGTGCCAGATCATGTGAAATCACTTCCAAGCAAATGTCCAAAAAGAGACCTATGGGGATCAGGCAAATCTGTTGACGCTCTACAGCTTGCAGCAGGTGCAATGCGCTTTACAATAATGTCTCGTTTGTTTAAATCGGTACATTTTTACCGAAGATACAGTCTGCTAAAGTTTGTCTCAATTTTTAGTGAACACATATTATATCGCGGTAACCATCCTTCCTGGGTATAAGGCATCAAATGACCCCATATATAGAGACCAAATTATGCTGGAGTTCAAGTCAACTCGGATTCCGCATAGCAACCAGGCTCGCTTCCGTAATCCCTGATATATTTTATCTCCAGCGTTCATTATTTACTTTTGGCTGTATTGCAGTGACACCACCTTCATACAACATTTCTACTCGTGTTTCTGTTAGGCTGTACCATTGACCTATAATAAGTACTTAATAAGTAATAAGTACTTATTATAGGTCAATGGGCTGTACATCTACTCGTGTTTTTCTTTCTTGCCTGTGCGTTGGGCAATTTTACACGTGCAGAGAATTGCATTATTCCCCGAGAACAGTATCCTGGTTGTTGGTTAGGATGATCAATTCAGCTGGTATGAGTTCACGGTTCAGAGGTCCCTCAGAGATCGTTCGAGGACTGCTATGATATCTAACGCCGGTCAGAATTCGCCCGAGGTCAAACTCGTCGGCCAGCGATCAGCGTCAGGTCAGAGGCTAGAATAGAGATCATGTCTGAGTTCAGAGGTCACTCAGAGGTCGGCGAGAGATCAAATCAGAGGCCTCCTGCAGAGGTCATTTTAAGTCAGTGTCATTTTAAGTCATTTTAAGGCGGCTGATCCTGACCGTGATCCTCGGTCAGGATCAGCCGCCGCGGCCGTGGTCCGCCGTCTTCGTCTGTGAGCTCGGAGCTCGGACTGCGCGTCTCGGTGCGTGACCCCCGGCCATCAGAGTCGGCTGACCCTGCCCCCATTACCGGCCCAGTCAGCCGCCGCCCCCGGCACTGCCTCCCCCTCCCCCCCCCCCGAGCAGTCTGCCCGGTAATAGAGTTCACTCCAATCACAGGCGCGGAGCTGCCGGTCCGACTATAGGGCGGGGACAGCCGCCAGGCGCCGGTGTGGTGTGCCGCTGCAAAATTTCACGGCTTGATATTTCAGCACATGCAGTGAGTGTGAATATGTGACAATCCTGCTCAATCAGTCAAATCTGAAAAGGCGATATTGACAAAATACGTTTTGTGCTGTGTCACGGAAAATGAAGTGCCTTGAACGTCACAGTACATACAGACTAACTATTGTGTCCCCCGTCAAACCCAACAAACACATCGCATCGTATAACACTTGCACACAAAAAAACATCGAGTGTTACTGTCCCATGGCTATGATCATTTTCGTCCTCTCCATTCTGCCACACCATCCGTTCAGCTCACAGGGCATCATCATTCAACCGCTTCAGGATATCACGCGCCCCTCAATCGATCACTCGATCGATCCTCTCACCCCATTGGCACCGTTTTATGACCATTGCGGCGTGTTCTGCTCACCTGCTCCATCAGTCAGTGACGTCACGTCACCGCGATACATCAGTCCGGCTCGGTGCGCCGCCGCGCCGGCCCGGCTCTGGGACTCAGCTGCTATCGCTCAGTAGCACGCCCCGGCCCCATATCGTCACAGACGCGCCGTACCCTCCTTCTCTCCATCCGCGCGTCGTCGCCCGGTCCGCGAGCCATCCGTCATCAGCTTCCAATCGATCGGTACTGCACCATCGCTCATCGCACCAACACCCGCCTCCGAACAAGTCCTGTCCTGCAGGGTCCTCAGAAGTCAGATGTCCTGGTTCGCGCCTGATCTGTCTGCCATTTTTTGCTCCGAGAAGTAGCACTGCCGGCTGCCATATTAGCCGTTTTCACGACGGCCATCTGGTACACATTTGGTGCACATCTGGTACAGATTAGGTGCAGATTTGGTCAAATCAGGTTCAGTGTGTCTCTTAGCAGCTATCAGCTAGGGTTGGACTAATTGCTTATATGCCTGCTTTGTCATATTATCAGAGAGCATCATCGATTAAAATACTGAAATAAATTCATAAAATGAAGATATTTGCTGTAAAAGAGATTAGGTGCAGATTTGGTCAAATCAGGTGCATTCACCGGATAGCCCGTCGTGAAAACGGCTATTATCACGGTCGAATCGTCAGTTAAGGCAAACAGGAAGATCACAAGGATGGCCTTAAATTAGCTGATGTTCACAGAGGTGGAACATGCCAGTCATCCTGCCGCCGCTGCTACTGAGTCGTTTGAGGCCTCGGTAATCATTGATCCGATCTCAATCCATGACAAATAAGAATAATTATTAGAGTCAAACTGTCGTAAGCGACCAAGTCGTAGACAACTTAGAAGCCGTTATTTTTATTTATGTTGTGAACGAGTTTTGTGTGTCTCTGCAGCCATCTTAACTGGTATCAATTTAAAACTTGGACAATTTAATGCTTAACTGGGTGATTGCCAGTGGTCTGAGGGAAATGCATGGTTCACTGAGCCGGTGAATAGCCTCAATTTTGAACCTGTAGCCCATTCTTTGATGACCAGGGATACATGCGTGATGCACCGTGCATAGATGCCATTCATACTTCATATTTCATTCACATTACCAAACGCTTGGGGAAAAATGCGTCCTTGCGCCTCAATATTGTCCGTTATGAATGCCACATCATCTCGTTTAGGTAGGCGAAAAATAATAATTGAGAGATGTTCTCAATGCAAAGCGAGCTTCTTTACTAATATCTGTCAAGGAGACGCGTCTGCTGACATGGTGCAGAGTACGATTTTGTAATTCTCGAACTCATTGAGCTACGACACTGGCCAGTTGACGGACTCGAAGAGCATGCCTCTCGCGGTATTTGAAATAACCTGGCTTAGCATTATCTCGGAACATTCATCATACAAATACCTACATTGCTTTTTTCTCTTGTTTTGCCCAAGCACTATCGGTTGGCCTTCTGTGACAGGTTTGAGCACCGGTCGAAACTTGACAGGAAACCTGTCAGATGTCGGCCACGGCCCACCGATTGGAGCGCGCTCAATGACCGGAGCAGTGAGTTGTCTGGGATCTGTCCGCGCGGTCGCCTGTCCTGTCACGGCCCGCCCACTCTCTGGGGCCACCCAGGCGCCGGTATATTTGACCACCCTGCAGCGACCGGCCCGGCCGGCCGCCGCGACACCGCCGCCGGCCGGCGCCTCAGCTATTTATACCTCCACATTCCCTCAGCGTATGCTAATGAGCACAATGCTGGCTAATGGGCGCCGCCGGCCGGTGTTGTAAGTCGCGTCCCGGCGCTGTGGATCGGCGGCGCAGCGGGAGGCTGAGGAGCGCGAGCCGCCGCCGCGCCCGGTCCGCTGGGCCGCGGGGAGCTCGTCAGAGAACGCCGAACGGCTCTCCAGCGGCGCCGCGTGGGCTGCACAGCGCTGCGGCGGACTGTTGAGACATTCGGGGTGAGCGGGCCGGCTGTACCTAGGCAGAGCGGTGTTTAAAGGTTAGCGGCGCCGCTGCTGAGTGTGCTGTGTCGACGGGTGCAGCCGAACGACCCGGGCCGCATTGAGCCGCTCCGAGCGGCACGTGATCACCGCTTTCCCCGCATGAGGCTGTCGAGGAGGTTCGGGGGTCTCGAAAATCCAAGATGACAAATGTTATTCTTCATACCCGGCTATGCGACCTTAAAGGGACTATCCCACCTTTACATTAGGTTTGAGTTGAGATAGCCAAGTTTGCGGCGAGGTACAGAAACCACTATCTATCTTGGTTGCAACCCCCGCGGCCTCGTGGTGTTGAAGAAATTCGTTCCCTTCATTTGAAAATGAGCCCTGCGCAAGGCCCAATCTCTTAACCATTAACGGTAATCTGATGACTTTATTTGCCTTTTGAACGCCTGTTCAAGTGAAGTATCACTTGATTTACGAATAAGCCAATCAGAGACACTTTTGTTATTGTATGAGCCGAGTCATATTTGAGAGCTAATACCTATATTTGCTGCCAAATTTCCCCCACACTGACATGAAGTAAATCCTTCATTACGTCACAGATCCGATCTAAATGACGTCACGATGAAATGTAAAAGTCGCAATATCTCAAAAAATATACGATGAAAACGCGTAAAAACTTGCAGAATTCGTCACAATATCATGAGTAACGTTTCCGAATCCTAAACGGGACTTTTTTGAAGGTGGGATAGTCCCTTTAAAGTGCGTTGAAATTACCCTGTGTGTATTTACTTATTCGCTTAGGCACTCACGTTCTGCTAACAATTTACGTTGGTGGACTTTTAAGCTCGAAGCAGCAGTCGAAGCGTAACATTTTCAATCATCCGATGGATATCGCACCAACTATAAAGTATGTTACAACATTTATTATTAAACCAAGTGTTCTACTTCTATCTTTAAAGATGCAAATGCCTTTCTTATTTCTAATTCACCAGGAACTTGGCATAATTTTGTGCGTAAACATCTGCAAATCTGGTGAAATCCGCTTAACTTGTTAGGCCGTTCTTCGGCCTGAATGCGTGGAGGACAAGAGCGTTTACTCCTCCAACGTGTCTCCGCCGAGCACAGTGGACGCGGAAGACGGCCGGTGTTGGCAGTTCGCAAAGGTCGAGTCTGCGTTTCAAATCAACCAGTGTTGGAACGCTGGATCCGCGTTGAACGCTGAATCCGCATTCCTTCATGACACATCCCGGAACTATTCAACACTGAAATTCCCACCGGCGCGGCGGGACTGTTCGGGGCTGTGCGTCGCTGATGGCCTGTCGAAGGACTAACGCGCGACTTTGATACGGAGCGCGTCGGACCATTAGGCCGGCTTAGAGCGGCGCCGGCGGAGATTTGCTCTCCTCTAATCCTCATGACGGGCCGGCACAAATGTGGCGGCGCCGACTGTCGGCGCGCCGGCCCGGACCGCTCCGGAGCGCCCCCGGAGCGCCGTCGACGCCGCAGTTCCGCAGCGGCGGCGGCCATCTAGAGGAACGGCTGCGCCGCCGGTGGCCGCCAGCATGGCTCGTGTTCCTGGAAACGGCTGGCGCCAGCGCATGAATGAAAACTGACGACAGGCGACGACGTATGAAGTGGCAGCGCCCTGGCGGCGACGGCACGAAGCCGAGCGAGCTCTTCTAAAAATATTCCACCGTGAATGGAGTGTTTCCATACACAGAAGACGACCGCAGAGTCATTGTTGGACTCGATTTCGTCAGACAGACTCGCTACGACTCTGATACATTCTTAGTCTCGATCGAGAGCGTCAAACTTTGCTGGTCGAGGCCATGGCAAATGATGCGTGACATTCACGGTGGTTCTTGGCGTCTGTGTCGGTGACGTGTGGAGGGGGAGGGGGATGGTTCAGAGGGCCGGGGGCGTGGCGGGGCCTCAGACAGCGACGGATGGTCCAGTCCCGATGGCCGTTGTCGTGAGATTGGCCGGCGCCGAGCGCAATAGATCGCCGCCGACCAGCGCAGAATTAACGGCTAAATCGGCCGGCCGGCCGCTGCCGGACGTCGTCGTCACACAACAGCCATCGGTCGTCGCGGTCGACGCGACGGCAACGACGGCGGCCGGTCCCGAGTCGGCGGCGGTGCGGTCGACGCGGGCCGCGGGGCGGGCCCAGTCGGCCGGATTTTGTCGGCGAGGCTGGCGACGACAGGTCGAGTTTGGCGGCGATCCCCCGGCGGGCGCCGCCGCCGCACGAGAATACATAAGCAGGTGGAAAATCTCGTCCCGGCCTTACCAGTGTAATATTTGGCGCCGCCGCAGCCTCATTTGAATGCCGACACACAGACCATTTGTGTTTTTGGAAATAAACGACCGCGTCGGAGAAAAGACCGCAGAGCTGGAACCTCCAGTGTAATTTGGCGGGACCGTATGAAATGCTCCCCTCATTAAATACTTATCATACATAGAAATGGGACGGGCACAGCGGGTATTAAAAAGCCATGGGTGGTCTGGACAAGTGGAACGCTTCATGAAACATGAACAACGCTGTAAGCTACCGCGACTGTCTTTCTTTTATTCAATGGGGTGAGCCTACTAATGGGGGCCTCAATAAATTTCCAATCCACCAGAGCGAAGCGTTCCCGCAGCCGCTCGCCATATATTCGTCAGGACTGGCAAAGTACAACCTGATAATGTCATACCAAACGCGATGATATGTTCTAGGGCCATTCCACTATGTCGCCTGAGGGAAGGAACTGCCACTATAAAGGCGGTCGGTCGGTCCCCTCAGCCACCCACGCTCCGCCGCGGCAGTGGACCGGCGCGGCGGTCCCTCGACTCGGCCGCGCCGTCTTCTGAGCGTCTCGCGCGACGCGTCGGCACCGCAGTACTGCAGTAATTGGATATCCGTCGACAGATCGCTGACAGATTGCCGACTTACATTCCTATTAGCGCAAACGTCTCGCCGGCGGAGTGCGAGTCGCGCGGTAGTGGGAGGAAAGCCGACTGACCGGACGCCCGATCCCTCACGGCCGCGCATTATCGCACCACTGCCGACATGACGCGGGAGCTGACCGCCCTCCAGATGGACTAGTGACGTCATAGTGACGTGCTACAGCCCTTCAGCACGGCCCGCCGCGAGAGAGGGTTCAGTGGTCGGCGCCGCACGCCCCCTTCTCCCATCCATATAGCGCCTCCTGGCTCCTCTACTGGACAGAGCTTCCTTTTTCCCCACACGGCCAGCGCCGCCGCCGGCCGGAGCAGCGCTGTCACCGCTGGGTTCGCGGAACGGCGCAGCATATTCGGCCGGTTAGCGGCGCCCGGCGCGTCATCCGTCGTCATCGGTCCGGCGGTGTCCCCGCGCGCGGCGTCATCGATCATGGGCGCGGCGGCGGCTGACGCGCGCCCGCCGCCGCCTGTGCCCGAGCCGGGTCGGACCTCGGCGGGAAATGGGCCGCCGGCAGCAGCGGCATCAGGACAGCTTCGGTTCTATTTAGCCGGAGATAGATCGCCGGCCGGCGGCCAGTATTCAGAGATTACATTTCAGTCGATTTCTCCGGGCAGAGATGAACCGACCGCCCGGAATTCTAAAGAAGTCGTAAAACATGATTCAATTAGGGGGATTTTTGCGCTATTGAAACACTTTTCAAGATAAAGTGCGGGTCCACTGATATTTAGTGTGATTTATGGATTCAATGGTGCTAAGAGATCGATCCGATCTTATGAAAGGAAGCATATCTATAAGAAGTATGTAATTGGAACTAAATTCAAGTGTATAAAGCCAGGCCACCATGGCAAGCACATCAAAATCCATGTGTTCTATGTAAAGCGTAAGCGAATGACATGAAACTATATGGAATAAATCTGTCTCGTCTTTAATTCATGCATCTTTGTGATGCATAACATGCCACTCAATTCAACCTTGACCAATTCCTATAGCTGCTTGTGCGTTGAAAGCATCGTGAAAGAGTTGTGTATGTGCCTGTAACGAAAAACGAGCTTTGAATAAGGAAAACAACGGTCTAACCACCCAAACAATGAATTTCAAACGAGAGCCCCACACTGCACTCTTTCAAGCATCAGGTACATATGACCGATCAGCGATGTACTGGTAGGTATGCGCATATGTACAAATGGTAGTTGTTAGGGCTGCAGAGTCGATGGATTTTGGGTGACTCCGAGTTCGACTCCGGCCTAGGTTTCCAAAATCGACTCCCACTCCGACTCCGACCCCGGTCAAAACTGTCGACATTGACTGACTCCGACTCCGGCTCCGACTCCAACTCCGACTCCGCAGCCCTGGTTGTTTGTATTGCATACTTCAGGCCACCATATTCACACACCTAAGAATTACAAGCACACACAACATTCGAACACATTTGCAGGCATCTGCTTTTGTAGCTACTTCCATCCATCTCCGTCTGAATGGCACCGGCTGTGTCAGCACCCGGAACTATTACCGGCCACTCGGCCGTGACAACATTGCTGACGCCTGCGTCTGGCAATTCGACTATGGCGCCGCCGCGTGATGCAACGAAATGGCTTAGAAAAACTGGTGGGCCTTGAGTTCGTCATCAATGAAGCCTTCAGACGCTGACAGTTCGCCTTTACCAAAGTTAACGATACTTTTGAGAAAACATTCTACAACAAAGAGTCTTTTGATTCTTCTAGATTGGTTTCTATAGGTAGACTGAACGAACGCAGCTGGGTCGTTCACAATGGTTGGTAGCGAGTGAATCACCAATGGTGGCGTTTTCGAATGCTGTCAGTAAAGGTCACAGCTATTCTGTATGCCTTTTCAGCCTCAAAATGTAGTAACTCTATTGAGGAAGGCTGCGTGTTTGAGTCCCATCTTCCAAGTCGTTCCCACGTCAAATGGAATGTGAAATAGATTGCCTGACATGCTCGATGAGGATTTCAATTTATCACCCGGGCTGATTTCCGGAAAAGTGGTCGGTGTTTTAACTTCTTCCTCTTCCCTCAGTCCTCTCTACCTCCCATCTCTCCCTCTCTCCCTCTCTCTCTCTCTCTCTCTCTCTCTCGCTCTCTTGTGCTCTATCTCTTGGTAATTCTCTCCTTCTCTCAAGCTGTGTCATTAGCAATCACTCTTTATTAGGCTTTCTCTTTCCCTCTCTCCCTCTTTAGCTCTCGCATCTGCTACCTTTATTTATCCGTCTCTTTGTTCTACATGATATCTACTTGTTGCTCGGTTACTATTCTTCTGGACTTCTCAAACTAGTTTTAAGTACCATTTGTATTAACCTTTCATGTCAAAGTGCAGTTCTAATAATGAGGTGAGTGCCTTGAGCGCAAGTAACAAGAGCAGGTGACATCGGCAGGCATGCAATGCAAAGTCAGGAGAACTTCCTCGGAAATGGAACTTTATCTCAGTTCGCTCTGAGTTTGCGCTGACAAATCTCTGTTCAACTATGTCTCTGGCCTGCAGTCGAAGTTTGCCCATTACGGGGGCCGATTTGACCGGAGCGCTGACCTCGGCGTGGCCTGTGGGCGTGTCAGTCGCTACAGCGTCAGACATTGAAACGCTTTGGCTGGTGTATCGGTTGAGCCAGTCCTTCATCCGGAACAACGGCGTCGCAAACGGTTATACTCTTGATGACATTAGATGCGAATATGAAATAGAACCATTATCGACGGATCTTTACCTATAGTCTTTGGGAGATAGCCTTCATCTGTAAATTCATATTTTTTCCTTCACTTTGCAGGTCACTGTGACGTTCTGTAATCGACCTCGTGCCTAAGTACTTCTTATCATTAGCAATACATCCAGCGCTTAAGATCTCCATGAAATGTCCCTGAATCACATGACTCTAAATATCGTGGCTACCACCTCGGCGGCGGTCATTTCGTTCTAGTGCCGTGCTCTGTGACTGCGCTGGTGTCTGTCTCAAGCGGTCCATTTTTCAGCACCGAGGTCATATCGCGATAGGGTGGAGCCGAGTCAGCGCCTTGACCGTCTGAAGATTGTGTGAGGGACCTGAGCACAGCCGAACAACCCCTCAGGCCTGACCCAGCGATCGACCGACCGACCTACCGACAGGCTGACGGAGCGACTGACAGACAAAACGACAGGCCACCGGACGGTGGTCGGGATTGAATGGTCAAAAGGGCTGGATAGAATTGGCATAATCAGTTTCATTCACTTCAGCAACCTCTTCCCTTCATTTTTGCGTCTATTTGTCCTCTCAGTCGAACCCTCCTGCTCGTCATTTTCTTATCTTTTCCCTCCCTTTTCCACCTCTTTCTCCCTTCTTGTTTTCCATTGTTTTCCCTTCTTCTCTCCCTCATGCTTTTCCTCTTGATACTTCTTTTTTCTTTTGCTTTCTCTTCCTTCTCGGTCTATCCGATCTCGCTCGCTCCACCAAAGAGGTGACGGCAGCAGCGAACCGGAGCTGACGGCATGGCGCTGATGACGTCATGGCCCAGAAACAAGTACCAGCACTCCCGCTAATAAAAAAGAGCAACGAGGACATAAAAAGAGAGCGGGAGGCAACAGGCGTACGGTACGTGGGATAAGAAAAGTGTTAACCCGCGCCCTGATGGGGTCTGCCGAGCAACGCGGTCTGATGGGGGGGGGGCATTTTGCCCCCCCCCCCCTAAGATCTCGAGAACCACGCAACATAGCGACAAGCGGCAAACGGCGTTGGATAGCCCCAATGGGGAACTACCTTGTGACCGAATTTCATTGACCTAGGTCAAACCGATGACGTCACAGGTCAGGTCAAAGGTCGAATTTTCACCGTTTACAGGCATTTCAAGAAATGCGTTGTAAAATCGAGTAAACAGCATTTCAATGGAAATTATCGATGGGGAAATGTTCGTCAAACACATATTTTGCTATTTGAGGTCACTGATACCAGGTCAGGTCACAGAGGTCAGGTCACTGAGGGTCACAAATTAAAAATATCATGTGATGCATGTTTTATGGTCCATTTTATATGCCAAATGCGATTATGTGGGACAGGCAGCCCTTGGGGTCGGTTCAGATTATGTTTTGGTGAAGGTCAGGTCAAGTTCAGGTCAAGGTCAGGTCAAATTAGGTCAAATTTCAAAGTTGATATTTTTGCATAAAACGGGTATCGATTCGATGCAGCTCGTCACGGGTAGCCCAATAGTGGTCTCCGTTTTGCGCTACGTGGTCTAGAATTGCTAAAAATTGAGTTCAAAAATTTGACGTCATCAATTTTTAACAGTTTTTTTCGCTATAACCTGGCCAAAAGAAGAGGTATCGATCTGAAATTTGGTATGTACATAGAAGAGCGAAGGGACTATCACATATGTTCCGTTGTTTTCGAAATTCGAAATTTTTTTGGAAATCTTTAGAGTTTTTCTAAAAAAATCAATTGTTTTGATTTTTGGGGGTCAAAAACCCAAAATTTTGAAAATCCGAGACAGCAGTTTTGTAGCGCCGCCTTTTTTCTATACAACCACATAAAGAACTTTAAAATTGCTTGTTAACTGTAGAATTGGTGAGCGTTTCAAGATGTCATGTTTTTTGCTCATTTTTACTCGAACATGACCTCAGTTTGACCTCAATAACTCCTGACCCGAGGTGACCTGTGACTTGAAATTTTGTGTGAAGGTGTCAAATTGATGCCCGGTAAGGTGCCCAAAATTTGGCGGCGCTGCGCGCCGCCGTTTTCTCGATATTTAAGAAAAACCACAGGGGGGGCCAAAATGCCCCCCCCCATCAAGGCGCGGGTTAATATAAAATGAAAGTAAGAAAAGAAATGAACACACAAAGTAGGTAAAGAGGTTAATGAATAGAACAAGAAACCCTAAATAAAGAAGGGAGTATTAATGAGACAAAGAGAGAGAGAGAGAGAGAGAGAGAGAGAGAGAGAGAGAGAGAGAGAGAGAGAGAGAGAGAGAGAGAGAGAGAGAGAGAGAGTGAGAGAGTGAGAGAGTGAGAGAGAGAGAGAGAGAGAGAGAGAGAGAGAGAGAGAGAGAGAGAGAGAGAGAGAGAGAGAGAGAGAGAGAAACATATGAAGAGAGCATTTTGGTGCCAATTTGCACTTTTAGATGCTGTCACTTCTTATATGGCTGCCGCAGATGACCAATGAATGAAGTTGGCAAACTTTACTGGATGATGTTGAAAGCTGCAGTAGGCTCACATCTGAAGCTCACTCAGTCCTGTATTAATTACCGCCCCACTCGTTAGATCATATTTCGTTAAGTGTAATCTCTACTCATTAACAATCACGATTCAGGTTCACTTCTCGTTGGCGGTCGAGTGGTCAGTGGTCATTGGTCAGTGGTCAGGGCGGTGTGACCTGCCGTTGGTCATTGGTCAGGGCGATGTGGTCTGTGGTCCGTCAGTGGTCAGGGCAGTGTGGTCGGCGGTCGGTCAGTGGTCAGGGCGGTGTGGTCTGTGGTCGTTCAGCGGTCGGCGGCGTGACCACTCAAACCACAGTGTTTGACCAGGGGTCTCCGACGTCGCTTTCCACGAACGAGGTGCGACGCGTCGAGGATCGATCCCGCCCCCCTTCCGCTCCCCTCCCCCTCCCCCCGAGCTACAGTGGTGGGCGAATGGTGGCACCGCACGGGCCGTGCCACCGGGCGCCCATCGGCTACACCGACACTGCCAGCCACCCCTGTCCAGACCCGTCGTCTGACCGCTATATTCCCCCACATCCAGTCAGCCTGGGCGGACGGATGAAGACGAATTCAGCCGCGGCCGCTTCTGACACCCCCGGTAGTGGCGATACCGCGCCGCCATCCGTTTGACAGAGCGGCTGCGAGAGCCGCCCGCCGGCGGGGCGTCCCCCGAGTCGGTGCCGTCAGTCAGGTGCCGCCTGGGACGGGGGTCATCAGCCCTGTATCAGACCAGCTCCGGTGGCGGCACGTGACTCGGAGTGAGCCCAGCAGTCCCCGGGGCACCCGCCAGCCACCAGCCGGCCTGGAAATACAGCCGACAGCTCGGCGACGGGTGCACACTAACAGGACTGATGGAGAGCGACTGAGACTGAATGCACTGACGTGACTGACGTGACTGAGGTAACTAACGGACGGAGGAGGCTGAGGGACTGACGGACTGACGGTATCAACTACCAGTAAAACGCCTTTTGGGCGAAGAACGAGCGAGCGAGATGGTGAGCCCTGCACGTGCGGAAAGGCGAGAGGGTACTTCCAACGGGCTTGTGCAAAGCACCCTTCTAACCGGTCGCTAGCGGTGTGCCAAATTTGAACGCAATCGGCCCAGCCGTTCCTGAGATCTGGAAGCGGCATTCTGCACGTGCGCACGTGCAAACGGGGTCCAAACTGACTTTTGCACGGCACCCTACTAACTGGTCCCCAACCGTGCACCAAATTTGAGCGCAATCGGCCCAGCCGTTCTCGAGATCTGGGAGCGCCCCCTGCACGTGCGCACGTGCAGTAGCACCCTAACCGCAACACATGGGAATGCATTGCCTGGTGGGTGCCTACCTGTATGCCAAGTTTCAGCGAAATCGCCCCAGTAATTACCGAGTTATTGCATTGGGAACAAATTTGGCACCTCTTATTGTTGTATTTTGCACGTGCACTGGGGGTCACTCACATAGATTAAGAGTATCCGACCTTTGGTAGAAGGGATGCAGCTACCCTACAAAAATTACCGCAAGACAATCGCCCAAGCGGCTGCTGAGATATGGGCCTCTCAAAATCACTACTTTTGCAAAACAGCTTGAACACCCTTGACTTTTCACGTGGCACGTGCCACGACGGTCACTGAGATGTATCAAAAGTAGTCAATTACGGGGTAGAAGGGATGGGGCTACCCAGCAAAAAAGACCGCAGGCCAATCGGTCCAGCGGCTGCTGAGATATAAGCCTCTCAAAAGCGTAACAGGCTGGGCCGGGCCGGGCCGGGCCGGGCCGGGCCGCTCATACTGAGATTTTTCCGTTATATTGAAAAGACTCGCTTCGCTCGCTGCGCTCGCTCGCTCGTAATCAACAGATTCAGACGTCTGGCGGCCAGCGCGACTTTAGAACTAACGTGGACTGGCAACTGCAGACTAATCATATCGGTAAGCTTGCCGTAAACAAACTTAAGGTGCAGTTGAAATTGAGGTCAAACAAATGGAAAGAACTAAACCTGGAGCAACATCTTCCTACTAACCGTCACGGAGCAGTGAGACCAGTTTGAATCCGTCTCATGTCTCCTGTTCTGTCTGGTATTATCCCTTCCCTGACTGTTTGACCCTAGCTTGTAAACTCTTTGCTGCTCCATCTACACTGTTCCCTCTGCTTCGGGGAGTAGTTAATTGACGCCACCAGCTGCCGAAGGTGGCACGTTCAGGGGAGCGGATGGCCTCGACCTTTTCACCGCCGGTTACCGAAGCAGACCTCCGGCTCCGTCCCAGCTGTGTCGCAGTCACTCCCACGCGCTCAGCCGACCCGAAATGAGTTAACGCTGTTGACACCAGCCTCCTCTCCTGGGAGCACAGGCAGGCGGTGAGGGGCACTTCCATAGTGTCCTCGGGAGGACTCCCGGGCTGTCCTAGGGTGACCGGCCGAGTGCGGCTGGTACCGATGGCCCGACCGATCCTCACCGGTCCATGCTCCGCTGGTGAGTGGCGGAAGCGGAGGAGGGCCGCCGTCACAGCGGATACCAACGCGGTGTCCGCTGAAGGGCCCTCCAGCGATGAGTGAGCTGGCGCTGCCACCGCCCTCGTCAGCGGCAGCTCGCTATAGACGTGACGCATGGGCGCGCGGCGCGTCACGGAGCCTTTCACCTCATCGAGCAGTCTACAGGGTGTTTCACTAAAAGTGTCAAAAAGTAAATGCTTATTAAAGATATATAAAATATGCAAATCACGTGGTTGCGCACATCGCTTTGTTGCAAATTTTTGGACAATTATGCTTTGTCCATTTAATATTTTTTTACACCCATACGGAGCGAGGGCAGGAGGCCAAAGTTACTAGTCGTTTTTTTTCCTTATGCAGATCAAGAACAGGTTATTTACACCTCAACAGGAGGGGTGAATTACACTTACATTTGGTGCCATCAGAAACATTGAAACCGTACCGACTTTTCTGGAAACGTTTTACTCTCTCACCTCGCTACGTTCCAGATTATAAAAGTTTAAAAAGGCTTCTTAAGAGGTTTAAAAGGCTCCTTCGATGCCAGTTCCAGTCCAAAAAAGGCGGGGTCGCCCCCACCTCTCGGCGGAAACCGTTGAAAAGGTCAGGGTCTTTTTGAGGGCCTTTGAAGATAACAAGAAGCTAATTTCAACATCAGAAATAGCCAAGGCCTTACAAGTTATCAAAAACAGCCACTGTGACGGCTGTAGCCACCAGGAACTGGCTGGACCAGAAGTTCCTGGGCCAAATAATCAGCTGCCTCACCACCCGCCCCCATTGCCAGCGCGAAGCCCCGATCTGTCACCGCTAGACTTCTGGTTCTGGTCAGTGACTCAGTAGCTCTCGCAGAGCTGAGGAAGACTCAAGTCGCATCACTTCGGGAGCTGAAGAGCACAATTCAAGGCTTTGCCGACAGTCTGGACGCTGAATATGAAAATGGGCTGTGAGGCACGTGAGGCACGTGTCCGGAACACGTGCCGAAACGGTGCATCAAAAGAAGGGGCGGATATGTGGAATAGGTTTGAGTGACGGTGATATCGTTGTTATATATTCAAATGTCCAACAATTGCGGATGAAATGATATGCAAATTACCTTAGAAAACATTGTTCTTATGTGCATTATGACCTTTTACTTTTTGACACTTTTAGTGAAACACCCTGTATACTGCGCCGCAGCGGCGGTCGGCCGTGCGCCGCTGGAAGCCGTGGCGCTGTTTGAATACGTGGCCGAGGCAATGTGGCGAAATGTTTGCGATGGGCGGCCAGCGTGGCCGCAGGTTCAGGTAATGTCAATAGTCGTGCTGTCATCTACGAAACACCGATGCTGGTAGCTGGGCCTAGCCTGCATTACGCACATCGTTCTGTGTTGAGTTGCATGTAAACCACTTTGCAGGATAGGGTTACGCGCATTAGACCACGACTTACATGTTCTGCTAAATACTGAGTCAAGCTGCACCGTTGGCTTGTGGATTGTACTCATGTTACAACATATATTTAGAGACTGATGGGTGACTCTGATGTATACCTCAAAATGAGCTATGCTTCGAACTTTACCAAACAATGCACACTTTCTCCAATGTGGCCTAAGAAGGCGCTTCAACCCTATCCGCCTCTAGTGCATTAGCAAAGGTGAATAAAGCCGCGCCTTTTCCTGAATTCTGTCTCAGAATTCGGATTTTCGGAACGTTTTCAGATAGGTCAAGCACGGGTTTTGTTGTGCTATGTTCCAAGCACCAGTTGTTCACTTTGTTCTTTTAATGGGACTTTGACATGCTTGTTCTTCATTATGAGTCAACACATCTGTGTGAAATGTTCATTTGCTCAATCATAACAAAGTGCCTGGTAATGCGCTACGATGGTAATTTAGTTTTAAAAAATCCAAGTCAAAATGCGGAAACACTTCACGTTGACCTAAGCGAGTAGCATGGTGCTGCCGAGCGATAAATCTGACATGACGACCACCTCCATCAGTTTATTGGAGGATATTGATATTGCAATCAATAGCTTATTATTTGACTGGCATTCGACTGAAAATGATCGAGAGGCTCGAGTGCATTTATGAGCATCGTTACGGCATAATGGCAATAAACGAGTTCCTGAGACGTTCTTTTCATGTACAATTGGTAGCCTACCTTTTGACATTATTTGATACCCACAGGCCATAAGGAAATCCGTGCCTTATGACGACGTTTTTCATGAAGCTTCACAAAAGAATAACTTAAGAGACAACAGCTAGGTACCGCCTGCCAGCGATCAGGAAAAATTCAATATTGCATGGACGCCGGCTATAAACCGTAAAATTGCATTATTTTAACCATGGCACAAGGCATTAGAGGCCCACCAGTTTTGTATGACAGCTGTTTTGTGGTGCTGCTGCCCGCCTCCAGGGATCGGGGCGAAACGGTAACGTCGCATCGTACGCAGCATACCGCATCACGAGATGCTCCGAGAGAAATAACTCAGCCGCAACACTAGAGAAGGCCTAGCACGCAGCGACTATCACCATAGTAATGCAGTCAAATGCAGCGTAAAGCGTCCCCACTCGAAGAAACACGACATGATAACAGAAGTTGGTCTGGCGTCAGTCCAGGACCCGTTGACGCGGCACACAAAAACAGGGGGAGCATTCATTCTGGCCAGGGTTCATATTGTCCAGGGTATGATATGCCCAGTGCCGAAGTGGCCAGTGCCTTGAATGGGCCAGAGTTCATATTGTCCCGGGATTGCATGGTCCAAATGTGGCCAACTGGCCTAAATAATACGCACCCAAAAACAGCGACTCTGGCGGGAATGCGGCCCACTGGCAGGGCCGGCTCGGCGCCGCCGCCGCCTGGCGTGGTATACTGTGCCGCATTTCACTAGTGAAATGCGGGACAGCATACCCATTACCCACGCAGGCGCTTTAACTACTCGTGTGTTGCGAACAGTAGGTATACAATACAGGCGCTCTCAGCGAATTGGTGCGTTGGGTGTTTTGAAATCATTACCAGACGGTAAGATGCTAAAACATATGAGAATCAAGCCGCATAGCGAAATTTAAGTGTTTATGTATTGTGTGGAGTAGGAAGGGCAATCTGACGGCTGTATACTACCAATCAATACCTTCCAGACAATACAGCAGCACCAAGTTTTGACGCTTTGCAGAGCCGTCGGGAGTGGATTTCGTCCTCGTTTTGTCGAGACCGGATTCATCAATTACCCGTGATGAGGGCGTTTTGTCACCGCCGTCACAGAAAGGACGTGCCTGCGTCTGCGGCGTTTTTAGGCGCGCTTCTCGGGGCGTGTCGCTGACAACAAACGATCTGACGTGATGTTCACAAATGGCAGCATCAGTCACGCGACCGTTCTGTACAGACTGTGTGGCCTGTGAGTCAAACCGGACTCGCTCTCGTCCTAGCTCTCTCGGCGCCGGCTGCCGAGTCTGGTCGGTGTCTGAGCACGAGCTGGGAATATCCCGAGCGTAGAGAGGTCACAGGGGTCGCTGGGTGACCAGGAAAATAACGAGCCGACGAGCAAAGGTCACGACTGGGTCAGACTGGCTGCGTTACTAGTGAGAGCCAGGATGAGCGTGGGCGTGATAGATAGACAATGCAGCCAATAAAGAACGCTCGTTTGGGCGAGTCTCAGCGTGTGAAGCGATATTGTATATAGCTGATCGATCTGTCTCCAAGTGGGATGACTGTATGTTACTGACCTGTTCGCTGCCTGGGTGGGCCAAAAATAGTCCTCGCCGCTTTTTAGCTGATCTAGATGGAGCTACCAGGCTGACTGGTGCGCCGGTGGCCACTCGTGTCTTATCCTGAAAGGGAACACCAGAAAAGATGCGTCAAAGCGAGCTGCAGGTTGCTCTGGAACAAAAATAAACAAGTAATGGTGTTGAGCTGTGAAGAAATGCCAGAAACTCATATTGTTTGACTGTGCCCCATAGGCGGCGGAATGGGGGGGGGGGCACCGGGGCACCGTGCTCCCCTTTGATTTTGGCATTTTAACATTAGCTCTATGGGCGTTGCATGGAAAAATGGGACCAAAAGTCGGCAGTGCCCCCCCCCCCTTAATTGAAGGTGTTCCGCCGCCACTGCTCTGCCCCCAAGTCAAACCGTATATGTAGACCGTCGCGGTTTTTAATCGGTTTAACCAATGTCCGTTACAGGTTTGACTGGGTTTCTGACGCTATATTTTTAGTGTCTCAGTGTTACCGTGAGTATAGATCTATGCATCCGCCGGTGTAGTCTGGCGCCTTGTATCAGTTCCGTCCCGACCGGCGGTGTGTCCTACCCGGCCGCCTGCCAGACACGCCTGTAAATCGACCCGTATCCCCGCCCTCCCCCGACCCTCCCCCGCGCCTGTCCGGAGGCGCCGGCGCCGGCTGGTTTCCCTCTGGACGCAGTCACGTGGCCTGTCAGCCCCTCGGTCACGTGAGTCACGTGACATGTCAGCTCCCCACAGACCAGGCCCGGCTCGGAGAGCCGGAGAGGCAGCCGAGGTCTCAGAGCTCGTCTGTCGCCGGCGGTGACACAAGAATGCTCACAGTAGCCGGCCGGCCGGTCAGGAACGCACACTTCTTCTCGGCGTCTGACCACGATTGATCACGGCCGCCTGGTAACGAGACGGCGACCGAAACGCATAGGCATTGGCCAGATTCCTGCGATTGTTCAGGATCAGCGATGACCCGGGTTTCTTTTGTCAAACACACAGCGAAGTAGCACTTCTGCGGCGAAGAGGACCGCCGCCAATGTGGCCGTTGAAGTCAGAAGAGTTTTAAATCCTGACTTGAGTGCACAGTTTGCATTTGCTACTGCCATAGCTGAGGGTCGTGTTGAATTCGTTGGCTTCCAGACCACAGGCCCCACCACTTCTCGAATCTCGAGGGTTTCTGGGGATGGTTGTTGGCAGACGGGAGGATCTTGAGGTGGTTTGTTCCACAGCTAGAGTGTGCTGGAGGGCTGTTCTGTCTGGCTCGCTGTCACGAAGAGATTCATTTATGGGCTTACTTCCGCCGGCATATTAACTGCTGCTAGATGAGATCCTAGGATGTTGTAGCGAAAAAGAGTCTACCTTGTTGGATATAAAAGCGGCCTGTATAAAATGCAGAGGGCCTGTGGCACTTTGTATCCTGTATAGTGCGTAGGCACAGTAATAATGGATTTAAAGCGTTTGCAGTCATTGGAGATGCCGTGCCCATTATTGGCGAAAGTGTGTCACATGGGATGTTATGCAATGCTTGACTTTTGATCCACTCCTAATGGATTCAACTTGCATCCGCACATCGATAATGAGTTTTGAACAGCATCATTAGCAAAACGATATCGCAAACTTCACTTATTATCATTTGAATAATAATTAGCCTACTTGATATTTTTACGAAGTTATCTGTACGTCTCGCAAAACTTTATCTAATATTACTTATCAGCTCTAACCTCATCAGTACAGTCACATAAATCCAATTGGTTCTCATTCCGTCCGAAAGCTAGGGCTGTCTTGCTGCCCTGTCAATTCTCACGGGAAGACGGCCGACGATTGTTGCCGTGTTGGTCCGACGGCACGTGGCACACTGTCGGCAGCGACAGCGGCCCGCGGCCGCTTAGGACTGCCCGGGGACAGGCCGGGAACAGCCCGGGACTTTTGGGACCGTCTCGGCCGCCTGTGTCGCCGGTCCTGTTACATCCGGCTCTGTGACTGATCACCGGCATTATTGCCGACGAGGGCTCAGCGAGGCACCGGCAAGATCTGTATCTCGCCGGGGGCGCACGAGCACAAACTGACGCGGGGCCCCACCCCCAGCCATGAGCACACAGTGACCGATTTTCATCAACTGTTTGGCCATGTTTCGGCGGCGGAGGCGGTGGCGAGTGTGTGCGCCCGCTCGTCGCTGCTGCGGTCACCAGTATTTACCGAGTCAACAGTGCGCCGACCAAAAACACCGTCCCAGGCAACTGGCGCCGACCAAAAACACCGTCCCAGGCAACTGGCGCCGACCAAAAACACCGTCCCAGGCAACTGGCGCCGCGCCGGTCGGCTGGGTCGGGCCAAGGCCGCCTCGCCGCCCTGACCTCGTACACAGACAGAGCTGACGGTTTGAGCTGAGACTGCAGAGGTCAAAAAAACTTCCTACTCGGTTACATTGTAGGCGACAGAAGCTGGCAGGCACCAGAGACATTTGGTGACAAAGTCACGAAAATGGTTAACACACTGCATCGCATTTGTTGACGGCGTTTGCGCACACTGCTAGCGAACAGACTAACCAGCCAATCCGCGGCGAGAATAACCCTGAGCGAACCAATCGGATGCTGGTGACACGAGGGGACAACGCTGAGCTGACGCCCCAGCCGCCAGGGAGCCTTCACTGTGGATTTTGTAGGCCCCAGGAGCCAACGCATCAAAGATTTTGAGCGGGCCTTTTCGGCGAGAGGTATAGGTACTGTGATCATGAACACGTAGCAAAACAGGAGTGGACTCTCGCGAGTAGTGCTCAGTGCTTGTCCAATTTTCAAACAAGTTTGAATGCTTTCAAGAAAGGGACTGGCGCCGTGATGAAAGCTGAGTTGTATTGTGGTTATGATTTTTTTCTGTTTTAAGCAAGGCAGGACCTAACACTGGAAGTAAGGAATCTTGGGTTGTCTAATTTTGCTGGTTTGGGTACTTGTAAGTTGGATATAACAACGCTAGCCCTGTGGGTATCAAAAGCAAGGCTATTTGGATTTGTTGCCTGATTTTGAAACACTTGCCAAAGCTGTCAATGAATAGGTGTTTTGTGTTACTATTGACACAACTTTCATTTTGATTTTAATTTGTTCAGCCCTAGAAGAGCAGGAATTTCAATTTTCATTGGCTAGTAAAAGTATACCAGTCCAAGGACTCCGAAAAAAATGTTGTAGGTTGGTATGTAGGTTGTAAGCTGGGAGGTTGTAGGCTGGTAGGTTTTCTGTTTTGTGTTGGTATGTTGTAGGTAGGTTGTAGGTTAGAAGGTAGGTATGTAAGTTTGGTTCAGGCTTAATTGTTTTCCTTCATTCCGACTTCTACTCTTTTACTCTTGCGTAAAGTGTTTGAGAAGTCTGAATGAAAGAAAAACATCATTACCTAACCTAATCTTACTTTCTACCCTTTCACCTATTACCTACCAGCCTACAGCCTATCTACCTTCTACCTACCTGTACCTACAAGTTAAAACTTCCTTACCTTAAACCTGCCAACTGACAAGCTCTGAAGCATACAACCCACCTACCTAGCACCTACACCTTTTTTATTTTGGCTTATTGTACACATACTAGTACCAAAAAATCTAATGATTATAATTTTTGTTTAATAAAATTAGTGGCATTGATGTAGAAAAGGAACCTTTTGCAACATGTTGCATAGGTAGGTATATTGTATTGTACATAGGCACCTATTATTTGTTATGTCATAACAGGTGTGAAATCTCACCATATGGAACACAAATCTAAATGTATTATGGAAAAATGTAAAATAGAATGTCAGCAATTCTTAAATGCATCTGCACAAGATTAGTTACACATGCATTCAGTGTCCCAAAGTTGAGTTTTGGCTGGGGTGTCAGAGGGGGATATTATCCACCAAAAAGGGGTAAAGGGTGGAAACTGGAAACTGCTGGTTAGATTTGATACAAAAAGAGTGAGAAAAGATCAAAAGCATTTATTTTTATCCATGAGTATCTATGATCATAAACCAACTCCAAGTATCCACACAACTCAGTCCACCACACCTGCCCACCTGTCCAAGTCCACCACACCTGAACTGCCTTTTGAGGTAGCAAGGTGTTCTTGGCTGAGAGTTAACTGCTCTTAGAAATTGATGGTGAGAGTGGCAAATGAATCTGAATCTCAGTATTTCCCACCCAAATCAACAAATTTTGGGACACTGTAATAATACATTATCCAGGTTTAGGGCCACACTAACATTGACGACACTAACATTAACATTGGCCTAATGAATCCTATAATTTTTCAAATTTTACCACCCTAGTGCAACACTTATCCGGCCTCCGGGGGCAGGGGACACAAAGGGGGTTGGAAAATTTTGTAGGTGACACAAAATAAGTTTTTTTGACCTCTGTGAGACTGGTTGTGGTGGCTGGCCAGCGCGACAGCTGCGGGATCTTACACTGGGTAAGTGAGGCGACTGCTGGTCCGCACTGAGTGGATATGTGTTGGCTGGCTAGCGGCTGCTGATTGCTACTTTGTTGGTTATTGGTGGGCGGGTGCGGCGGCTCGACGCTCGTCACACTTAGTGGCTGCGACGGCTCCTACCAGACAGCTGACATCGGTTTACGGTGACAATCACGCGTCCAGACAACTGTGGTGAAGATGTGATGGCGAGGGCACGGATGCCGCTAGTGACCTGGGGATGGAAAGGTGCAATGGGAAACACGGGTTCTCTGATATATTGAGATACTGGTTTCCACTGCAGGTCCACGGCTGGAAAGGTGTAGTAAACTGCTGGAAATGCACTGAGCTGTACCGCTGGCTCACTGCTGAGAAGGTATAGGAATGTTCTATTGGCTCACTGCTGATAAGGTGCTGGAGTGTGATTGGTTCACTGCACTGGAAACGTACTGAGGTGTACTGCTGGTCGAGTGATGTGGGAGGTGAAGTAGGAGGTGATGTAGGAGTGAGTGAGGTAGGCGGTGCAATCAGTTGGGAGCGACCAGTGATGCAACTGAATGCTGATGTTAAGATATTAGTTTGAATTTTGAACATTCTGCTTCGTTGATGCGTGGAAAATCCTCTAGAGGTGGCGCCAGGCCTTTGTGCTTGAAATTAGAGATAGCTTTAAACGCGCCGTTAGATTTACTCCGACTTAAAAAGATACTCAGCGACTACCTAGTTCTTCTAAGCATCAATTTAAGCAAATACATATTCAATAAGGGCTCTTAACCGATCAGGCTATTCAGCGAGCTTGATATTGGCTCCTTTATTATTGCTAGGCATACACGATCGTGGCGATTCGTGCACGGTAGTAATATCGTCCAACGGAAATCTCCGCATGTTGTGAGACGATTACGGCAGGCGAGCATTGCCAAACACAAATTGCCACCGGCGTTATGGAGTTGGAGTCAATTGCCGGCAGTGTACACGCTCGTCGGGGGCCTGCCGGCGGTCCGAAACGGCGCCATCAGCGGGTCGACTATTGGAACCGGCTCGGCGGCGCGGCGCCCGTCGCCCGCCGGTGAGCCGACACGCCGAATTCGTCGCAACTGCGCCAGACGGGTGGCTGTCGACAGCTGGTCCCAGTGGGCCCCCACAGCAGTGTACACAGAGTCGGGTCACGTCCGCAAAAATATACTGGCCACTCCGGCGTTACGATGTCCAAATTTCAATCCAGCCGAGCCGTTCATTCACTTCAGAATAGCTGCCATCGCGCCGGGCAGTTTGTAACATATCTCGCGGAACTCATTTTATCCGCGCTGAAAGATACTGACGGTGAGAAACAGCCCCGATGGTTTTGTTGTTTTGAACTGACCCTTTTTATTGCCTCCATTGATAAATTTCAGCATCGCAATAGGGTAAGTACCATTTGTACTTTTTTCAAGTATGTATTAACGAACGATCGTGACATGTCATCACAGTCACTTCACCGCGACCCGAGCGGCCATCACAGCGTCGTCGTTGGCTTCATCGAAGAAAAACCGCAGTACCATTTGTACTTAGTTCAATGACATAATTCACTTGAATGGGTGCCTACTTAGGGATAAATTTAGACATGAGGCTTTTGAACCAGTGTTCGCCACGGGCCCCAAAATCCCCAGCCCAGCCCGGCCCGGGCCCATGGGTTCAGAGCCCGGCCCAGCCCGTAGCCCGCTCTTGGCAAATATGTCCAAGCCCAGCCCGGCCCGGCCCGTCAAAAATAGCAATCTAGTTATTGTCTTAGTCTATTGCTATAATAAGCATGATTGATTACACTATTTTGAGAACAATTCAAATTGCATGAATATTAACATGGCAATCATGACTCCCTTCTTTTCAATGAATATAATCATTTCAAGTACCTATGGCACAAATCTTAACAGTAACAGCAAGCACCTCAGTCAATTAGGTCATGATTACACACCTATAAAAGTTCACATGATTATATTAACTACATTCTATGAGTAAAGTTATCTTGCAAGCTGATGTGTGAACATTATCATGCATAATTGGTGACTCTAATGCATACTTGAAGGAAGTATTTGCAACTTACTCTATACTTCCCAGCACTTACCAGCAGAAAAAAAGCTTGACTTATGGGAATTGATGAATCTGTCTGGGATTGACCTTGCTGTTAAATTCACTCCATTGATGCTGCAATATCAAAAGCCTGAGAAAGGATACAAAATAGGTGACACTAGCTTTAGCACTGTCTTCCAAAAAAGAGAAAATCCATTCATTTATCAGCAAAACTGATTTAATCTATTTTCAATTCATGCCCACGTGTCAACCGAATCTCTGTGGACAACTATCTGCTGCTTTCCTTGCTATTTTATGTTAGGCTCTTTTCAAGATATGGATATCGCTAGCAGCGTATGCAGAAAACATGGTGAGCTTGAAATGTCATTGGGTACTTTTGCGACTTTTACGCATCATCATCATCAATTGAAAATGAGCGAACACTTCTTGATTGTCGCAGCTGCGGCAGGTAGCGATTCTGACCAATTGTATAATAAAACATATATGATCAAGTTTTTATTTTGTTTTTCGTTTGAGTTTTCAGTCTTCGTGATTTAGGTTTTATTTTTTATTTGTTTTATTTTGTTTTTCACCTTGATACTTACTTAAAAAACGTATTTATTTGATATACTGTTGTGTATACTACCTAGTTGCCGCCACATAAACATAGCGCCATGGATCGCAAATTTTGTTGAGAAGGGGCTGGTTCGTTGTTGTTGTGATTTATTTTGACAAATTTATGGACATTTAACTTTTATTAACAAACTAATGATGCTAGAGATTCTCTGATCTTTTTGGTTGCGGAATTTTTATGAAAACCCTCCTATGTGTGACATGATGTAATATTGGATAATTCTCAAGATTCCCAAAATTCAATATCAAGTAAGTTTTCTTTCACATTGCTTAAATTTGGTTTAGTTTTAGTATTTTCCCAGTGGGTTTTGTTTGCATCAGTTTCCAAATTTTCTTAAATTGACATTAGTCGCAAAACCCATAGTCCACAAAGCTCTTGGCCCGGCCCGTCCATAGCCCGTTAACTAATGATATTTGGGGGCCCGGCCCAGCCCATAGCCCAGCCCGGCCCATGGCCCGTTGGGCTGGCCCGGCCCGTGGCGAACACTGTTTTGAACTTCTTGTGCACTTGGAAAAGTGCTTCGTATATTGCGTTGTAAAAAAGGTCACTTGGAGACTGTACTCGTAGCTCCCAGGACACCAGTTGCCTCACAAATTGACCTAAACAGACAGAAAGGGTTCGCTGCTGGTCGGAGGACGTCCTTCCTGGTCAGAAGAGCACGTCTCCGATCAGGAACTCAGCAGGCGAGGCTGTCCGGCCCACGGCACGCTGTCACCAATGTCGGCGGGCCAGGCGCGCACACGCGTGGGAACGGCCACGTGCAGAAGTCCGCGTGCTATGGCCCGTAACGCGGCAATGGCTGTCCCCAGGAGCTAGCCATTGTTGTCGCCGGGGACAGCCGGCCGGCGAGACACAGCGCCGATAGTTGTCTGTCGCTCTGCGCGCCTCCCGCCTTTTGTGACAGCCCGGTGGGCGTGCGGTAGTCAGGTACGAAGTGTCTGTCTGTGTGTGGGTGGGTGGGGGTGTTAGCGCGGACTGAGCGCGGCACGCTGGGCAGCGGAGGGGCAGAGGGCAGAGCTTGAGATGATGGATATCAGGCGGATAGCGCCGCCGGCATGGTAAATGGCACATAAAGTGTGTTGGTGAGCGGCCGCCGCCACTCGAAGCTGACCTAATGGTGCGCCGGGAAACGACCATCGGCCGAGGGCCGCGCGGGGATGAGTCAGAGTGGCACGGGAACCAACGGACACTCCAGTAGCATAGGCATAACATGGTTCACTGCTCCCACGTAAATATTAAAAAAAAAAACAAATTGAGTACGGGTTGTTGATTGATTTCTATTGAAAGATGTACCATCACTCAGTAACTTAAAATAAAGTAGGAAAATTGAAGTTTTTCATTTTTCCTATTGATGCAGGCATATCTTACGAAATCAAATGAATTCATTATATGAACAAACTTGTTGGATAGCCTTTGTTGGTTTTTGGTAATTGTAGGTGTGTCTTCAATCTACTATCTTGCACTGTGGCATTCCAAGCATTTAGGTACTTACCAAACAAACATTGCGATGTGAGACGGCTTAAAATTCCAAAACGCTACAAACTCAAAAGCTCAAGCACAATAATTGTAGAGCGCCATACTGTCTGCGGTTTAAACACGATATAAAAGTGTTCCACCTTTAGTGGTAACCTAACCGGATTGACACAATTCGTGGCATCAATAGCCTCTCTTGCACAAATAGCAGCCACCGGCTGACTGGTTTCCCGCTCGCACGCCGCACTCGGGGCGTCTGAGAGGCGCCATCTCTATTTACTGGGGACGGGCAATTAGCGCGGAGACGGAAGTGATTTGCAGTAAATAGCGGCTCGTAAATCGGTCTGCCCGTTGCGCCGCCGCGGCGGGCGGCGGGCACATTTCATCCATCATGCATGCTGCATAATCGTATGGCAGATTCGGACCGGGCCGGGCGTCATCGGGCCGGTTTACACGGTAAGCTCCATGTGCCGGAGAATGGCCGGGATCAGGCGGCACCCGCCATCAGCGTACCCGTGATGGGCCGTACGGCCGCTAAAAGTGTATCGTATCCCGTAGCACAGAGTTAATGAAGTGTCAGACATTATAGACACTCTGCCGACCCATGCCGTTATCATTCAATAAGAGGCTGGTGGGGTTTATGCATGGCTCTGTTCTGACGACGAGTATGGGGACTGTTAAATACTGACTGAATTCCAGTTAAATACCGGGCCGCAGTCGGCAGCGTGTGCATTCCACCGGGGAGATGTTTTGCATCACTCAGCGTTGAAATGATGACACGCTATACAGCTATCTCAAGTGGGCAGTGCTTCAGGAGCTGGTAATGGTTGTGGTGTACTCATAAAAATATGAAAGAACATCTAGCATTTTTCTATTGCTACCGAAGAGCCCAACTGTCTTTGATCTGGTAACACATATTATAGGCTAAATCAAAATCCGTCTTGAGACCAGAAGAATCACAGCTTTGAATCCAGTAGTATATCACTCAGCACATTTCTGCTAGAATATGATGTGATATATTATCCATCATGGCACGTTTGAAGCCACATTTCTAAAAAAAATGTTCAAGTCAAAAGACATTACTTCACACACTTCACCCTATATTGAAGAATGAAGTCCTTAAAATGTTAGTACAAATAAAATATTATTTGAGTTAAAAAAGTTGATCAAATTCAAGTATATTTATGCCGCAAACGTTTTCCATAACGTGAAAATATAACAGCGTATTTGCTTGCTTGATATGCTCATCATCAGACTAAGACATGCTGGATTGCAAGCTGAACAGCTACGCCGTAAAGGTATTCCAAAGAGGGAATCAATTACCATCGGCGCAAGGCGGATATAAATCATAATCGCTCTGGAAACATGCACATGACCAGGATCTGCATCAAGTATAGGTGGCCAAGCTTTGTCGGCGCCATTGTCCTCCCACGCATCGTCTTTTCTCTGTTTCGGTGTAACAATCCCTCCTTCCCGACCTTATTGCCTTTCTATCGCCTCGCGTCGCTTCCCATCGGCGATGGCCTTCCTGTTTCATCTGGCTCAAATCTTACTTTCTCACCGCCATTCAATCACACCGCCCCATCGTATCACTAAGCTGCTTCATGGCGATGACCCATAACACCTTATCAGCTCATCACTCGACGATCCCTTGCGAGCTGTCCTCGTCCTCCAGTCGAGGACGTCCTCACCTCAGCTCTTCCCGTCCTCCACCCACCTCCTTCTTCGTCCTCACCTCCCATCAGTCACCTCAGTGGGTCCCTCTCCGCCACCGGGTGCGTCCTCACCTGGTCTCGACTCCCTGCTGGTCCATGCCCGCCGCCAGTCCGTCTCTCTCCCTCTGTCAGCACTCGCCACTCGCGCGGTGCACCGCTCTGCTCGAGGCACCGGTCGCCGTCCGGCGGCCTCCTCACTCCGCGCGCCGCGCCGCCACACTCGCCCCGGCCCGCCGTCGGAGTACCGGACGACGCCGCCGACGGTCGACGCTGCCGACGCGACGGCCACCGACGGCACGTCGATACGCACGGCGACGGCGGCGGCGGCCAGTGCCGGACGGAGGCGCAGGGACGGGACGTGCGCCGACAGGGCGCGGGTTTGTGATACAGTTAAAGAAGCTCTAATTGGCATTATACTTGCTGTGCATTGCATTTTCTACTTTCCAGCATATATTTGGCAACTATTTTGTATTAGTTGAGATATGCTTACAGTCCACGTTTTTACTTTTTTGCGCAGTACAGAAGCTTTACGTAAGGTTCCCAGTAAGTGTTCTTTCACATTACAACAAAACTAGTTTTAATGCCATTGCTTCTTGCGTAAAAGTAAATAGGGTAAATGTTACATTATTGAACACATCAATATCGAGTGCCAAACGAGTCAAGGAGGATAAAAAGCAGCAAATACGTGCATACGTGCCACCTGTATACTCAAACCCTTGACACTGACGGTTTTCAACAGTAAGATTTATTTGACTCCCATAGTGTAAGCACTTTCGCTTGTGTCCATGCCAATAGTGCAGTCCATGGAGAAAGACGGAGCACAGACGTTCATATTTCAGCTCACCACAAATATAAACACGCTGCGTATGCATGAGTGCCTTCTTGTGCATGCAATATGCAGGCCCGTATCCCTAGTTCTTGATATTGAAAGCATGTGGCGTCATTCATATGCCAGGATGATATATGTGCGTCGGTTATGTAATAAAGCTTGGGAATGACCATGCATGCTAAGAAGATCAGAACGATTGAGGAAAATATGACTATGGCGAATCGTTGACATGCTCTGCTTATTGGAAAGGAGTACTTACACGTCAAGGTCAACGTCTACCAGCTTTTTTAGTACTGTTTTATCTGTCACATGCCATACACATGCACAATTGATGCTTGCATGCAGGTTGCAATATCAAAGCGTCTGGCAGACTGGAACAGACGAGCTGCAGATGACGGATGGAAGGTCACGGACTGGAGATGGCATGAGGCGAAAGACTGCAATCGGTAGACGGCATACGGTAGATGGCAGACGGTAGACGGTATATACGGTAGACGGCAGACAACAGACGGTAGACGGCAGACGACAGACGGTAGATGGTAAACGGCAGACGGCAGATCGCTGACATTGGACAACGGCGTGTAGTGTACGATGGCCGGCGGCAGTAGTATACGCTCGACGGCAGTACGCTCGACGGCAGTACGCTCGACGGCAGTAGTATACGCTCGGCGGCAGTAGTATACGCTCGGCGGCAGTAGTGAGCGCTCGGCGGCAGTAGTGTGCGCTCGGCGGCAGTAGTGAGCGCTCGGCGGCAGTTGTGAGCGCTCGGCGGCAGTAGTATACGCTCGGCGGCAGTAGTGAGCGCTCGGCGGCAGTAGTATACGCTCGGCGGCAGTAGTGAGCGCTCGGCGGCAGTAGTATACGCTCGGCGGCAGTAGTATACGCTCGGCGGCAGTAGTATACGCTAGACGGCAGTAGATACGCTCGGCGGCAGTAGTGTGCGCTCGGCGGCAGTAGTATACGCTCGGCGGCAGTAGTATACGCTCGGCGGCAGTAGTGTGCGCTAGACGGCAGTAGATACGCTCGGCGGCAGTAATGTGCGCTCGGCGGCAGTAGTGTGCGCTCGGCGGCAGTAGTATACGCTCGGCAGCAGTAGTATACGCTAGACGGCAGTAGTATACGCTCGGCAGCAGTACGCTCGACGGCAGTACGCTCGGCGGCAGTAGTGTGCGCTCGGCGGCAGTAGTGAGCGCTCGGCGGCAGTAGTGTGCGCTCGGCGGCAGTAGTGTGCGCTCGGCGGCAGCAGTGTGCGCTCGGCGGCGACGGCCAGCGGATGGGTGAGGCCCGGGCGTTATGCGCCCAGCGCTGCGTTACATCCGATGCGATGTTCACGGCTGGCTGGAGGCCGTTCGGCCCTGTCCGTGTCCAACGCAGCGTCAGATGTGGGGCCGATCCCCGTCCCCGCCTGCCTAATGCGTCATCCCTCTTCCGAGATAGCTCTGCCGCCGCAGCCGGGCCCCACCCCTCCCTCCAACTCTGCACCTCCGTGGCCGCGCCTCACCAGCTCCGCCGCCCCTCCTCCATCACGCCCTAATGCCGCGCCCCTTCCTATCGCGCCCAAACACGCGCACTGCATATTTGGGGGAGAGGTCTGTCCCTATAGGCATGGATGCATTTGATTTTTGTGGATACGTATGTCGAATACAAAACCGAGGGCCTTCCGTTTTTTTTTTGTGCTTTGAAACCATGCGAAGATATTTGAGTGCCCACATCTTCGTTTCTAGTGATTGCAATTCGTTCTCAGCACCATCTTTATTTGAGAACCTCTAGTGTTGCCTTCTGGTTGTTTGCTGTTCTAAAGGAATGCGAAGCCAATAGCAGGGCGTTTTTGTCTTGACTGCCTTATCGAATATGTAGTGAGATCTCCTTGGCTCCATTTCGAGTGCACTTCTGTGATGCTCTCAATGTCGAGCAGAGTTGGTATCTCCGGGATGCTGCCTTTATTTATTCATCGGTCAGAGTCCCGCGACACACGACGTCCTTCGGAACGTGCCTAGTGAAGTGCGGCTGAGCTGAGCTCGATCTCTGCGGCACGCTCACCTAGAGCCTGCTGTTTGTCCGCGGCGGCTGGCCGACAGACACTTTTGTTGCTATGATCGGAATGGGACCACCATGCTCATGATTTGTATTGTGCACCCGCTGGGATTGGCAGGATGGACGGGCTGGGATTATCGGAACTCTCAGTGGCGCCGTGTGATGGATTTTAGACACGTGACTAGTAGGTCACGTGCGAGGTACTGGAGCACGTATACTGGAGCTGAGGGACGTGGTTGAGCTCGAGCACGTGACTGTGGATCAGACCGTGTGGGTAAAGCAGGCCCCGTGTATTCCGACTTTGGACTCACTGCTGTGCTAGATTCAAATGCAAAAGACGGTCACGTATAAAAAAGGAGGCAAAGTTCGCTCACAATGCCACA
The DNA here is from genome assembly GCF_019059575.1 of Amphibalanus amphitrite. Classification (NCBI taxonomy): domain Eukaryota; kingdom Metazoa; phylum Arthropoda; class Thecostraca; order Balanomorpha; family Balanidae; genus Amphibalanus; species Amphibalanus amphitrite. The sequence continues at coordinate 1,377,713 of NW_024881528.1, read as the reverse complement.
AAATATATTCAAAGTTGTATTTAACATTCATGAGCTGTGTGGTACCGTTATGTTTCACCAGAACTCTGATCTCATTCGGTCGTTTATTTGTATTGTTGTGATGCTCAGCTATTCGTGTGTTTCAAGGATTAGCGATCAGTTATCCAAACATCATTTAGGATTGATTGTCACCTCGCGATTTTTATGATCGACTGCTTACTAGGGTGCATCAAACGCCCCGATGTCTTCAAATCGATCTGTCTGTGGATTCAATTTGTTCCACTAGTAGCACAATGACGCTGTGCAAAATTAAAATCACATCGGATGTCATCTAGGGGGTCCGCATCAGCTATGAACATGCTTCATCACTTAACCTCCCCCGATGGAGCGGGTTGGCGCGACCACTGCTGTTTTTGTCGCGATGGGTCGAAACGCGTCGGATAAGGGAACTTTAATTTGGCTTAGCTGACCTTTGATACTTAAGCCTGAACATTTGGTATCTGCTGCATTTTGATATCAGGTCAGGTCAGTGACCTATGACGTCATACACGAGCTTCTCAATAGTCTAAAAATGTTGTATAGCTTCGCAGCGCTCTTGAGTCGGGGAATCTTTCGCAGGGAGATGGAACTTTCAGGAAGTCACAAGCTTTTAAATTCTTACAACTTTTTACCTCAGATTTTCTTTTTCGTAAAGGTCGCCTGAGGTCAGGTCGGTCACGTGACCCCTCCGCTAAAGCTCCGTGGGTAGATGCAGGAACTGCTCAGTTAGTGCCAAATATGATCCAAATTTGTTTCAGGACTTGAAATCCTATTTTTGTGCCCCGCTTCCGTGAATTGATGCCTGGTCTGTATTGAACTTGGACCTTATGACGTCGTTTGACATCACTAAGAGTATTTGAGATCATCGATCGCGAGTTTTCCTCAACAACCCCTTACCAAATTAAGCACGAAATAATAACTATAGATAGTTTCAGCCTGGCACACTGATACACATCAAGAAGTAGGACTTTAGCTTGGAAGGAAGACTGGGACAAATCGCTTCGTTAAGCTTCAATGATTTAACCGAATTCGTTGGGTTTAGAGCGGTTCTTGCATATTTTATGGTTTTGTGATTCAACAACATGACATTGACACTTCGATTCTGGGCTCGCAGAAGACGTACACCATAATGATACACCATAATGATCTCGCCGATATAAAGTCCAAAATTCCTAGTCGACCATGGCAGCGTCAAAACCAAATGGAGTTAGTTTGTCACGCATGCAGCCCTGACAATGCCGGTTTTAGACAAACTCATGTTGAAGCAAATGTTAACACCGATATTATCGGTTTAGAGTTACTCGTATTTTGTAAGCAATTCGTGAGCAATTCTTATGTAGTTTGATGAGCACGTTCTCGACGACAACTAGAGTGAGCCGCTCTTCCGTCGGTAATTGTTCGTCGACCTCGGGATGGATTAAGTCCATGTTGAGCGTCACAAGTCATATTGGACTTTCATCCTTCACAGACAGGTGTATGCGACGTTGTCAACGACCTTGCGGTTTCAGTAGCGACGTCCAAACTTGATATCTTGGTTTTATTGCCACCACTTGCGCTATTGAATGTTGCCGGGGTTTGGGCGCGGTCTTGCCGGGGTGTGACTGGCGGTGATCATTCTGACTCGGTTTCCATATTTCTCCCATTGACCCAAAACAATAGGTCAAGACCACGTGAACGACATAATCTCAGGTGACCGGAATGGAATATCCGAGACATGCCAGTTGCCACTTTCTGATAGTTTATCTCCTTGTGAAAGACCGTTCCCCGTGCGTCGACGAGTGGATGCAACGCCGATTGGTCGGCACTATATACATGGTTGTTGCACCAGACACTTGAACTGGACACATTGCCCAGAAAGACTGGAGAGAGCGCAGGCCCTTCAAAGAGCAGGCGCACTGACGTCAGCAGTAGCGATAAGCTCGTCTGATGATAGGAGCATCGTCTACTCATCTCGTAAGCGTGAACATTTAAGCGTTTGAGCGTTGAACAATTACAAAATATTTTTGGTGTATTCGTAGCATGTTTCGAAGCTGTCGGTGGTGGCTGACATCTACTATGGATAGCTGGCAGGACGCCCACTGGTTGACCTGACCTGACCTGACCCGACCTGGCCTAAATGCATGACGACATCATCTGTGATCAAAACTGATATGAAATTCGTGATCAGGACCCCGAAAAAAATCTACAACAACCTCACTTTACGAAGTTCTACCAGGTCCCGATTTTCCCGACTTTTGGGTCATTGACCTGACCTGGAAGGTCAACCAATGACCTAGGACCTTAAAATTTGATATTATCGGCTTCTTCTCGTTACGGGAGACACGCTAGTTTTTTCCTGTGAAGGTGTAGCTTGAACAGAGACCAAACAGCAAGGGGGTCCAACGGACCCCCTCCCCTGTACGTTAGACGCAGACAAAACACCAATACGGGCGAAGGTTAAGACTCCTAGGTGAAGTCAGATGCATTTCAGATTTATTTGGTGGACAGTTTTAGGGTAGCACTTGCAATGATTAATCAATACCAAAAGATATTTTGGCCTAAGACTAATTTTAAATAATTTGTAAGTAAGCCCCATTAATGGTTAAATTCATGAAATTTCGTTAACTTCAGGGTCGATGCAGACCCCCTAGATGGCCTCAGAAATTCTTGAAATTTGGCATGGAGGATACATTTAGGATGCGTAACAAATAAATTTCGGTGACAGGGGGTTCGCATAAATTTTTCGAAAAAGTGGGGCGTTTGATGCACCCTACTGCTTACTGCTAAAGGATCGGTGATCTGTTGAGACACTGTTTGGTCTGATGGGAGACTGTCGGCCTATTAGTCTCTAGGTCCGACAGTCGGTAACCGTTGGTCTGTTGGTCTGTTGGCGCGACACTCGGTAACCGTTGGTCTGTTGGCGCGACACTCGGTAACCGTTGGTCTGTTGGTCTGCTGAACTGACAGACGATCACTGGTAACCAATGGTCCTCAGCGTGGCCTTGGGTGGACCATCGACCGTCGGCTGCCGCAGTCTCCAGTCATCTTCATTTGCCGCGCTGACTGGCGGCCGCGTGTCGTTAGCCGCGCGCTAACGACGTCCGCCCCCGCCCCCGCCCGGGCCGGTGACCTGCCGGAACCTGACCCGCCCTGGCCATGAATCACAGAGCCGATAACCGGCCCACCGGAGGCAGAGCCCCGTCACTAGGTCACCGGCGGAGCGAACCGGGTACCATCATCGACCCGGCCCAGGAGAGGGAGGCGAGAGCCTCACAGCCTGAACCCAGCAATCTCTCTAAGTGATCAATACACTCTGTAAACTGTGAGAGAAAAAGGGCTTGTTTAACCCATGAAAAGGTAATGCATCATTTACATTTTCTGAATGTTAATGCATCACCCTAGATTCTACTATACCTACTGGCTAAAATTGTGTCGCATCATAAAGAAAAAAATGCTGAATAGTGAACATACGTCAACATTTTCTTATAGTTTACTACGCTACAATTTTATTCAGTTACCTCGATCTCAAAACATTTACTTCTGTTCCAATTGAGAGAAAACTTGCAATGCAGTGCTCCTGGAAATTCTAGTACAGGTTTGCAAACACGTGGTGCAAAAACTTTCACGCTTTCTCAAATGCTGCATTTTAACATCTCCCTGATTAAAGACTTAGCCATCTGGCCGGTCTGTGAACCACTGAACTCAGTCCTCACAACATCTCCCTACGCTTTCAGCACCCCTTGCTTTTTGGGCCGGACCGGCGAGTGGACACCATGACGTGCGCACCGGAAGCCGGGAGAGGATAGCGGAAGGCGGCGACAGCATCCTTCCGGCTGCTGGCAGCAGATGCACTTCCGGTCTGCGACAGACGCACATCGCGCAGCCGACAGACGAATGGCGTACAAATCGACACACGATGTCGCACAATTGCAGAGACGAATGTCGCACAAATCAAGAGATAAGCGCATCACAGACCAGCATATGAATTTTGCGTAAAACAGCGAACGAGCGCCTCACAAATCATTTGACGGATATCCCAAACAAATGATGTATACAGCAGCGTTTTTTTTTCTCGCAAAAACAGATGAATGATCGCTGCACTAGGCTCTATAGTATATGTGTGTCGCAAAGATCTAGTTTATTATTTTAGGGCGCAAGAATGTTGGTCAAATGCACGTGAATATTTCATTTGTCGTCATATGGGCAACATGCTAAATGGTTCTGTGAAATCAGCGTAAAATGTTCTGCCAAATGCGTATTTTCAGCATTTTGCATAGTGAAAACAATGTTAAGAATAGCCTAAACTCAACTGCTATTGCTCAAATATTTATGAGAATCTAGCAGCAAGCATAGGCAATAGAAATCGGCATAAGATGTTTGTGCTGGCCATGTTTGGTTCAAACTTCCAGAGCGGTTTGCTGGCAATGCGCCTCGGCGGACCGCGCTGTTGCCTGGGAGGTAGGCTGTGCCGCAGCACCTCTGTGTCGCGCGGCACAGTCTGCTTGCAGGCCAGACGGTCGACCGCCGCGCCGCCGCTCGCTGCGCGCCTCACTAAATTGGTGGGGGTGTTCTCAACTGTGTAGTGATGGCGCGGGACTTACCGAACCAAGCTGTGGGGCTGCAGACGGATCTAAGTGCTCAGACCAATCACGAATCTCCCAGGACTGGCCGTCCTCCCAGATCACCATCGCCGGGCTGACTGGCAAACAGGAAATATCTTCATCGCACCGTAAGTGAAATGGAAAATCACTCCGCTGCAGCAGAGTATTCACTCTGGACAATGTGTTTTATGGTGCGCCATGAAACTTCCCAAAGCTGAGATTACCGGGAAAGATAGTATACGACCCAGAATGATTACCAGATGCCGTCGTAAAAGTGCAGTTGGTAGCCGACAGCGACTTCTTTTGAGGCTGGCGCCTTACTATAAGTTTTTTTACATTGAACGATTTCTAACACCCTTTTTAGTCCATAGGTCTGTATAAATTTTAAAATCCTATGTATTAACTTGAAATGTTATGAAACACTACTAACACAGGCAAATTTGTAAAGTTACAGAGTGATAAATTACTTCTTACTTGTTGCACTCCCACAGCCATTCCAGTACCGAGAAACGAGACGTGCCTCTCCGCCAAAGCACTAAAACAAGCTCCATAACAATGCCACTCCACCGCGGGATCTGGCCATTTGGGTCAGCCGTACGCATCTTTGAGCGTAAC